>NW_008794407.1:938837-954099 GCF_000699145.1 Aptenodytes forsteri | reverse complement strand
GTGTTGATGTAAGCACTATTCTAACTTCAGGTAATGGGTAGCTAAAAAGAAGGCACAGCCATGTTTTATAGAGGTGCACAGTGATGTAACACACAAGCTGCAGAAAGGGAAATCTAAATTATTTGGAATTATGAATATTATATATTCTCAGTATAGATATTAAAGCTGAAAAAAAAATCACAAGGATGGTAAAACACAAAACACTGAAAACATTTGCCCAAGTAGGGCGTGGACTCTCCACCTTGCAGATATTCAACTTGACTGAACAAAGCCCTAAGCAGCCTGATCTAACTTCAAAGTTGGCCCTGCTTTGAGCAAAGGGTTGTACTAGATTTTCACCCAGAGATCTCTCTGACCTTAAATTATTCTATGACTTTAAACATCAAAATGGCTGAGTTAAAATTTCACAGGTTAAATTCCAGTGGAATTTTTAAGAATACTTCTATTTTCTGAGCTCAGACGACTTATAGCAGTGTACTGGGTGTTTTTTATGGTACAGACTTGCTCACTTTCCCACACATACTTCCCCAGTAAAACCCTCATATTAAACCTTCACAGTTGCAGCATGTGATGCTGCAGATGAAGCAGCAATTATAATCAAATTAACTAGTTATAGGAGAGGTCACTTTTTTGGGCAGTAATGCCAGGCTACCTGCTCAATAGTGGAACTCTCCTGTCCTGTTTCTACTCTGCTCCCAGGAACTGAGTTCATTGGACTACTCTGACTGAGAAAGAAGATGGACCAGGGGGCTGAGTTATATCTGTTCTTTATGTATCTTCGGTCTTCTGTTTCCTTTTCAGAACAGAGGGAGGGAGACAAGCCAGAAGTTGTAGGCAATAAATCAAAGAATGAGCTGGGTTCTTAGTACGTTTCTTGCTCTGTCACTTTGAAGAGCTGACCATATCTTTCAAACAATCATGAGGGACACAACATTTTTGCTGAGCATTTGAGAAGTTATAACTGAGCAAAACAAAGGAAAGTAATGTTTCCTGGAGATCACCTCAATCTCAGTACTGATACTCCCCTACAAGGAATGGTGACATAAGTGTTATAGAAAGGATTTTTACACTGGAAATTGCTAAACTATATAAATCTTAAGAGTCACTATCTATATGTCTAAACATGTCATCTATGATGGTATGGTATAAACCAAGAAATCTTAAGAGTCACTATCTATATGTCTAAACATGTCATCTATGATGGTATGCAATAAACCAAGATTTTCTTTGCATAAGTTTTGGATCAGAGGCCTGTAATGAATATGTTAATTTGACTCTGAATGAGTTCCAACTGGAACTCGTGTAGGTTCATGTTATATAGAACTCCCTAGGGCTACCATCAGTTAAAAATTATTCCCAAATGTAGCTTGTTGGTTCTGTAATAAGCATGGGTTTTTTTAAGGTCAAAGCTTCTATATAAAAGACTATTGTTTGGTCTATTAGGGAGAATGGATGGAAAAATGTGTCTTTTAACATGTTTTACAATGCTTTCTTAGTATCTCAGGGGAAAAGTATAAAATAAAGTGTAAAAATAAGAAGAAAATTTGAGCACTTATTTTCTAATTCTTTGATTGTTAACAACTCTCTGGATGAGTACAGGGCAACAAAGAGCCAGGCTCCTGTGGTGCTGATAACTCCTTAGTCTTGCATCAGCAAAGATGGAATGGAGAGGTTTTAGTTGTGCAGGCTGGGTCCTGATGGCATTACATTTAAAAATACTGCCTAACTCTACTGTATTTCTTCTTATCAGTATATCCCACAGTATTTTACAAAGATTCTCAATGTCATTATTCCCACTTCAAAGACAGAAGAACAGACAAATGAAAGACCGTGGCTAAGATTAAGTGGCAGACCAGTTGTAAAACTAGAAATAAAACAAGGGTATCTGTAGTCCACAACCAGTACTCTACTGATTGAGAAATACTGCGAATTTACCAAGCCTTCCAGTTATTAGACATCTCTACATTCACTGTAGCCATTTTCAGTAAAAGAATCAACGTGGGACAAAGGAAAAATAAACAGCACACTTTCTTTTTTATATCATAATTTTTCAATGTGTAGGAACAGCGCTGAAGTAAAATTCTAAAGAAGACAGGAGAAAATCAATTTAATATAAAAATCAAACTTTGGTGACAAACTGTGGGTTCATTTAATTAATCTAACTTTCTAATCACCTTCTCTCCAAGATATCTAAATCCAATCCACAATAATCAATTCCAGGGTGAACACCTCATATTTCACACCATTAAAATGCAGCACAATAGCATGTTTCTTATCTTTTGAAGAAATAGAGCTATTATATTCATCAATATGCATCTCCAAGGGCAAAGAGTTTTCATGTTGGTTTAAACGACAGGTCTTTCACAGCATAAACGAGATGAAGATGAAAAAGAATGTTTTGCAGTCATTGTAGGGTATGGTGTTAAAACATAAAAACCTATATAAATTTTTCCATTTGTTCTTTAGATTTACATTTTCCTACTTAAAATGCACTTTCAAACATGCAAATTTTAAAACTTACAATTAAAAATTATCAACATTTCAGAATATCTTGACAATATCTACAGTCTCAATTAATAATTGTGCTAACACTTTATTCCAGCTCTCAGTGGGTTAGGCTGAGTCAAGGAGTCGCTAACACAGATGTTTTTGAGGAATATTTCTCACTCTCCTTCCTATTAATCTCTCTATATACAATAAAAATAATTTCTTGTTATTAAGAATCATTTCCAGCCAGTTCAAGTTCGTTGATTACATGCTCTCTGTGAAACACTAGTTAATCATCTCTTTTTTGCTAACTGGATACACGTAAATAGATGTAGTGAGGCATTTGATTTCTGGCCCTGGCCTCTTCTTTCTGCTGAGAGCAACCCTGACAAACCAGAGCAACTTCTCCGCAGCTGCCTCAAGGCTATGCTCATAAGTGGTATACTGCAGACAACAAACAAATTCAGAAATACTTCAGAGGTACTGCCTTTGTAGATACAGTCGGAAGGGACATAGTTCCCTAACCAAACAGTGCCTTTCCCCCTTCCTTTATGTGTGGACTAATCAACTAATTCATTCTGAAGACAGACTGCAGGAGTACCTCAGCAACTGCCACAGGTTCAGTCCTCCAACAAACCAAAGGATCCCTTTCCTCATAGGGCAAATAAGAGTCTAAATAAAAACCATGGTGTCTACTTCCTTTGGTCACAGACATTCCTTGAAAGAGTATCCATTGTCTTTCTTTTCTCATTTATTTCTCAATTACTTGACATTCTGCCTTTCTGCATTTTCCACCCTCCTCTGGTTGTTTTTCTGTGCCTCAAAAGTTTTTTTCCTCTCTCACTAGGTGGAATCACATGAAGGGTCCTTATTCAAAGCACTCACCAATGCCAGCTAATTTTGCAAAAGGCCATCTAATTGCCTAAATAACAGGATTCCCTCTCAGAATGACTCACTTTCTACTCCAAAAATATTAACAATAAACATGGCAGGTAAAGTCCATCTTCAGGGTAGATTTAGAAAGATTGGAAATGCTGGCAGTGAGATTCTTTTTCTTTGGGGGACATAGACTCAGCTCTCTTCTGCACCTGTGGCAGGTCAAAGCAATGCAGTTTCAAGAAAGTGAGAAATCAATGTAGTTTGGGAGAGAGAAAAGGCACAATACAAGTTTGATTCTTATTCTTACTGAAGCGAATGCATTCTACAATGTTTGGAGACCCCCAGTTTTCCAGGCTTAGTGCTTACTATTGAAAGGCAAATGGCACTCCAGAGAATCTGAACCAGCAGTAGCAGGAAAGACTCCTTTCTGTCTAGGGAAGACAAAAATGTAAAGGGGCTTCCATTTAAGGCAGGCCCACTTTTACAGTTTTAACTTTTACAGTTTCAGCTGCCTTGTTGTCCTGATACTGAGGAAGAAGATAGTTGGGAATAGTGGGCTTCGAGAACATTAGGAGAACATTTGGAAAAGTTCACTGATCCTTTTGTCCCCAAATGCTCACATTCTTCCTCCAGCAGAGTTGAAGTCCTCTCACAGCCTTGTTTTTAACAGATCAGCCCCTATTTGTCTTAGTTTCATTTCCTCTAGGAACTAAGCTTTTCACTACTTGCCAAGTAGAATCATTAGGTTTTTCTCATTTCTCAAGAGCCATCACCCTGGATTATCTAGCTCAGTGAGGAGTTACTCCAAGTGAAATGTCAGCCAGAAAAAAACCTTCCAAAAAATTCAGTCTATGTGGTGACAGTGGAGAATGGTTTCCACGTACTGGATATAGGAAACAGAATAATAGCAAAAGGGTATGAGACTTAAGAGATATGCCACAAGTAAACTGCAATAGCAAAATAACTCTTACATTTCTCCTCAGACCAATTCCTACTTGTCCCTTCTGTTCCTATTCTGCCTCAAGAACAGTATCTCATACTGTGTTAAAGCTTTTCCGCTAAGCTTCGGTTTAGTCTTTTCCCATATTATGCTCACAGTCTCAGAACAGACTGCTTTTTCAGCAAGCCAGTTTGTTATGCCTGGAGATGCCCAGATAACCTCTTCACAGTTTTAGTATCCATCCCCTCCAGCAAGCCCTGCCTGTACAACCTCTGGGGAGCCATCATACACTTTGTCTTTAAAGGGTGAGAGCATAACATGTATTGATTGAGGTGTCTATAAGAGTGTCATGTCTTTTGCTATGGGATCTCAGAAGAAAGCTGGTTAAAAAAGAAGGGAAGATTTAGGTGTTATGCCACAGCATTCTCAGAAACGAATGCCCAAATCTCCACTCCAAATACTGGAGATCTGATGTAGTAGTAAATAGGCAACTGTTCAGATCAGGAAGTGAGTCTGAAGGAATTTTAGTCATCACCTCTTTAAAAGAAGCCAGTTATTTGCTTATTTGTTTTTCCTTCTCTTCATTGGTGTTTCTTTCAGGGATCACTTATAAACTCTGATTCTTCTGGGGTATTTTAATCTTTCTGACATCTCCTAGAAAGAATACATGGTGGGACATAAACACTCAAGAAGACTGAGAGTGTCAGGGATAACTTCATGACACCTAGCAAGGAAGAACTCGTTGGGGATGTGATAGTCAATTGCAGCCTTGGTGGCAGTGGCCATAAAACAGTGGAGATGAAGATGGGAGTGAGAAAGGCGAGTAGCAGAGTAGAGTCCTTGAGGCAGCTCGTGGCATCCAATGGGAAGGCGTCTCTCTCTGGCTAAGGCAAAGTGGGGTGGGGTGTCTTCTGGTAATGTCATACCAGGTTTTGACCACTGCTGTTTCCACTCTGAAGACTCTTTTCCCTGCTACAAATTTTTATACTTCTTTTCCATCTGACTTATTCCTTTTTTTGAAAGTTTCTTTGTAATTTCCAAGTTACTGTTTAATGACGGTTTCACTGTCTTTAACATGATCCATTTGGGTCCAACACCCTCCAGGCAGTTTTGTGCATTGATACATACACACACAGAGACACGTAAAATTTACGCTCACATTCTTGTCTTCTGATCTGATGTCTATTTCTCATCATATAGAAACATGCCTTTCTTGCCTTTTCCTATTGGAAAAAGCACTGAAGCATTATCAGAAATTTTTATTTGAAATTCAGTAGTTATTTAGCACAGAGAAGTGTCAATGTCATCATTTTTTAATACAGTAAATTGCAGTAATCCTAATACATCAAAATAACCAGAACACTTTCAAAAGATTTCATACTTCAGGGTGGCACTGCTTTTGAAACACAGAATGCCTTATTTTCAAAAACTGTGAGCAACCTTACCGTCTCAATGTGAACACCAAAATTTAAAGTGCAATTCTAAAAATTGAACTCTAAATGGTTTCTTCAAAGTCACATCAGAGACAAAATCAGAAAAAAATGTGGTTTGAACCTGTAGTTCCTACTTTCTCCCCTAGAACACATTGATTTTGCTTGTTTTTCCTACTCTTATCCTTGCCACGTAAACTTTGTGTTTCAGCTTCCTCATCTACAGGAAAGAAAATATTTCTGGGATAATTTTCTTTTATCAGAGTATATCTTAGATCCATATCCTGACAGTGGAGGAAACACACTGTTGTGCTGACACAAAAATATATGAGGTATGCAATTATCAAGTCTAAGACAGGCTGTTGATGTAGATCTCTGCAGGAAAACCTGTACTTAACAAATGTAAATAAGAGTAAATTTATCTGCTTTATCAAGAAGAAGGGGTATGCAGTTTTTTCTCTAAATCTGGAAGTGTGTAAATAATGTTCACACAATAAGTTACACCATAACTTAGATTTCAGTCAAAATAATAAAGTTCTTTTTTTTGTGATGGTTCCACAGTTTTAGGGAGATGATTTCAAGTAGGATTCTGTTCAAAAACAACAAAAAGTGGCAGAAATATTAAAAAAAAATTAGAATATAATTAACCTTTTGGAGAAGATGCTTTAAAAATGTCAGTAAAATTGACATGGAATTATCTGTAAATAGTCTCACATAATTAGGTTATAATCCATTTTACCAAGAGGAAAAAACTTAAATTTAATTAATCTTTTCAAGATGATTTGTGAAAAATATGATTTTCAGTCTGGTTTTGATACCTAAAATATATATTCTGGATAGAAATGTGTATTACCAACTTTCATAGACATTACAGGGAGATACGTATCTGCCTCTAGAATACTGTCAATGAAAATAAGAGTAATTTTCATGCTCAGAACATAAAAAGATACTTTTTGCAATCTTATGCTTACTGGTTCTATTGCCAATAGATCACCAGGGAGTCAGTTTCGTGCTATTAAAATACAGAAAGGTGTCTTGTCAGTGGTAGCCAATTTGGTCATGATGTTTTGGGACTGAATAAGATGCCAGGAAAGCAGAAACACTACCAACAGCCTCCAGAAGTGGGATACTTATAGGCACTATAATAGATCTAAACTGTCTCTAAACTGAGCCTGGGGTTAAAACATACATGCAAAAATGACTGCTAGTCCTTGAATATAAACATATCAAGGAGACTAAATTACATGCTTCAAATCCCATGGAAGTCTTCATTGCAAACCTAGTTATACATGCAGGAAAACAATTTTAGACTTTTAAAAAGAGAACCTAGCCTTTTAAAGCCAAACTGAGTCTAGAAAGATGTTTTCTATGCTATATGTCAACAAGTAATAAAACTAATTGTTTCTTATGTAAATGTTTGTTATACTTTTAATGATAATGCTGCAGGTAACTACTTCTATAAAAACTTACCAAAGTAGCAATTTTGCAGTACTGGAATCTCCACGTGGATCTGCTAATACAGAATTCCTAGGGTGTAAATGTAACTTTGCATTAAGTGCAGCTGCACTGACATTTGAAACCAACAGTGAGAGTAAAATTTATGTATTAATGTTTCCTGATGAATATAAATGAACATTTTTTTTCTCCCCTCTCTGGCAAGAAAATGAAATCAAAAGCAGTGTTCCTCAAACAGAAATCAGTGCATGTAAAATGCCAGGGTTTTCTAGCAAGAATTTTCTTAGAAGCAATTTAAAAAAAAAAAAAGGATTTCCCTATGTCTTGGGGACATTTAAACAGTTTTTCTTTTCTTGGAAAGGTAAAAGAATTCTCTGCCTTTTAGATGTATTTTTGTGCACAGCCTGGGATGCTTATTTGACTTTTATTCATGTATTAGGACACATTCTCCTTTTTCTTTAAAAGCAACTGGTTAGTAACAAATTTGACAGCACAAAATCATCTTGTTAACTTCAAAAATATTTTTGGGTAAATTTAGCAGTCATTCAATTCAACAATTATACAATAGGCGTTTCTTTACTTGTAGTTTAAATCAGTGGGAGATATGGTTGCACAAAACCTAGCATCAGATGCCTATTTGATGTGTTTAAAAGAACTTTATTAAATGCAGTCTGCAAGCATTAGTATGAAGCTAAAATGCATTATTTATGATTCTTAACAGCACAACTAAAACAGGAGAATAATAATAGTGAATGTAAAGTAAAGGGCACATTTATAGTTACATAAAATACAGCACATGTTTTTAGAAGTAAAATTAACTCCTGAGCAGTTGCTCACAAAAGGCTATTAAAAAACCTAAACAATCAAAACATTATTTAAAATATGATTGTTAATATTAATAATATGCAGGACCTTTCTATCAGTATATTTTATAGGAAACTATTAACTTTACATTCTGTATGTAGTTTTAGTATACTGATTTGTAGTATATATATACTAATGAGTAACTCTGACCTGAATCACAGGTAAGCAACAGTTCACTTGAAGGTCTACTTGACCAGAGATCATCTAGGATAATTTAGAATTACTTTTCATTTCAGTGAAGCCAAGTCTTCTTACAGAGACTGCACTTATTTTCTGAAAAGTTGGTGCTGAAACCCTTGATGTTTGAAGCCAGGTTAAACAGTTGAGAGTTTTTCCTGTTCATTAGCGTTAATCTATTGTGTCACATGAAGAGAGAGTTGTGCTGAACACAGAAGCTTTATATCTGTATGATAATATTACAAAAAATTTGGTTGACGCTAGGGAAAAAAGCTCCTGAAAAATGTATATAAACTTGCAAAGATTAATGGGATATTTTGATTTTACAATTCTTGCAAACCTTTTAAAGTTTAGAAACCAAAGTCTGAGCTACAGTAACTCAGAAAAGCTTGTGTTTGACTTTGAGCCAAAACTCTTTGAAACTCAATTTTTTCCAAAATGCCAAGCTCAAAACTGCCACTGTACAAGTTCATTATGTCCGATCTTTGTTTATTTGTGATGGTAGTTTAAAAAATATTGAAAATTGCTAATCTATCAAAACTTCAGGGAAAGGTTTAATTATGGTGATTTTATTTGTTGGCCTTAGTTTCTTTGATTCTTATTATTTACTTTTTAAAACATCATTTTAATTGCTAGGGTATGAAACATTGCTTGTCTCTATAACAGACAAAAATTATATTAAATATTTTTATTTATTTTACAATAATTTACAGTTAGAATAAATGCTCAGATTCCGATAAATCATGTGCCAGCTTGTAAAATACTACTGTTTTTCCTTGTGTAGACCTCTGCAGTTATTATTTTAACATCATGCCTCACAAACAAATTAAGTTCAACTAAAAATACACACACAATAGAGGGAAAACCAACTACATACTCCACAGAATTAGACTGTTAAAAACAAATTGTCACTGCTGTCATTTAGGTAAGGTAATCAATAATGAAAACAGTTTGAAAAAAACATGGAGACTTATCGGAATGATTTAAAGAATCATTAGTCTTATTTTGTAGATAAACAAACTTAGGACAGTAGTGATAAAGCGACTTCTAAAAAAGTCTATATAAAATAAGTGGCAAGGCTACCTATATAACCCAGCAATACTGCAGTCATTGTTCTGTCCATTGCCTTCATCGCTTCAGTAGTTCATGTCTTATTACCCAGCCTGGTGATAGAGCTGACGTTTGCATGTTGTGCTAGAGCATGGCCTTAAAGCAATGCCCCTCAGGGGAGGACACAGCTGACCCAAGTGATGGTGTAGTAGCTATGTAGTTCCTGCTTCAGCATACACTGTGGGGTGCAGGCACCCTGCTCTGCTCTCAACAATGTGATGTCTACTGCTCCTCTAACCTCCCCATGCCCATTGGGGAATGGGAGGTAAATAATGCAGAAAACTAATTTAGAATGTAAAAACCCACCTGTGGTAGCACTGATTCAGTGTGCTAAAGCAGTACGCAGAAGCATGCTGGCAAAGGGAAAGCCAATGAAACAGCAGGAATTACACAATTAGTACAGTAGACATTTAGGTATTTCTCTTTCTGAAGAGCAACAGATAAAGAGGGCACTGCTCCTTTCAGTGTCCATCAAATTGATTGAGGGTGAGATGTTAAAATCTCTATAAGGTCTATAAATATAAACATATTTGTTTAATTTTCTGCTTTTTGTCATGTTGATCATTCATATATTGTTTACAATATTATTTAAGTTTCAGTCTATACCAAGTATCAGATCAAAGTTTTGGAGGCTATCAGGACCAGCTGAAAAAAGACCCTACTACTCCAAACTAGAGTTTAAATTTCTTCCTATTGCTGAAGTCAAGACTTTTTCTGTGAATGAGCTTCAACCAGAACTCCTGAATTTATGTTAAAAAGAAATGAAAAGGAAAAGCACTTCCTTCATACCTCCAAGCAAGGATGATTTTCAGATTTAAATCCCATGTCAGAAGTCTCTGTCCACTTCACCTTTATCTTCCCTCCACTCATGTTAAGAGCAAGTACATAATTGCTAAACGCTAGCCATTTCTTGGCATTGTAGCAGAAAAAATAAAAATTAGGTAGAATATATACCTGAGATGTCTCAAATTATATGACAGAAACTGACAATTCCTCTGAAGGAAGGATAAATTTACCGAGATGGTTAGGCCTGCTAAATAAATTTTACAGGCTGATCATTACCTCCTCTCCTTTCTGGACGAAAAGTGCTTGTATCTGGGATTCTTTGTGATTCATTATTGATACATGTAGATCTAAAGATAGTAGCTGGAGGTCAATGTACAACCTGCTTAATACCTAGTAAGTTGATGTTTTTCAGTGAGCTTTTACTTGCAAATGTGATTACTGCTAATGGCAAAAGAGATCAAAAATCCTTTCCAGTTCAGTACTGTCCAACTAAGCAGGCACAGGGAAAGGCACTCACTTCTTTTCCCCCATCCCCACTAACAGAAGAACAGAAAGACCATTTATTGACCAAGCAAATCTATACAATGCATAGAATGGGTATATTAAATTAAAGCTCTATGGGAAAGTATATTAAAAAATGTTTTATGGGAAGAATAAAGTGAAGGGAAGGAATGAATGAGGGAAGGGGCAAAGGGAGAGAGAGTGGAGGAAGGGGAGGAAGGGAAGAGGGAAGGCAGTGAGAGAGGGAGGATATGAAGAAAGAAGGAAAGGAGGAAGGAATGAAGGAGAGAGAGAGGAAGGGAGGGGAAATAACAGAAGTTATATACAGTTATGATACAATGCAGAATAAGGTATAGATATTACTAACTAAAATGTATCCCATATATCTGGAAGTCCCAGCCAGAGCCTTTAAAATAAATGCAGGAACAAGAAAGCAGTGTCGACCTATATTTTGATCTTTCTAATTAGCTGTCCAGAACACAAATAAGATTGTCTGTAATTATTATATTTTCAGTACTTAATTTTAGTTCTACAATGAATGCCTTCTGTGAAAAAGGTATTGATCTTGCTTCCTATTAAACACATAAATATTAATGGAATTTGAAGAACTCGACATTTCCAGATATTGCAACAGCTCCATCTGACTTAAACAATGTCCATCACCTCGGGAGAAGTCCTCTATCAACCAGCATGACTACCCTCATTGTATGTAAGTGCAATCAAAAATTTACCCTATCCAGATCTAGTTAATTTCACATTTTAAGTGTCTAACCTATTTTTGTGTAGCAGACATACCCACACAATATCACTGAAATTCATTTCAAGATCCTTGTAATAAAAAAGTAAAAAAATAACAACAAAAGAACCCCCCCACCTTATTCCAGTTAGAATTGAGAGGTAGCTTTTGTATACTATTTTCTTTTGATGGGGAAGTGGGGGCCAGGAGGAAGAAGATGGTGAAGTTGAAGATGATGGTGATGGAAGCCTTGGTTATGAAGAACTCTAGAAGGAGTTCCAGCAGTAGAACAGAATTCCACCAGCTGCCAAAGGCGTGAGGAGAGTGAACCTAATAGTGATTATTGCTGATGTTTCCACTGTGTTAAGCATGCTTCAGATGTATAGCTCAGTCTTTCACTCTTCCCACTCCATCAAATTCTCAGCATGGTTCTCAGCTTGGGTGGTATAGTACATATACAGCAAAAGCTGAAATCATGGCTGACTATGTCACAAGGAAATAGAAAAGCTTAGAAACAGGGTCAAACGCAACACAGTATTTAATAGAAGAGAGACACAACACATGAAAAAGTAAAGATAT
The DNA here is from genome assembly GCF_000699145.1 of Aptenodytes forsteri. NCBI lineage: Eukaryota > Metazoa > Chordata > Aves > Sphenisciformes > Spheniscidae > Aptenodytes > Aptenodytes forsteri. Next base: position 942,155 of record NW_008794407.1, on the reverse strand, counting down.
CAGAAAATGGATGATTAAAAAATCCATATGAAATATTGTTCTATGTAGATTGTAAATGATCTGTATACCTTAATACAAAAATAAATTTGTGCAGGAACATGTTGTATCAAACTACGTATACATTTCAAATGGAAAAAGGTGTTAACAGGAAGCAGAAAATTTCAGTGACATGCACTGAAAATGAGAGGAAGCAGTGTGGTATATTTAGAAAGAAGAGATAAAACATGCACATTTCTCTCTTACCCATGAAAAGAAAATGAATACAATGAGAGAATACAATGAATAATGATTCCTTGGAAAATGCCAAGTATTCACAGCTACATGGAGTAGCAAGTGGTGAGAAAAAATATCCTAGACTTTTCTTGTTTCAACATATATGTTCTTTGCATTTTTTCTGCTTTCAGCATCTGGTACCCAAAACTATATTTTCAAGACACTGGAGCCTCAGTATGTACTCTATTTTCAAAGTCCTCACTTCCAGCATCTCTTCATTTAATATTTCTGAACAAAAATCTGATAACTCTGTTGGAAATTGGAGGAAATATGAACTCCTTTATAAATAGCTCCACTTGTCCACCATACTGGTTTTAATCCCACAAGTTTGGAGGAGGCAGGACACAAGCAGCAGCTTTCAACATATGTTTCAACATATAATATAACAGCACAGACATTTACGATATTTATTATGGTGCTTAGTGCTATTAGTAACATATCTAGTGCTACACAAGACCATGAGGTATGGTTTGTACCTAACAGCTGTTATATGTGTCATCTGCTCCACCACTTTTCTCTCCCTGTCAGTCAATACCCTGCTTATCCTTCCTGTAGGGCTTAATTCAGAAGGTTTATCAGGTCTTAAAAAACTCCTAATAGTGTAATGCCACCATCTTCTTTTACTCAAAGGTTCCAGCACTGGACAGTGTTTTGGGAGACCCAGATAAAGAAAAAACAACCAAAATGAACCAAAACTAAAAAAACAAACAACCTCCCCCTGAAAACCTCTCTTTTGCCTTTAAAGAATTAAAATCGCCTATTTTACAACTGAGCCCTAAAATACAACCATTTTCTCTCTATCTCTGCTAACCTAACATTTAATTACTCAAAGTGGGACAGCTTGCAGAAAAGTAACAAATAATTTCATTTTGGAATGTGTTTATAGGTACTGTACTACCCTGAGCTAGAAACATTGTGGATTCACTATGCTTTGGGCACAGGAGGTATGTATGAGCAAGTACATTTAGCTGGTCATCTGTTGGCTCAATAGGAGATGACATCAGGCTCTCCCCTTATGTTCAGATAAGACAGCAGCTCCAAAAGAGAGGGAGAATCTATACCTGGAAACCCTGGGGGGTGGGATACTTAGATCCTGATGGAGGGTAAAACTGAGACATCTCTATTTAAGAGAAGCTGTCGGCAGCTTTGTGGCATAGTCTTAAACACACATAAAGGAGACCAGTGGGTGGCAGGCTGCCTAAAAGTCAAGAACATAGTAATCAGCATTACTGTGACTAACTCCTTTATGGATATAATATGTTATGACTGAACTGAATTATGCTTCACCATACAGTTGTTTGGTTTTGTGGTTTTTTTTTTTATTTTCTAGAAGGAACAGATCAAAGCCTTACCTCATTGTAGCAGTTTTTTTGTACAACACCTGATTTAAAGTACAGTGCAGTAAATAGGAAGCCTTCTTTTACCACCTTAGATATGATGAATCTAACATATTCACTGGCAAAACTAGCAGCGACAATTTCAGGCACTGCAAGCACCAACTTTTCTCCTTGCTGATCTGCCAGTGATTACAACCTCCCACCAGTCAGCAGAGAGGGACTCGTGTGCTGGCCCCAGGCAGCCCAGTCCCCCGGCACAGCTTACACTGCTGCACCAAGACAACAGGCCAGGAGCTGCAGAGGGGCCATGGCTCAAGTACACGTCTCCGTAACTCTGACAGAGCGGCAAGGCAAACAGCTAACAGAAGTAATGTCTTAACTAACTGCACACAGACTTGCCATAGGCTAGTCAATTAACTACCACGGTGACAAAATTAATGCCTTTATAAAAGTAGCTGGTAATTATGGTTACATAATTAATATGTTACATAATAAGCTGGTTACATCAGCTCGGTAAGTTCTACAAGACTGATGCTAGTAATTCAGATTCATAAAAAAAGAAGTCTGTGCTGGTTTTGGCTGGGATAGAGTTAATTTTCTTCATAGTAGCTGGTATGGGGCTGTGTTTTGGATTTGTGCCGGAAACAGTGTTGATAACAGGGTTATTTTCGTTACTGCTGAGCAGTGCTTACACAGAGTCAAGGCCTTTTCTGCTTCACATACCACCCCGCCAGTGAGGAGGCTGGGGGTGCACAAGAAGCTCTGACCAAAGGGATATTCCATATCATATGATGTCATGTTCAGCATATAAAGCTGGGGGAACAAGGAGGAAGGGGGGGACGTTCAGAGTGATGGCATGTGTCTTCCCAAGTAACTGTTAGGTGTGATGGAGCCCTGCTTTCCTGGGGATGGCTGAACACCTGCCTGCCCATGGGAAGTAGTGAATGAATTCCTTGTTTTGCTTTGCTGGCGTGTGTGGCTTTTGCTCTACCTATTAAACTGTCTTTATCTCAACCCACGAGTTTTCTCACTTTTACTCTTCCAATTCTCTCCCCCATCCCACTGGGAGTGAGTGAGCAGCTGTGTGGGGCTTAGTTGCCGGCTGGGGTTAAACCATGAGAAAGTCTAAAGAAAAATATGTTTCCATGACTATACTTTTGAATCAAAAGGGAAAATTATGTGAAAAAAACCCCATTGGTTGACAACATATTCCTAACTGAGTCCTTATTTTCACAGTCACTTTAATCTGGTGCCACTGTCAAAGGTGTTCCCCACTTACTTCTCCTACCTCTTTCCTTTATTTCCACCCTCCTCTATGTGCAGTCACAAGTACTCAAGCAGGTTGCGTAGTACCAAGGTATAGACATGGGCATTATTATTTTTATTTTCTGAGTTAGCTCTTTTTTTAATGGGAACCTTATTTTATGCAGAAGAAAAGAAACATTTCCTGATGTTTTACCTGAGAAATTATCAATTCCCAGAAAAGAATACTATTTTTCTTTTTTATTTCCCTGACCAGATATTTATTGGTGCTTGTCCCGGTTTCGGCTGGGATAGAGTTAATTTTCTTCCTAGTAGCTGGTACAGTGCTGGGTTTTGGATTTAGGATGAGAATAATGCTGGTAACACCCCGATGTTTTAGTTGTTGCTAAGCAGTGCTTACGCTAGTCAAGGACTTTTCAGCTTCTCATGCCCTGCCTGCCAGAAG
>NW_008794407.1:935485-938629 GCF_000699145.1 Aptenodytes forsteri | reverse complement strand
GCATCACTTGCTTTGTATATTCTTTTATCATTATTATTATTATTATTATTATTATTATTATTATTATTATTATTATTATTATTATTATTATTATTATTATTATTATTATTATTATTATTATTATTATTATTATTATTATTATTTTCCCTTCCTTTTCCATCCTATTAAACTCTCTTTATCTCAACCCACAAATTTTCCTTTTTTTTGTTCCCAATTCTCTCCCCCCATCCCACTGGAGAGGGGGGAATGAGCGAACGCCTGTGTGGTGTTTAGCTGCCTGCCGGGTTAAGCTACAACACTATTTCACATCTCTACTGCCAAGACACTTGCAATATCAGCACGAGTAGAGACTAGCTGGAGTTTTGAATTTCTATTTACATTTCAGCAAAATATGTGATTGTCACACAGCAATACTTTGTATGCAATGTTGTTGTCACAGTCTGTCTACAGCTTCCACAGACTTCAATGGCCTTAGGATCGAGTTTCTTATTATCAGACTATGGCATTACCTGAGCAGTATGTCTAGGCCAGGCAGCAATGTGGATATTTAGAAACAGAAAGTTACAGCAGAATTAAAGACAGAATTATTAATTTACTGTGAATTCAGTTATGTTGTTAAAAAGCACCTTATTCAAATACAGCTTAATGAGTAATGTCAAATAGTGTATTTTAACAGTAATGTCTATGAAGTCCTTTAAGTAATCCATCTGTCTTCTGCATTACACCCTAGTGCTGTACTGTTGTGTTAGTGTTTGAATATAATAGCATAATAAATTTTTTAATTTTATGTTGTAGCTCCTGTGGTGCACTAACACAGACTCATGTCAAAAGGATTTTAAATAGTTCTTTTTATCGTGTTTCTAAGCAGGATATGTATATATCCAAGTTCAGGGAAAGGAGACCCCTATGAATATATCCAAACCACGTGTGGCACGCAAGCCTGAGCCTTCAAGAAATGTAAGATAAATAGCAGAATATAATTTCCAAGATGCTATAAATCTGGAAAGAAACATTACTTACCAATAGGTAGTGTTAGATTCTACACACAGATTACACATTTTTATAGTAGATGTAGCTGTGTCCTGCCCCTTGAGACCAGAAGCATTTTCCTGTAGATAATATAGTCAAGGGTACTGTGTTCTACTGCTATTCTCATGTGTGCATGGCTTACATGGGTTGCCATTTCTGTCCCCCTCAAAAACAAATATTATACCTGTAAAGAACTGCAGAAGAGAAGAAAGGCTCGGCTAGAAGACTAATTTGTGCACATAGATCCACAGTCTTTGGAAAAGCATTTCTTTCTTCTCTGAATCCCTGTATTCTGAGCAGTTACATTACCAGAAAGCATCTAGCTGAGGATCTCGAAGTCCTGTTTCATGGATGATGATTTTAGCAGTACTTGTCTGGATGGTTTGCAAGTGGAACTGAGCCTACTGAAGCGTGGGTGGAAAAACAGGTAATCAGCCACACAAGCATTTTCAGGATCAAGATACCGGGCATGGCAAATGTAAAAGCTCCAGCAGGATGCTCCCAGACCTTCCACTGGAATTATGTGGAGCTTTTGCAGTTTCACAGATAATCTGGCTATAGCTGGGTGTCTTCTTGGAAATCACCAAAGGCAGAGAACTGCGCCTCGACTCTTCCTTCAGTGGGAAACATGTGGCCAAAGAGATATTTTAAAATGCCTACACCTGTGGAGATAAAACAAAATTGTCTTTTTGACTTTGAGGGAGAAGAGCTGCATCACACCTAAAAGCACAAGACATAGAGAAATAAACAGGAAGGTTACTTAATCTCTTAATCAAGAAACAGGCCAGGATGAAAGTCTGACATTGCTTTAGGAATGAATGCAAAGCGACTGCTGAAGCACAATCTGTTGAGTGAAAACCCCAAGGACCTAGCTCTCCCCAGTTGTCCACGGGATGATAGTGACTAGCAGAAATGCCATCTTCAAAGACCAGACAAAACAAGGACAAGAGGTGTCCAGGGAAAGTTTGTTGAATATCAAAAACTGTTGTCACTTGATCGCTGACAAGAAGAAGAATACACCCTCTTTTTCATAGTATCTATCCTCTTAGCTGATACAGCTGATACAGCTGATCATCAGAAAAAGCAGCACCAGAGGGAAAGGGCAGGCATAAAATAATCAGTGTAACTGGGCATGTTGATCTGCTCCCATTGTTTCTGCTTGAGACGTGTCTGGAAACTGTAATACCAAATGACTTGGCTCTAGATATGTTCCACTGCTAGGCAGGGAGTACTGGATAGGACCAACTAATCTGTATCTGTTAAGCTATGACAGGATTCAGCTTTTCACAGAGGAGGTAGACTAGAGACCCTCATAGGGTTTTGAAATACCCTATCCATGCAACTCCATTCAGCTCCTTTTCAAGTCCAGAAAGAAGATGCATCATCCATGGAAAACCTGTCCTTAAAGGATTTTAGGATGACCCAAAAAACTCAAGCTAAGAGAACTGTATTGATTGCTGATAGCACATCATGTGGGCAAAGGCCCTTTAACTTGGCTGAAGGACTTCTGATCCCTGTACCTAACAAGACTAAAGACAGGAAGAGGGGGACTGGACATGACCTTTAAGAAAAGGCAGGTGCTGCCTTGGCCTCTGGCTGATGGTGTTGCTGTATGGTTACATATCATTATAAGCAGCTAAAAGAAAAGATGTGCTCTTGCCCTCTGGCACTGGACAGGGTTGAACTCAATACAGGAAAGAACCCCTTCTGCTCTGACCAAGATGATGATGAAAGAAATGCAGCTATGAGGTGGCAGAACTTTGGGAGCAGAGAATGCTCCAGTGCTGCTCTTCCTGCTAGGAGAACAGGTGATGACATGAGTCAATGGCAAGCTGGATGTCAGGTATAAAGTTGTATTGGGTTTGCGTGGCAAGGTGTTGGTAGTGGGGGGGCTACAGGGGTGGCTTCTGTGAGAAGGTGCTAGAAGCTTCCCCTATGTCCAATAGAGCCGCTGGCCAAGGTTGAGCTAATCAGCAACGGCGGTAGCACCTCTGTGATAACATATTTAAGGAGGGAGAAAAAAAACCTGCTGCGGAACAGCAGCCATAGGAGAGGAGTGAGAATATGTGAGAGCAACAACTCTGCAGACACCAAGGTCAGTGGAGAAGGAGGGGG
>NW_008794407.1:933083-935323 GCF_000699145.1 Aptenodytes forsteri | reverse complement strand
CCAGTCTGCAGTCTGTTCCTGAAGAACTGCACCTCGTGTAAAGGACCCAGCAATTTGTGAAGAACTGTAGCCTGTGGGAAGGACCCACGTTCGAGAAGTTTGTGGAGGACGGTCTCCCGTGGGAGGGACCCCATGCTGGAGCAGGGGAAGAGTGTGAGTAGTCCTCCCCTTGAGGAGGAAGGAGAGGCAAAGACAGGGAAGAGTGTGAGGAGTCCTCCCCCTGAGGAGGAAGGAGCGGCAGAGACAACATGTTATGAACCTACCTCAACCCCCATTCCCCGTCCCCCTGAACCACTTGGGGAGGGGGGAGGAGGTAGAGAAAATCAGGAGTGAAGTTGAGCCTGGGAATAAGGGAGGGGGGTCCAGGAGGAGTTTTAAGATTTGGTTTTATTTCTCATTACCCTACTCTGATTTGATTGGCAATGAATTAGATTAATTTTCCCCAGTTTGAGTCTGTTTTGCCCATGACGGTAATTGGTGAGTGATCTCTCCCTGTCCTTATCTTGACCCACGAGCCTTTCATTATATTTTCTCTCCCTTGTCCAGCTGAGGAGAGGAGTGATAGAGCAGCTTTGGTGGGTGCCTGGCATCCAGCCAAGGTCAAACCCACCAGAAAAATCAATACATTTAAGTGAACCTGAGGATCCACATGTAACCCTGCTGCTGAGGTAATTGACACAGCCACATGGAAAATCTGTGTGTATAGGGATATGGGGAATGCAGTCTTGCACTGTTTTACATTTGGCTTAGCCAGATGGATTGAAGGTGAAATCAAACCTGTTTTGGTGTTGCAGAGCTCGCTTCACTTGCTGAACAAGATTCTGCGCTAGTTGTCACAGACTTAGCCACATGATCCAGCAAGGGTACAAGGGTGAATATCTTGCTGGTGACAGAATCAGGTATTCTTTGAGGATGCCAAATCCAAGCCTACGCTAGTAACTTTACTTACTCCAGCTTCTGTATAGCTGTTAGCCCTGCTGATACTGCCTAATAATGATACTGGCATATGGTTCGCTGATTAAAGTAACTCAGGCAGGAGGAAAAGAAGTCTTTAAAATCTCTGACAACATGCTGACCCTGTTCTTCAATTCTCAGTGCTCTCTGTTTCTCCTATCTTCCTTTCAAGAGCTCCTCTAAGACATCAGGTGAATGGGACTGAACATTATCATGACATATTTCCTTTTTAGTTTATTTACTTTTTTTTGTTCTATTTAAACTTTCTTTGTGGGTACGCATATCCCTTGTTGCAGAGAGGAAACAAAAATAATCATATAAAATAGCACAGATTTCTAATAGAGCGTCTGAAAAATGAGCTGTCCTAATACATTTTTTGATACAGCAAGAATATTCTTAGTAATTTCTAGATTCTAATATCCAGTAATTGTAATAATGGTAGATTTAAAGTAAAACACTTGGCTTTACTAGTAACTTACATACATCTATGTAATATTTTATTTTGTAATATTTTATTACAAAACCACTGCTAGTTATCACAATTGTAGACTATGAATTAGTATGGGGTAATCTTAAGCAACATAAGTGTCTGGAATTTATGCTTATATATGTGTTTTATACAAAACAACAGAACGTTTCCCTTAAAAGAGGCTGTTGCAACCAACACAGAATTCACTATAAAATCAATTGCTGAAACAATGCTTAAATTCCAGTTGTACAGAACATTCATAAAGTTGACTACCTTGGTCTCAGTGTCTTTGGGCTGGATGCAGGGAGAAGAAACCATATCAACATGCTGTATGAACGTGGGGGTTTTTAGTAAAATAAATGGCAATAGAAATCAATTGAACAGTGACTACAAATGAAAAATACAATAAGGTAAATTGACAAACCAGTTAAAAATATAAAGTGCTAATTGAAACATTGGCTGCTATAAAATATTTGCTCTAATTCACTTTGAATATGCACCAGTGAGGAAAGGGCATTGCTTTCCTCAGTAATCCACATATTTCAGAGACAATTTGTAGTTAAATAGAGTAGGTTGAAAATTACAGATTGTTGTTTTTCGAATAAAGCTGATTTTAATTTTGTGTTAAATACTTCCTGATGAAGTGTATGTTCTGTTAAGGTTAATTCAGTTTGTAATTCCTGCATTGATTTCAGGACTAGTATTCCTTCTCACTAGCTGACAGAAATAAATTACACTAGAAATTTTTTCATAATTGTCATGTTTAAATCCCAGCTGGCAACTAAGCCCCACACAGCCGCTTGCTCACCCCCTCCAC
>NW_008794407.1:926361-932792 GCF_000699145.1 Aptenodytes forsteri | reverse complement strand
CCCCAGCCTACTCGCTGGTGGGGTGGGGTGAGGAGCAGAAAAGGCCTTGACGCTGTGTGAGCACTGCTCAGCAGTAACGAAACATCCCTGTGTTATCAACACTGTTTCCAGCACAAATCCAAAACATGGCACCATACAAGCTACCATGAAGAAAATTAACTTTATTTCAGCCAAAACCAGTACAATGGTATTCTTACTATCTCAGATAACACCCTGCCATGCCTCATGCACCCCCCAGGTTTAACATTGGACAGAAAAGGAGATGTACAGACTGCTTAATCTGGAACTCCAGGTGGATACTTTTTGGAAAGGGTCAAAACTCATTCTGTCCTGGCAGGGTTCTGTGCACGTAGAAGGTAATTCCTCCTTACCTTTCAGTATACTGGGATATACAATAAGTACATAGTACACTTACAAGGACATGCTTCTGAAATAGAAAAAAAGATGAAGACTTTCAAAAATGCTAATACTCAAAGACAGAAGAAAGTGGTGTGGTCCACATGAATACATTATTGCATCACTGAGTTTCATCATAATGGAAGTAAAAGACAGTCTATATGTTTGACATGATGTTTTATTGTTGAAATAAGCAAGGTCAGTGCAGTTAGTTGGGCCAGAGAACTCTTTCTCAGTATTGAAGGTACAAAATGCAAGGGCTTCATCCAATCAGCTTCTCTCTTGTGTCACAGGTGTCAGACATAAGCAAATAGAATCAAAGTAAAGAGGGAGGAAAGGCAGCAATGAACAGTCCGTCAGAATTTATTACTGCTAGTACTTGATCCAGGTCATCAGTCATCTGTCCTGCCTCTTTTCTCACTTTCTTTGGGATACATGGTACTTTATAAGCATGCCATCACAGAGGCAAGTCTAGTCTGTGTGTTAAAGAGCTGAAACAAATCAATGAACTTTGTCTCTGTACCACTTCTAGAGCACAATGGCTGACATAAATTGCTTTAATTGATGTGAAACAGCTGCCTTCCTGCAAAATGCATGCCACTCCCCAAAAAAACCCACCACCCTGCCCAGCGGTACTTTGAGCATTGCTGTCAATTCTGTCTGCTGAACTGACTTGGTGAGACGTCATTGAAACAGGGAAATGAAAACTCAGCGATGTGATTTGTTCAGAATCTACCATTTACAAAATTGCTGGCCCTACTCAGAGATTAGTAACACTCTTATTCTCTATGGCTTTGCTGTGGGCAAACAAATACACTGTAGTAGTATAAAATAAAAAGAATCACCACAAGAAGGCCAACCAAAAGTCCACCTGTTTAATTTGCTTTCCGTGTTAGCATGAGATGGCAGATGATGAAGGAAAAGTATAATAACGTAGCACGAGTTGAGAAAGAGAAATTGTATCTCTTACATATTTTTATGGTTTCTGGCAATCAGCAATTAGCCACATATTGGGTGAAGAAACAACAGTAACACCTCCTGTCTGTGGCAGAGAGCTGCAAGATCCGTTCACTTAGAGGAGAGTTTGTGAAGGGCAGCATGGGTCCCAAATGTGGACATGATAAAATGAGTTCTCTGTGTCTTCAGGTGGAGGTATCTACCACTGAACTCCTGGCTGGTGGAACTAACAAGAAAGATAAATTTCTGGATATTGAAATGAACCTTTCTACTTGATTAGTAGGACATGAATCTTTTAACTGGGTTAATAAGACACTGATTTCTTGTTGGGACATAACAATCAGGTTGTCGGAGCCCAGTACTCTCTGACACAAAGCAACTGATGCCTGCTTGCATGCTCAGGGCCCTGACACAGATCAACCATGGGCAAACAGGTTGCAGGAACAATCTATCTTCAACTTCAGTTCTGTAGCCCTAACCACTCTACTTAGGTACCAAAGCCTCTTCTCTAAGAACTCAGGAGATTCAATCCTTTCTACCAAAAAGCAATGAGTCTTCTTTTAATTTTACAGCTTGATGGACACAGTTATGTGTCTTCCTATCATCTTCTCACCTTCTGAGAGAGTGACTTAACTACCAGCTTTACTATTATCCTGAACTATGTGCTCAACGCTCTCTCAGTACTCGTGCTGAAGATAGCATAACTAGTGACTGGCACACAGAAATGGGGAAAAATGATCATGACCACATAGTCATAGTGAAAGCACTCTTCTGACAGCCAAGGAAACCTGCATTCTTCTGTGTCACCAAATATTTTTATTTTGCACAAATGTTTCAACCACTGAGCTACTGAATGAAAGCAGATAATGCAAAACACACGATTTGTAGTTCCAGAAAGGTGTCAGACCTCTCAGGTAAGAAGAATTTCTAGTCATGGTAGTGAATTCATGTTTAAATGGTGAGACACTTTTAACCTCTCGGGCCAGGCATCAGCTGAACAGAGTTTCTGTCGATCCAAGCTTTTAGGCTTAGGCACCTAGACAGATAAATGAATACCTACATCATTTGGAGGGCCCAAAGAACAGGAATAAATGGTAGTTAAAAAGGCTAGGGGTTTGTATACAACAATATGGGAGATATTATGTTAGATCTAAGACCTGAAGAAGTCAAAGAGCATGGACGATGACAAAAAAAGGTAAAAAAAAAAAAAAAAGGACCATATGGTAGTAATAAACTGCTTTAATTTATGCCATATTGGAAAAGTATAACTTTTCAAAATTCAAACTTCCTCTGCAATCAGTTCCTTGCCTTGCCATTTCTTATTTCCTCATTCCTTATCTACTACATATGACATGAAGTGAGTGACAGTGCTTACCTACTATTTACTGTAAAGAATCACAGCAAGCTCTAACTCTTCCTCTGCATACAGTATACTTTTTAAAGCCTTTCCTCTTCAAATCTCATCCCGCTCACGTCACTGAATAGATTGCTCCTTAGAGGGAAAAAAAAAAAAAAAGATTTATGATATTGTGCCAAAGTGTTGAAGAGTAAGAGATTCAAGAGCCACTGCTCTTGCATTTATTAGCTCTCGGATCATGTCTGATATTAAAAAAAAGGTGACTGCATACAATTGCAATGACCATCTGAAGCAGAATTGTCGCTTTATGTTGTTAATGGCTATAGTAATGATTAAAGATGTGACAGGTCATTTGTCATCATGTCAAAATCTATTTAATTTCTTTTTCACTTCATACACCCAAAAAAAGAAATAAGGAAAAAAATGCTCTCTGAGAAACAGCTTAGGAGTTCCAGTACCACTCTAACACCATTTCTCTGTAATTTTTTAACATGAGAAAAGTTATGGATAGTTCTTAGCAATAGGCATAAATCTGAAGAATAAAAAATTCATATTGAGCAATATTATCCACATTAACTTGTCCTAAATGAACACTGTAGTAGTAATCATACAGTTAAGTAATGGACTTGTGTACAACTGTAATGAATTCCTAAATTAATTGAAGAACTGCACACTGAGAAAAAGAATTTTGTCCATTCTCCCATGTATTTCACACAATGTTCAGGGATAAAACACATGAATAGCTAGTAGAACTGATGGGAAATTTTCTGAATATAAGTAATAGTACAGGTAAGGGGTCTTTCCTTTCGTTCTCTCTGGAGCTAGGAGGACATGAACCTGCCCCACTACTGTGTAGATAAGTAATATAGGTCTTGTCTGTGAAAATAACTCCACTCCTCCACAACCCGTTAGTACGGTAGAGTTGCATGCTATAATGGCAACACATCTTTCAGAGCACCATCCCTTCCAAGTTTATCACCCGTAAGACTGGAGCACAGCTGGAGCGAGTGAGCAACCTTCTGCATTTGTGTCTCCAAACACATCAGAATTTTTTGAAAGCTTTTTTTTTTTTTAATCGAAAATCCTTCAGGTTTGAAGAGCTTTTGCCATACGCAGCTTTTCTAGTTTGAAACTAGGCAGTCACTAGGATTTCAGGATTCATGTGTGAGATACAAATGCTACGTGCAGTACCCTCTGGCTGCAGAGTCTGCAACTCCAGGGGCCTTTGAAACTCACAAAGCCACATCTCTTGGTTGACAGGCTTCTCTTGTAGATCTCTCAAGCACATTCCTTCCTGCTACATGAAGCAATGTATTAGACCATGTTGTGACAGGGAACATCTGAAGTTTTTAGACATAAAACAGGTTGTTAGGTCACAAAACTCACTAGCTGTTCAGTGTGTTTCTTTAGCACTAATTTGTGTCTCAGCTGCAGTGGGATGCAGATCAAGGCCAAACCTTATTTCTACTCACCAGCAATCACAAGGAGTAACAAAATGGGAGATAGGCTGCAGTAATACACTGCAGCTGTGGGAGACTCTCTTGTCATAGGATTGGTGAGGATGGGAATAATTTATTTGAGTCTTGCCAAAATGGTGGGACCTTACATATCAGTTGCTACAAAGCTTGTCATAAAATTATTTCCCCAGGTCTATTGGTCTGGACTGTCATCCTGGAAGGTTACTCCAGAGCCCAATATCCCAGATAACTTCATATCTACTCAGGAAAACTCACATTTACTATTGTTTTTAGCTTTGAGATTGCTAAAAATTGCTTGATGTATTTATTTGCTAAAACTGTTTTAATTTCAGTGACTAGTTGAAGTATTCCATCTGGTTTACAGGAAATGTTGAAAAATTTCTGCTTTTGGTTTGATTCAGATTAAAACCAAGACAAAGTTCCCAACTTTCCTGTGAATTACTAACCTTGGATTTTGGCTGCTTCTGGTAGCTAGACACCTCAGCTGCAGTGTTGAGAGAAGTGGGAAGCATCTGGTTATAGTCATGAATTTCAGGCAGCAGTAAACCTTCAAAATTGAAATGAAGTTGATGCATTGGACATTTTGTTCTACGTAAATCCTGTGAATTCTGAGCGCAAGTGAAGCATAAAAAGTTTAGTGAAGGCCATAATTTCATATCAGGGTTTCACTGTCATTTCACATGCTTTATGTGGAGTCCTTCAGAACACCTTTAAGCTTTGGAAGAGCAGTTTGCAGAACATAATCTGTATAGAATGCAAACATTTTTTGAAAATATTTAAAAGAAGTCTGTGATCCATAAACTAATTTTTGAAAAGTTCTTGATCACTTATGAATTATTCATATGCTAGTAAAGATAAACAATGTTTGCATGCCTTTAACACAACCAAGATTATTATCATCGGTGGATGTTTTGATGTTCACACATGCAGTCTTTGAAACAGCAAATTATTCATTGTAAATTATTTTTGAACTAATAAAAAATTAGCTGTCTTGAGAGTATTGTAGCAAGACTTTTTACAGTTTTCTCATTAGTAGAAGAAAAATACTCCTTTATTTTGTTATACATTGCTAGGTTAATTCCTCAGCTACTTCAGCAGATATCATTAAAGCTCCACAGGATTCATCTGAGTTCTGTTGCAAATCTGACATGGTTTGTTTTGGGGTTTTTTTTTGGCATTTCACTATGAGCTAGAGGTATATATTAAATTACAACGTGTTTCTATATGACTCAAAGGACATAACTCTTTCTTTTAGGATTTCTACCAAGTAAGAAACAGCAATAACAGAAATATGATTCTGCAATACACTTCATCATTTTACCTCAGTCAGGTTTTCTGTAACATAACTTAGGCAGATAAAAACAAAATATGGGTAGTAGCGCATCTGATCTATAATTATCCACAAGTATAGGTTCTGATCCACCATCAACTTTGTTTCTGCATTATTTAAAGGAGCATTTTCACACTCGCCTTCAAACATTCAACTTACCATGTCCCACCTATTCAGTGGACCCAGGGGCACATTAAAAAAATACTTAGATTTTCTAAAAAATTGATACCAAAAATAATCCTGCAATATTACTGCAGTTTTTGAGCAATGGGGCACTGAGATTTATGGAGGACTTGGATATGATGAAAATGTGAGTTCGACCTTGTGCTTTAAACTCACCTGGAAAGTACTGCAATACAACTTGGCACACTAGAACATTTCCCAAACTATCTTCCACATATTGCCGCTATGTTACGTTTCAACAATTTTCTTGGGAGAAGAAAAGTCACTACTGGGGAGCAGAAAGAGAACAGTCTTTCTTCACTAGAGAGTGCTGCTGTGCAGCAGCAGAGGGGTGGCTGTGCAACCTCTGAGGCTGTTCTGGAAAAAAAACAGAGAGGGAGGCAGAGGATGCTGCAAGGATAGATGGTAAAGATAGTAACAATTTGGACATGACACACAAAGGAGCAGGGTACAAGATCAGTAAACAGTGATATAAATATGTTTTAACATCAGTGGGCACCAGTAATTTTGTTGTCACCTGTCATGCCATAAATTTAGAATTGCAATGCCACAGAGATATTTCTATCTCATCTGTCACCATGTGTCCTGGTTTCAGCTGGGATAGAGTTAATTTTCTCAGACTCATGGATGGTGGCAAATGCCCTGTGGGAGTGGTTGCAGCCATGGAAGCAGAGCAACTGGTAGCACAGAGGCAAACCCATCTGGGCTGCTGCATTGTGGCAAGATATTG
>NW_008794407.1:898161-924912 GCF_000699145.1 Aptenodytes forsteri | reverse complement strand
CAGTGCTTACACTGGTCAAGGACTTGTCAGCTTCTCATGCTCTGCCAGCCAGAAGCCGGGAGGGGGCACAGCCAGGACAGCTGACCCAAACTGGCCAAAGGGACATTCCATACCATGTGATGTCATGCTCAGTACATAAACTGGGGGGAGTTGGCTGGGGGGCTGTGACCACTGCTCAGGAACCGGCTGAGCATCAGTTGGCGGGTGGTGAGCAATTGCATTGTGCATCACTGATTTTGTATATTCTTTTATCATTATTATTATTTTCCCTTCCTTTTCTGTCCTATTAAACTGTCTTTATTTCAACCCATGAATTTTCCTTTTTTTTCCCCTATTCTCTCCCCCACCTCACTGGGGGCAGAGGGGAATGAGCGAACGCTGTGTGGTGTTTACCTGCCTGCCGGGTTAAACCACAACACCATGTTATGGACCATTCTCTGTCTCTAAAGGCTCTAGAGGCACCCAGGCTTTGGCATGTCAGTCATGAAATAAGTCAAAGTGTAGCATACCTTGTCCACCGAAAATATTTTCCAGTAACAATGAAAAATATGGAAATACTACAGAGATTTAGGTTCTGTTTGTACAAAAACCACGTTGCATTCACTAAGTATTCAGCAAACAAAACTTTAAATTATATGTGATTAAAAGAGACATAGGTGTATGCTCCAGTAATGAACTGAATCCAGGATCCCATTCAGATCAAAAGTCTTCTGTAGTTTTATGGTCATGCAGTTTTGACATCAGATTACGCAATCCAAATGTGGATTGCTGCTCAAAGGCAAATGGCTCTGCTTTTCCACTGAACGTAGTCTTTCCCTTCCTTATTTTGCTCTCAGTGTTAAAGTCAGATCAGCTGTCTGATCTTTATGAGAAGGATGTAGGTATACAAAAACATTTACACATTTTGGATTTTTTTGAAAAAAAACCCCATACAACAAAATATCTGTGTGACTGTTCTTAGCCAGAAACCTATACTTATGAAAAAATAATAACTTGAAGTGAATTACTTTCTTGGAAACCCTAAGCAATAGTGTAGGTTCAGCCTGACTTAGCCTTTGAACTGCTCATCCCTTTTTAGACTCAAACTAGGCCTTATCAGACTTCCTTTGATCACTCAAAACCCTACCTTTTATTCTCTTTTTTAAATTATAATTGTGTTTCAATGACACAGTGATTAATGATAAAATACTGAGGGACTCCCATAGAAGTGCAAGACATTTTAATATTATAAGCCTACATAAATGTCAAATGTTTTCATGATGATTAGTATAAAACCAATATCAAATGAATTAGAGACTTATGAAAAGGTTTTCTTTTTTATTCCCATAGTTTGGTCAATGAAAGAGATCAAAAAGACAAATAAATTAACAACTTTTAGACAAATTAACTAGATAAATAATGATTCATCAGCATATAATGTTAATAAATTATTCTCTTAGCCTGATATAAGTAGCAAATCTTATATTTCTTTTGGTAGACATTGTTACAGTATTAATCAAGCTATTTTATTAGTCACATCAATATAATAACTCTGGAGGAAAATTATTTTCTAGACAGAAGTCTTTAATCAGTGAAATACACTAATTCAGCTGAATTATTGTATGGACCTTCCACTGAGTCCTAATCAGAAAAAGATTATAACGTAGATTTAGCTCAGCATTTCTAGCTGTGGAGCAGAACTGTGATCATCCTGCAGAACATTCTCAGCTTTAAGGAAACAAAAAAAAAGAAAGTAAAAATTTCTATAGCTTCCATGTGTTACTTCTATGGAGATAATCTGTAGCTAACAACAGAATATAAGCTGTTTTTTGAAGAAGAAACAATGCCTTTATAAACACCTGTAATATCTGTTGGTGACAATCTAGGGAACAGCACCCTTTCTGTTGAAGAAAATTGTTTTGGCAAGTTTAACAAGAATGATGCACGCCTAAGAAGAAACCTCAAATCCTGAAAAGTGCAACCACTGAGGGAAGCAGAAGCCAGGGGCTACTGTTAAGTACTCAAGTATCAAGTGTATCAGTAAATAGGAGGAGAAGAAAATATTGCGTCTGTTCACTAAAAACTTTGCAAGGGCTTGGTGTCTGCTTTCCAAGAACACAGCGCTGGCTAAACATAAAAATATTTAGTTTAAATCACATGTATCTGGATCCTTTCTCTCTGTGCAAGACTAGAGCACCAGTTAGCCTGAAACTAGAGATAGTCTGGTTTGTTAGTATTAGGAAAACATGATTCATTTCTATTAAAAAATGTTCAAACACACCTGACGTGAACAGCAATCTGAAATGGAAAAGACTAGTAATTAAGTAGTATTAGAGGCATAAAACATATTGGTGAAAGCAGTGATTTGTCCCCAAAAAAGTAGAGGTACCAGAGGCATTTTGACCTTCAGAACATTTCAATTTAGCAGCCTTGAATAATGAGTGGTGGCTTATGAACCAAGAGATAAGATGGATAGTAGGTATGAGGAGAAATGCTTTTTCATAATTATTATTCTTGCTATGTATACAGTCCATACCTATGAAGATTAATGTTGCTATTGCTAAGGTGGGAACATAAATCTTGTATTAAGCAGCTCTCCAGGAACAGTGGGTATAGGAGAAGCCTATGTTTCTCTCCATGGACATAACATGGACTCTGCTTATGAAAAAATAATACACAGCAAAATTATCTGAGTGACCAAAGTCCTCATTGGGACAGCCCAAATCCCTTCTGGGTCAGACACCATTTATCACTCTTCATTATAGGCTGGGTTTCAGGAAAAAGCAGTGTGCCCACCGCTGTCTGTTTCTGTTAGACCACACACCATCTGTCTCTGTACTGTGAGAGGGCTGGTGCTCAAGCATCAGGCTGCTGCTGTCAGCATCGCGTGCTGCTACACTCCTTGGCTGTGAGCATCTGAAATGACATGTAAGAATGGTGCCGTACTGTGCATCCTTGTGACTGACTCTAACAGGCAGAATGGTCAAAATTGCACCAGGTGTGGCTGTCTCCACCTCCCACACTCCACCAG
The DNA here is from genome assembly GCF_000699145.1 of Aptenodytes forsteri. Classification (NCBI taxonomy): domain Eukaryota; kingdom Metazoa; phylum Chordata; class Aves; order Sphenisciformes; family Spheniscidae; genus Aptenodytes; species Aptenodytes forsteri. Next base: position 921,902 of record NW_008794407.1, on the reverse strand, counting down.
TGCTATCCTCACCAGGCTTCACACCATAAAGCACTCCTCCATGTGCTTGCGTCATAAATGAGGGCATACAGACATGTTTTCAATTCACTCTGTGAAAACGAGACTTGGGCAGGCTATAAAAAACTTCCAGTAACTTTGAATAGAAAAGGAAAAATTAATTAAAAATTACTATGGATTTAGGGTCATATAAGGATCAAAGTGAAGTTGTAATGCATGTATAAACAGTGAGGCCATGCCTCTTGGTTTCTGCCCTTGCTCTTGTTTTATTTACCAGTACAGATGTAGGCAGTGCCTGTCATTGGAAGAATCAAGAACAATGGATATATATAGTAAAGGCCATCCTGAGTCACACTAAATGCCTGTTTCTATTGTTTCCAAAATAGAACATGTCATAAATGGAAATCTAGGGAAGAATAAAAAATCGAGAAGTGTCTGTGACGCTTCCCCCTAATATTCTTTCCAATGATTTTCAGTTCTGAAGGTAGAGATAGTATATACGCATTTTGTAGAAGTCTTTGGACTCCTCTTCCATGAGTTTTTCCAGCCTCTCCTTCAGCCCATGTTCCTTTTAGTTCCAAAATAGAACATGTCATAAATGGAAATCTAGGGAAGAATAAAAAATCGAGAAGTGTCTGTGACGCTTCCCCCTAATATTCTTTCCAATGATTTTCAGTTCTGAAGGTAGAGATAGTATATACGCATTTTGTAGAAGTCTTTGGACTCCTCTTCCATGAGTTTTTCCAGCCTCTCCTTCAGCCCATGTTCTTTTTAGTGTTTCCAAAATCCTGTGGAGCAGTTTCCCCAGCCTATAGCTGCTGTGTGAAGAACTGCTTCCCTAAAATTGTTTCAAACCTGACTCCTACTAACTTGATTTATCTCTCCTTTTATTTTGGACAATTTTATATTTACAATGGACTATCAATCCTTATCCAACCTCTCCCAGGCACTCTTTTTTAAAGAGCTCTATCTTAACCTCTTTCTTTCATCATTTTTCCCAAGCCTGACAGTCTTATTTCATTCTTTCATACAAAGAAGCAGTTCCATACCTTTGATAATCCTTGTTCTCCTTCTCTGAACCTTTTCCAGTTTTCATAGATTCTGTTTCAAATGGAGGAGAGAGGGGTGACGCCAGAGAATTACGCAATGAGATATGATGTTCCCTGTTTTATTCTTTATTCCTTTTTTTAATAATTCTTAGCTTTGATTTGCCTTTTTAACCACTATTGAGCTGACATTTTCATAGAGCCATTTATTATAACCCAAGGTTTTGTTCCTGAGTGATAATGGCCAGTTCAGGGCCCATTATGTTGTATGTGAATGTAGGCCTGCTCATTCCCATATGCATGGCTTGACATTTATCTATACTGAATTTCATCTGCCATTTTATTGGCCACTCATTCAGCTTCCTAAGGTCCTTCTGCAATTCTTCATAATCTGCCTTCATTTTTACTGCCTCGAATAACTTGTTATCAGCAGTGAACTTTACCACTTCACTAATCACTTGCTGTTCCAGGTCATCTATGAATATCTTGAACTGCACAAGTCCCAGTACAGATCTGTGTAGAATTCACTGGTGATTACACTGCAAAAAGTATTTATTCCTACCCTCTGTTTCATCATTTAACCAAATGATGAAATAAAATGAGGGACTATCTCTTATGCTGTAACTGCTTAGGTTCTTTAAAGATTTGGATGACAAATGGTGCCAGAAACCTTGTGGGAGTCCAGGTAGGATATATCAGGCAGAATACCCTTACCCATGTACTGAACTTTCAAATAACTCCAGTATGTTTGTGAGGCAGGATTTCCCTTCAAGAATCCACGCTGACTCTTCCGCGGTATATGGTTGGGTTTATCCCTGTGCTTATTAATGTATGCTTTATTATAGGCTCTACTAATTTGCCCTGTTGAAATATCAGGCTTATGGACCCTGTATTTCTTGGAATCTCACCTGGGATCAATTTAAAAGATACCTTCATATCTGCCAAGTACTTCAAGTACCAGGAGAATTTTAAGAGGATGAGAACTCTCAGGTGCATATCATTTGATCCTGGCAAATTGTCACTGTTCATTTTATTGTTGTTGTTGCTAATTTTATTCCACTGAATGATGCCTAGAAGATTGTCCTCTTTCCACCAAGTTTCTGATATGTCTCCTATTTTGATATTCATGTTCCTTAATCTGACAACTTAGACTTTTTACTCTTAGTGTTCAGGTTTGGTTCTCTTTTCAGCATCCTGTTTAAATCATGCTGTGTGTTAGACTAATACCATCCTGTGCTCTAGCTTTCACAGAGACTAACAAAATTTCCATAATGTCATCCATAATAGATATGTCATCTTCAGCTCTGTGCTGTTCTGTACTTGTCAGCTTTCTCCTATTCTTTCATTGAAAAGCTCAGTCTCAACTTCCTTGACATTAAGTGCTAGCAGCTTAGTGCACTTATCATTCAGATGAAGTACAGCTCTCCTGCATGACCATCCATTATCCTAGAGGTGTCCCCAGCTTTTGATGCATCTGAATCCCTACTATTGGCTTCTCAGCCTGGCATTAAAAGTTCACCTATCTTCCTCCTTCTTTGGTCCCAGAGGAATTACTGAAAGCAAACAACACTAGTTTAGTGGGTTTGGTATTCTTAAAACATTCTTAGAAGCCTAAATTCCACTCCCCCCCCCAGTCTCTCTCTTGCCTTTCACTCTGCTGTTTTTATTCCCATGCACACCAGCTACAGACCCCCGTTGTTGTTTCCTAGCAGTTGGTAGAGACATCTCACAAGGTCTGACACATTTGTGCACTTGGCAAGCAAGTCTCCATGAAATTCTCTCTGCAGTCACAAACTTAGCTTGTTTTTTTTCTGGTGGCAATTGCCCACCACTGCAATCTGCCTCTTGCTTCCAGTAGAGCCTCTGCTTAAAGAGGCATTTCCTTGTGCAGGATGGCAGATGAGCAACTTTCAGCAGGGCAGAGTCCTGACCGGGATCCTTTGCTCTTCACCCACCTGATGCCTTCCCCCCCAGCCGGGGGTGCTTCTTTTGGTCTCAGTCCCTCTATGCCAATCGGAAGTGAAACTATGAACCTCTCTGTGCATCTGTGCTGTTCCTCAGCAGTATTGGGTTTGCTGGCTTGAAGAAGAGACTGATGGATTAAGTACCTGAAAAAGCTCTTGAAGAATCTCTCCAGATTCTGAGGTCATTCAATTCAACCACTCTAGCCTCAGAAGATAAGTTGTTTTTTTTCTGTTAGGGTTACAACTTACCTACAGTATATACACAGCTGTTACTTGCCATGGAGAACATATACATTCATATGATACTGGACACAGTAAAATGGTCCCTCCCCTCCACCTTCCTGCTGGAGAACACCACCTCTATTTCTTCTCTCTGAAAGGAGGGGAAGTTGATTCCTAATGCATGTCTGATTTAACAATTCGCTTAAAAAAATTAACTAACCTTTAACTTTCCCCTAAATTCATACATGGTTTTCACAGTTTCATCCTAACTATAACTATTTTTTAATAAAAACTCTTCCCACAATAGACTAAAACAAGAATAAGTTATTCAGCTGTACATCAGCATAGACATTGCAGGGGACACCCAAGTATTTTCCCAGAAATCTTAATCACTTTTGTAATATGTCAGGAGCTTTTTATCTTTTATTAATACATCCATATTTTAGTCAAACTCAAATTTGAAGACTCCAATACAATGAAAAATACAGAATTTAAATTTTAATTTGAATGTAGATAGGATAGTCAGTTTACCATGTTTCATGAAATACACAGTATCCAAACTGTATCTTCTTTTTGGAAGCAGGACTCACATACCTTTAAACCTGAGGTTTAAAATAAAAGCATGTTCATCTACTGCCAAAAACGAAACTGCAGTCATACGAAGCTAGATAACATACTTTCCAGAGCTGTTAAGAAGATAAAAGAGAACCCGTGATTTTCACACAATGCCAAATTTTGCTTGTAATATTTTCATATTTTACTATCACTATTATTTTGCTTTCAGTAACATTTATGATTTATTTTTATCTCAGATTGTGTACTCTGTGATTTATTACTTCAGCCACTGAATAAAGAAAATAACAATTTGAAACAGCATTTCTCTGCTGGCATCCTGGATGTACTGCTTGCTTCCAGCAAATATTCACTGTGTTCATTTTTGGAACATTTTTACAAGCACAATGATAACATGTCTTTTCAAAATGGCTTTCTTTGAGATGGATTACTTTTCCTTCCTGTAGTTCTGTATGATTTGTCTGTGAAGAACTCTGGCAAATTCATATAAAGGTTACTATATAAATTAGGATTGTAGCTATAAGATTTGAGTTTGTTTATTATAGATGTTTTTCCCTTCTCTTTGTAAAACATAAATGGTTTCTCTGAATAGTAATTAAATAAAAGGTCCACATTATTTATTGTAACCAGTTAAATAAAACAAAAAAATACAACATTACATATCATTAGGATTAAAATGCTGATTAGATTGCTGAAGATTTCCGTGGAGAAGATTTCAGTGAAAGTCTCAGATCTTTTCATGTAACACTCATGACTTCATAAACCCCAATAGTAAATTAAAATATTATGTTAAAGCAAAAGGTCTGCTTTATTATGATTGAAACACCCAAAAATTTCAAAATGTGTTTTGAGTAGAGAATACTCTTAGTCTTTTTTTTAATCAAATTCTGTCACGGTAACGGGTGGAAATAGTTACTACAAATCTCATCTCTTGGGTTTTTAAAATTTATTTTCTAAGAAAGAGACTAAAAGAAAAACCAGAGCAATTAGAATTAGAGAGAGATTTTGCAGTTGCTGCCCAATCAAGAAAATGCAACACTATGATTTATGAAATAAAACAGTGAAATACTATGTATTTTCAGTGGTTTTTAATTCAGTTCTCTAACAAGATGCCTCTCCATTGGTGTGATTTGAAAGTAAGTCACACTCCAGTCTCATTCTCAGAGAGCTTTTATTGATATTCACCTTAAATGCTCCTTTTTAAAACCTCATCCTACTAGTCATAATTATAGTTGAATATATCACCTAAACAACTTTTTCCTAGGTTCATGCTGATGTTTTTCCAGATGCTGTGTGCAGGCAGTTATGTCTGCAAACTACACATATTTTTATCTCTTTTTCCCCATCAAAATTTACCTACATAAGATAATTAAATCACCTATAATACATTTTTATTTGAGCACTTGACATAAAACCCCTGTATTGTAGAATAGTAGTATTTCCATTTTACAGATTGGGAAATGAGGCATTAAAAGGAAAAGCAATTTTTAGATCAATGATAGGGAAGTGATTTGAAGGTAAATTGAAGGATAGTGATATAATCACAGGTGCTATCCTATGAAAAGTGTATTCACTTTCTATGGGTAGGTATAGTAAAAAATGAATATAATGTCCATTTTTTGTCAAACTAAAGCAGCACATTGTTACATGTGAAGTACTGAAATACTGTTTCTTCATTTTATTGTAAGCTCATGTGGAAATGTGAGGTAATATATAGATTTTCCGTAATTTACTTGACTCTATTTTTTAACTGTTCTGTCAATTCCTTTCCAATAGCCCAAGGACCAATACTTATATGAGAATGTGGTAAAAGCTGGAATAGTGAACATGGTCTTCTCATTACTCTTCACGCTTGGTAAAAGAACTATAGTCTGGCAGTGGTAACAAGTGAAAAATAGTTAGTTTGTGGAAGAGAAATAAACATGATAATTATCATCCAGTAAAGGGAAAAAATGCTATAGTCAGCAATAATGATAAGCTTTTAAGCCTGTGCAGCCTCAGTTCTCAGCTCATAATACACAGTTTATTTGTTTGGATGCATACTGAATATTGTGACAGCACACCTTTGTCACCAGTTAGCTGTAAGTAAATTCTACCTTTGCCATTTGTTAACACAAGGTCTCCGCTACTTTTAAGGACCTCATGTGTGCTTGTTCATCCAGTAGTCTTTCCTGTACTTGCTTAAATGCTGACTTTTTACAGTATAACCCATTTTATACCTGTTCAAAAGACATGGCTTAGCTGTCTGAACAAGCCCATAGAATACCTTTTTTCCACATAAACTTTATTTTACTCAAAACAAAAGGAACAGATGGTTCTGATGTCTTGCTGTGGTCACCTCTTCTTCACATTTCTTTGTCTGACATACAGACATCACTCATACTTAGTTGCTTGCGTTGTTCCATTGTTTTCTGGAATGGCCCTTAAGCAGCATACTCATGAGTGTTTAAGCTGCAAAATGATAGGATTTTGTCTTCTGCATGATCATTTATTCTAAGACAGTAGAACTAAAGTCAGTCTCAAGTGCTAGGAATGATTGGAGGTTTGGATTTTGTGTCTTTTAAAAATGTGGCCTCCTTGTGATCCCCCCCTCTATTTTGTTGGCATCTTAACATAGCTGATGGCAGATGACATTTCAACATGAAAGCCCAGCACGTCTACAGGGAAATGTAATGAGAAGGGCTGCCTAATGGAGCGACTTCTATGCTGGTATGATTACAGTTGAAAAGTAGAAAGAGACGATGATTGATTATGAAAATACAGATGATAAGGCATAAAACCAGTCCTCTCAGCAGGGACAAAGGAAAAAAGGAGGCCTGTGGTAACCTGACAATATCACAGGTTTCCCCACTCCGCATGCACCACCAGGAACCCTTGCTGAGGAGACATAAGCCTAGCCACTTTTGCATTGTAGGAGCCTATATGATGTGTTTTTCCAGTCTGTCACTTTTTCACAATAAGTCTTACATTGAGCTGGAATAGCGGGTTCTCTATAATATGTTCTTCTACAAGTCACCAAGAATCGTACCAGCATCTTGTCTGTATTCCTGTAGCTGCTTTTCATTATCTTCAGGGAAGGGTGAGAAAAGATGCTCTAATGACAGCCGAGCTCTTAGACCTCAGTGGCTCAAGGACAAGCTATCTGTCTTCCGAACAGGTTCTGAAAATCTCTCCATGATACCTCTTGTATAAGAACATGCACAACTGTATCTCGTGACTCACTTTAAGAATGAGCAAACACAGACAAGCTAGAATCAGATCAATAGCATCTGCCTTTCCTTTACAAACTGTTTGATTTGTTGAAATCAAAAGCCTGTGTTTTGATACCCCACTCATGAGTCTTTTTTTCAGACAGATGAAATATCATTACTCAGTTTATAGGAGCAAAATATTATCTCTTTTTTTATTCATTAGTTTTCTGTATCCTCATTTTCTTATCTGTCAACTATGCTCTACAGAAACTGGATATCAGTATGACTCAGTGGATGTAGAAGGGGGCTAGATTGTTACTGAATTTTAGGAATTTTAGTCTGTTGCTGGCTTCCTATGCCTCTCTCATCTTCAGGTGAGTCTTTTGTTGAGTGGGGTTAAAAGATGCTCAGGTTGCATCTGACCCTGCCCAACTATAGGACTGCACTACACATTACCCAAACAGATTTTTGACAAAAATATGACCATTTCTGAAGTCGTCTAATTATGAAGCTTTTCGGAAACATCGTACACAAATCCACATTGGACTACAAACTGGTAGAAACTTCAATTTCATTAAAGCATCCGTCAAATCACAGATTCTTTGAGAGAAATAAAGAAATAGCAGTCAAGAATGAGGAAAGATTAAAAGAGTGATTTCATAATTTAAAATCATGAAATACTCAATGTTGAATTCTTCAAAAGAAATTTATGCTTCTTTTTCTCCTGCACATCTGACCCCTTTTTCTAAAGCTTTTTCTCCTAGTGCCCTTTCCTTCCTCTTACTTAATAGACTAATAGACTCCCCCCCCCCCCAAGTTTTCTCTGGTTTTGTATATTTAAATGTATGCACGTCCGATAAGTACAGCTGGATTTGCTTGGAGAACAGCAAGGATAAGAGATTGTAACACTTTTCTTTCTTTTTTTTTTTCTTTCCCCCCTTTTTTTTTGAGAAAAAATAATGTGTTGTTAGGGTATGAACAATGTTACAACATTTTTTTGTTGTATAACTGAAATGACTCACACTTTAAAATGTAGGCAGTGTGTGGAGGTGGAATTATTTGTGAATTAATTTCACTTACAATGCAAGACACTTTATGTGCTTTCAAAACCTACTGTTGGGGCCTTTTCCTCAGGAAAGGAACAAAGATTTTTGGACCCCACATATATGCTCTTCAAAAATTTATGAGGGTGCAACAAAGATCAACTTCACTGTGAGAGGTTGTAAGTGCTGAGGGCACAGGGATGGGCAGTTTCACATGAAAGTTCCTTACTTTTATTAACAATTAGGGATACAAAAATTTGGGGTCATGGTCATGTGCTAATACCTCATTCTGTTTGCTTTAATATTTTGATATTGCCTGTAACCAACTTCTACCAAACAAAACCAAATACTGACATTACCACATCTACCTTTTCATCATTCTTATCATGCAGTGATGTTAGACATACTGATTTAAAGCTTAACTTTCACTCTTGGTAATTTGAATGCTATAAAAAAATTTGAATTATTTTAGTTGTCAATGTACAAACTGCCTTTCTCAAAAGTCTCTGGCACTGATTCTTCAGACCTGATGCTAGCACAACTACCATTGACTTTCACAGGAGGTTTATCTTCCTGAGGACTGCAGTATTGGAATCTAAATAATTAAATATTAAGGTTTAAAAAAAGGTGAGTTCTAGCTTCAGTGATGTATCCACTGATGCCTTTATCAGGGCCCTGAGGGCAGTAACAGGCCTTAATGGTCCTGACCAGCCTCACCTATGATCCCACACACACAACCCCTCTCACTAGGGGCTCCATTGAAGCTCAGGCTGGGGCCTCATGAAGTGTTGTTTGGGATTGCCCATGCTGTCTGAGCATGCAGAGACATGGCTAGGAAAGTCAAAGCCCACCTGGAGTTGAATCTGGCAAGAGATGTCAAAGGCAACCAGGATTTCTATAAATACTTGATGTGCTTGATGGAACACACTTGATGCATTATGCTCCACAGTTTATAAAGGTATAAGCTACTGAACAGTCATCAAAGTTTAAACCACAATGCAGCAGTAGTCAAACATGGTAGTTAAAAGCATACAACTTGAAAATTATAACCTCAGATATTCCTGTGTAGGCTTAATCATTGAGCTTTGATAGCTATATAATGCATCCTTGTTCAAAACAGCCATCTCGATACAGCCTTACATTGTACCACAGGGAGAAGCCTGATGAAACTTTCCTTTGACATCATACATTTATTCTCAGGGCCCTGATTGCATAAACAGGCCTTCATGGCCCTGAGGCCCTGACCAGCCTTGCGTGGAGCCTCTGCTCACACCTTCTGCCCATGGGCCCAGGAGCTCCATTTCAGCTTGGGTCTGGGCTCCCAGACCTGGCCTGACCTATGTTGTGGGTGTGCTATCTCCAGTCCTGTTTCTGGCCATGCCTCCTTGATGAACCTGGGACCCACATTGTAGCCTTTTCTCCAGTAGAGTCTCCTGTTGCTCCTGACTGAACTCCCTGGACAGGCGCTGAATCACTCCCCTTAGCTGGGCCTGTTACCAGAACCTAGCTGTGCACACCTAGCTCAGGTGCTGCAGGACTGTGCCCTGGTCAGTAAGGACACAGTGCTGTAGTCACTCTCAGCTCCTGGTTCTTCCCTTGAGGAGCAGCCTTGAACTCACTGCTCTCTGACATGTATCTCCTATGGGCTAGTTGGTGTTTGAATATAGCACTTTTGGATTTGAGCAAGAGATAGGCGATTAGGCAGTTCTGTGGTCAGGTCATATAACAACCTTACATGAGTGCCTTTTACATAGAGCTGTAGATCGTATGTTATCAAACTGAACCTCTTTCAAAATAAAAAAACCTTCTTAATAATTATTGATAATGTGCTTTTCTCTTCCAATCAAACAAGGAAACTGTATTTGTCACTTTATCAATTAGATACTAGCATTTGACTTCTGTTTAGGTCTTTGTCGTAACTGAAATGACCTTAGCTAACCATTCTTTCTGATTTCTGTCTCAAGCACTTGTTTACAGGTGAATGCACTTCAGTCATATCAGTAACTAAATTTTTCACATTATTTTTGACAAAATGCAATGAAATGATTGACAGCAAAGGAAGCCATCAGTCAATAAAGGTGGAAGGCAGCATAAATGATGCATCATGCTACTTTCCAACCTATGAGCAAAGTCAGACAGGGCACTGGAAAATGGAAACAGTGCTGAATGAAAAATAGGATATTGCGCATTTGTGCAGAGCAATTTCAGCTCATGAATTTATAAAGGTGTCAGATTGTTATCTAAATAAGAGAGAAGAATAGTTCAGTTCTAGTGTTCTCTAATTAACTCTTCAGGAGCCACAAACCACAGTCACTCAGACTTCAAGCTAGATCTAAATTAGCCCCTAGTGGCAATTGCAATGCTTTGATAGGATGGAGTCCCATGGTAGGATCTTAAATACATTTGATAAAAAAAAAAATGCATCCAAATATTATTATCTTTTCTCACAAACAGATGGATGGACAGAAACAAACAGACCTGCAAACAGACCCTTGTAATAGTGCCAAGAAGTGCATTATCTATGACTACTAATAAAATGCACACCTATGCAGAGCTCACAGGACAGATTCAGAGTTTTGAGTGTGCATTAATGATCTTTCAAACATAAAGACTTCTCCTCTAACCTCTGTATGATTCTTAGCATCCCTCAACCTGATGTACAGATGCATGGAGCAAGACGAATTCTTGACTTATCAGCTACTTACTTAGGAAGAGATATTAAGTAGAAGCAAAATGAGATATTGAATTTTTTAAAACACTGTCTAGGCCTGAAGCAGAAATGTAGTCACCATATTTCTTGTGTAGTGACAATGGCATTTGCTAACTGTAGATTTGAGTAAATCAGATTTATTGTACTATACTAGGAGAATGAGTGATTTCAGACACATAATTAAAATGCTTTGCTAATGTGCCTGCATCTAGAAAATGTTTCCTTTGAGAGCATATGGAATTCCTTGCCAGATGAGATCAGACTTAAAAGCTATGATTAGATGAATTTAAGTACAATAACATTTTATTTTAGTAAATGTAAAAACAAATGAAAATTATGCTTCCTGAAGAACACAATTTAATAATTACTCAGGTTCTTAACGGTTTTCTGGAAAACATTTTTTTCCAAATGTAAGAATAGAGAAAAGTTTATTTACAAATTACTATATGTCTGCTCTTTGTCAGAATGTCAGAAACAGCCTTGTCTGAAAAAAGTTGGTTATGTGGGATTCAAATTTTTTCACGGAAAACAAAATATTTCCTCAAAAAGCTCTCAGAGGGATTTGAAAATATCTTCCTTTTAACAATCTGAGCTGTAAATTAGTGTACAAGCTTGAAGAGCAATTCCAAGTTATTATTCTATATTACTAAAGACTTAACTCTACTGAATAGAAATAAAAGATCCATAAGAGAATTAGTTTTAAATTAAATATTTTGCTTATTAGAGGCACATTTTATAAGCTATTAATTACTATTTTAGGTATCTCAAATGTAACTGAGTATACAGAAAAGCTAAATTCCAAATTTAATTTCTACCTAGGAGATGTAGATTATTTCCTGTTTATATTTTGTTTTAAAAAGTGCAGTTGCAGTGCTAATTTAGTCCTGAGAATATTTTGAATCATAAAAGAGCTTTTTAGCACATAGTTTTTCCTTTTGTCATTTACAGATAAATGCAAGCACAAGTTGCATGAAGGCTTGGATTGTTTTAGTGGTCTACCTGAAAACCGTCCCTGGTTTATTTCTTTTCTGGTAGGGTTACTCCTTAGTCCGACCAACGAGCCTGCAGGATTCACCATGGCAGTAAAAGCACCAGAGCTGCTGCAATAGAGGGACTGCCTCTCATGAAAGTAACAAGGTTTCAAAACAGTTTCAACTAGCCATGAAACTCCATCTTTAAAAAAGGATAATCACTGCAATCATGCTAAGAGCAGTAATTATAAACAACAAAAAGCCACTGGGGCACTGGTAGGCAGGACTGGAGAGTTAATGCTAGAAAGGAATGGGAGTCAGCCGGCAGAGAAGAGGAAGAAGCAGCAGCTCTTCAGAACAACTGCTAAAAGAGCCACCAAGGAGTAGCCCTCCTGCCGCCCAAGCCAGCTCAGACCTGTTTCAGAACAAGTCATCTAGGCAAGCAATTTGCCTTTTTTTTTTCTTCCAAGCACAGTTACTCTATCTGAAAAAAATTGGAGATGAGAACATACTTAAATACCTTTAAGGAGAAAGAACATAACGTCTGAAATTAAGAGACAGACATACACTTTTAGAAGTGAAGCAAGTAGAAAAGCATCTGTTAAACATTATATGTGTAATATTTCTGAAGAGAATTTAGGAAGAAGTTTACGCAAAAATAGATCTCTCTGATATTGCTTGGACTATATATTTTTCTTTTTTGCTTTTGTAATGGATAGATAGGAGAAATCACTTGCTTTCCTAAGTTAAATATTTTTATTTGTCTAAAATACACTGTTTCCAAAAAAACCACAACAGGATAAGTCACGTAAAACATACCAAATTTGCATCTCATTTAAAGTCAAATCACAGTGTTTTTCTAAAATCTCTGTCATTGCACTGATCTCCATAATGTTCAAGCATCTTCAAACACTACATTGAAGAATATGACACTTAAATGCAATCTGAACTGCTTGGAAAGTTAAATTTTGGTAAGGATTTATGACTTTGGTTTTGCTACTTTCATTTTTTTAAATACAAGTTTATTCTCCTGAAAGTAAGAAATGAACTGGAAAGTAGAACCTCTGTGATGATTCTTAGTTCTTGTGAGAATTTGATTCCTAATCCTGCAAAATGGAAATACTTTTGCAGACAGGGGTTTAAGAAGAGATGAGTCATCAGACAGTCAATTACCATGCAGGTGATTATATGTCTGCTCAGAAACTGACCAATGACTAAAGATATGAATGAATCAGTAATATTGCATGTGTTAATAAGCTGGCACTGACTCACCAGGAACTCCACAAAGATTTATCAATACATTTATACACACACACACACACACACATATGTGTATACACATTATATATGTGTGTGCGTGTATATATACTTTTTTTCATATATATAGCTTCTTTAAACTGAAAGAAAAATTAGAAGTTAGATCCAGAATCTTCTCTCCTACCACAAATGAAGAGTTTGGGAAGTATTTTAACTTTCCTGTGCCTAACCTATGGCACCTTAGCAACAAGCTGGGTTTGTGAATCATTACTGGACAGAAATTTTTGCCACAGTCTACCCAAAATTACTTGTGAAATTGAAGATAATTTTCACTATCTGATGAAGAGGGAGATTGACATTAGCTGTCAAAAAATAGCTTATGGTAGTTGAAAGCAAAGCCTTATTGTCCGAGAAAGATGTACCTAATTTCATATCCTTTCTATGGTCTCTTAAGAGTGTAGAATTACACTGAGACAAGTTTGAAAACTTGGAAATAGCAAATGAGTACCTAATCATCAGATTACAGGATGACTTTCATTTTCTTCTTTTGGCTTAAAATCCAAATATTCGTGAAAGATGCAACACCTTCAACAGAAAATAAATGAGGAACTTCCTTCGAGACTACCTCCAGGAGTCTAGACAGTATATCCTGAAACCTGCTCAGACAGGAAAATAAAAAAAGAGTTTGGGTTTCCTATAGTTCTTCAGTAACAGTCTTAGCTACCAGGGTACTTGTTAAAATAACAGTGAAATCAACCATCTCTTCTTCCTTGCTTCCAGAGCTTTGTGAAATGTGCTTACTCTTTTACTTACAAGTACCTCAAAAGCCAAGTAAAGTTTTACCTCAGGATTAATATAAACTTTAGTCCCTGCAAAAATATTTTTGATGCTCCTCATTTTCACAACAATATTAGGCCCATTTTGGGTCAGACACCAAAAGGAGTAGGGAGGAGATAAAGGGAAAACTGTCTAGGTAACCCTCAGAACAGAGCAGAAAGCTTATATGGTAATTAATATGTCCTTAACTGTTATGTAAAGGATGAAATATCTCAGTATCTCACCACTGGACAATTGAGTACAATTCAAGGGTGCTGAGTTTTTATGTGAGGCCAGCTGAAGCTTCCACTTAAGTTCCCAGTCCCAGCAATCCTTTGCTTGAAACAGGAGCCACTGATGAAAGATTGCTGGTTCAGAATTCATCCTTTGGACCACTCTGCAGATAAAACCACTTATTACCTTCCCACAGGATGAAGACGTACGCAGGTTGGACTGGTTTCTTGATATTCACCTTCACTAGTTGAACATTACCCCTCAAACATTCCCAAAGACTGATCAGAGACATCTTATTTCACAGTATGACTGTTGCCAATTGTTTAGTGTCACAAATAGAAAGTCAGTTTCATCTCTTCACCAAGAATGTGCTGTTTGTTCTGTGCACTTAGTGTACAGACATGATTACACTATAAACACAATTTTGGAGGCCTATATTAATCTTCTAACAAGATGCCATTGTCAGGTTTGTTCTACTCAAGCAGAAAACAAAAATTTTCTTGTGTCTGCTAGTCCTCTGATGTCCATTAATATCAATTGCATTGAGTTGCATTCCATGTCAGATCATCTAAATGTCAATTAACTCTTTGAGAAGAGACTCCAATTCATTCACTCCTGACTTTAGAAATATTACAATTCATTGCTTAGTTTTATTTGCCAAATCACAAAAAAAAAGAAAGGCCAAGAGAAGTATGGCTTATTTCATGAATATATTTATAAAAATATAAATAACTTAATATATTAATATTTCTCTTCTTGACAAGTGTTTATGTCTCATTCCATCTTAATAGCTCCTGCAGTCACTCCTGGATAAACATGCACAGTCATTAAGAAAGTTTAATTGCTTTCTTCATAATGTTCTCCAACTAAAAAAAAAGGGGCTTTAAAGATCACTTTGAGGTCCCTTATTTACACGTCACAGGTTTATGTTTTTCTATGTGTTACACCAGGAGCAGGTTTACCACAGAATAGAACAGATGTATGAGTTCCCCTCAAGACTTCTCTTGGTGGAAGAATCCTCACCTGGCCCAGCTGTACAGTCTACTAAGCCTTGATCTACAGTGGCTTAATGGAGAGCTTGTTATCCTTGCCTTGGATTTTATTTTTGTAAAGCACCTGTTTTTGTTTATTGGGCTATCCTGTTTATATCTTGCCTTGTTTAAACACTTTTTTTTTTTTAAACCTGTCTCACAAATCCTATTTTACTCTTTCCTTCATCAACATTATGACTAGATTTGCATCAGATATGCCTAGATATTTTTTTTAAGACTTCCGTTGATTAAGCTTCTCAAATGCAGTTTTACCATCTGTTGTTTTACTAATAGAGGACCATTTACTCAGTTAAGATTTTTTTCCATTCTCCACTGAAAAGACCGTAAGTTTAAGATTATAATTAAATTAATTTAAATTTCTGAGATGGTGCCTGAGAGGATGCCAAGATGTCAAACCTCAGCAAAGCACCCCCTGCTTCAATGTTATTACTCTTACGAATCTTTTCTGAATGTATAAAACAGACACATTTTTGTTTTGCAGGACTGCTAAGCTAGTTCCATATACTAAAATGTAAAGTGGTTACTCACTTCCCCTGAATATAACAAAAAAGTATATGTCAATAATTGTAACCATAGTATCCATGAAACTGAATTTCTTTGTGATCCCAATATTTTGCTTAATATAAGATTTTTTTATTCTTTCATTTCTTGTTTGTTTTGTTGCATAAACATATGTTCATCTGCTGCTTTTAAACTGGATATCAACAGTAATGTATTTATATTTTGTTAATTTTTATTTATAAAAAACTCAGCACATTTATTGCTTACATTATTGCTTAAAAGGTAAAGAATTAAAGTAGAGATACTTTTGGAGTCTAACTCTGTCTGTCATTACAAAACCAGTTCTTCCCTATTAACTTTAAGAAACAGAAGCATTAAATAAAAGGAATAGTAAAGTTGAAAGCAGAAACAAGACAAGTGTGTTGGAAACTTCAGGAGAATAATGGAAACCGAAATTCAGACCTTAACTTGCCCTCCCGTGAAAAGATGAATAAATATTTCATGGAAAGCTTTGCACCACTCAAAATAATAATTTTCAGCCTAGCATAAAGAAAATAGGTTTCAGGCTACCATGGTGATGAAGTAAAATATAACTTTATGTTAGGCATTCAGGAGTCAATTTCATGAATTTTTAAAGAGCAGTTATTGCTTCAGAAGTGCAATCAACATTACCACTGCACAGTTTAATGCTAAAATACACCATTGTTCCCTACAAGAAACTATTAGTTATTCACATTTGCCCAGTAGTTAACTATTTTTTTGCATGTAATACATACAAATGTTTATGTGCTGATACTTGTCCAGTGCAAGCTGTCCCTACGGTAAGTGGGCAAAACAAATGAAGTTGCAAAGCACTGCTTTATTTTAGTTAACTACTGAGTAAAACATAACACATTGGTGGCCTCAGCAGCCATTTGCATTTAGTTTGATGACCAAGTTTCTTCTGGGTAGGATATGTTCTTCAGGATGTGTAATCAACACACGTATGCACACAGTGAGTATTCTTCTCCTGGTCATGTGAAAGCAAAGAGGTTTGTTTGCAGTTTATAATGTGTATGCACTCTGGTGTCAAACCTTCCCACTGTTTAATGCATAGTATATGTAGGGGAGCACATTTGTTGCTATTTCTGTTTCTCTCAATAAAAAGTTGTTTCCAAAAAAAAGAGAGATCAAGTGGAGTACTCAACTAGAAAATCCCTGGTTACAGTTGAAATACCTCCCCCTTTCTTGAAGAGAGTGTCCATATATAGATTCTTGCAATAGGTGATGCTAAACAATTACCAAACCAGCAATACCCTACAAAGGACGTACAATCCCACAAAAAAAAGTTGTCCCAGCTCCGGGTGTTTTACAAACATCACAGTGTCTGTAGATGAAGGTGTGAGTAGGACTGAGGTCAATTGTGCACAGCAGATGTGCACAATGGAAATCTTGAACAGCTGTCCCAGTGAAGAATGTCTATTTGTCTGTCTGCTAAAAGCAGCATTCTTCTCCAAGAGAGGTTTCAAGATAGTCCGAGTCAAAGTACATGGGGAAGAAGAGACCAGGAATATGCCTCTCCAAAAACCTGGTGTATTTGGTATTTGTATTTGATGTTTCAGCATCCCAGAGAGAGGCCTTCAGCACCGCAGATATGTCCTGGAGAATATAAGCAAGGTGCAAAACTTCGGTGGCTTCATGAAAATGTGTATCATTAAAAGTAAGAGGTGTATATCAGTTCTTTTCTTGGACTGTTGGAAAGGTGTGTCAGAACACACAAATGCAGATATTCATTTTGCACAAATTCAGTGTGTTATCTCTCTTCCTAGTTAGGCAGGAGGAAATTGCTGCTTGAAAACCTTTGACATTTTCCTGCAGCAGCCCTCTGGTCTACAGGGTTTTTAACTTCTAAGACATATCAGAAGAAGGAAGTCTGCAGGCAGAACAGAGGCAAACAGGACAAAATTAGTGAGCATTTTTAAGCAAGAGAGATTATTCAACATCACCTTCATCTTCTTCTCATTACATACAAGAAAACTGGTGCAGATGGGCCATGAAGAACCTCTATCAATGGAATCCCTGATTGTTTAGTTCACACACCTGATGGTGGAAATTGGTGATGAAATATCTATATCTAAGCATCTGAGATCTCTCACTGGCCTCAGGAAGGGATGACCTGATAGCAGATGATGGCCCCAAACAAGTTTGCTGCTGTGAACTTGAAGACTAGCTTAATATCAAAGTGGTGTTAAGTGAAAACGATGCTGAGACAGCCAAAGCTGCTGCTTGATGAACTGGTGCTGGTGGAGAGGTACAAGGTTCTGATTTTGCAGAACATCGTCTAAAACTTAGCAAGGTATACTAGCACCAGAGAGGATTTCAGGGTGAGCTTGAACAGCTGAGCAAGACTCAAAGACAGCTGCAGAGTGCTAGGAAGTCTCATTATTACTGGTGATATCTGGAGAAGGCAAAGAGGAAAATGTCTTTTGCCAAGGATCCTGGAGCTGGTATTCCCAAGGGCACTGGGGTTCTTTGGAAGGGTCAAGCTCAGCGGAAAGCTTCCTCTGTTGCTTGAGTATGGATCTCCAGAAGCTGAGTTTTCACTTTTGCTTTTATTTGAGAGGATTTGAGAGGGAGGCAGCTGTAAGACTTTGCAGGCATGTGACCCTCTCCAAGAGGCTATGAACCACAGGAAGATGAATTGGAAAATGAAAGGTGACCTTGCTGGTGACATAAAATTGAAGTGGGTGTTCAGAGAAGGCACTGAAATCCAAACAGGCGCAGGATAAAAATCTCTATGCAGTGAGAAAAATCAGCAGTGTGCTCTGACTCAGCAGGCTGCTTGGGCAGTACTGAAATGGAAATGGCTGTGCTGCTTCTTTATATTATAAGCACTGAGCAGCAGTAGGTAGGGACTATAGCATAAAAGGAAAACTTCCTGCCTCATACAGTAGGACACAAGCATATATGTTATTAGACCATACACATGGATTCACTTTCAAAAATTTTGTATTGTTACATCTAACTAGGGATTGGGTCTCGCAAGCTGCTGAAACCAGAGAGGACAGGTTCTATGCCAAAATATAAGCTGCCAGAGACTTTTACTGCACATCTACAAAGTTACACGTAAAGATAAGGCATTTTGGTAAATGTTGGCAAAATCCTGCTCTCAGCTGTATTCAATTCCTACTCAGATAAATTTGATTCCATAATAATCTGTGGTCTTTACTAACTTTGAAAATAAGTATCCTTCCAACTAACTCCCTAAACAGTTTTTCAGCTTTTTGAAAACCTTCCCAGTAACATACATAGAAAATGCACAGTACTTGTAAAAGAACTACTCTGTATAATACCATGTTGCAATCATGTAGGAAGTCTGGTTCCTTGCCTGTGGGTATTCAACATCTGAATTGATATAAACAGACAAGGGAAAAAGAAATGGTGCTCCAGAAAAGCAAACTGGAGCAATTACATTCAAGGTGCATACACTACGGAGAGTTCACATAGAAACATGACACAGAGCACAAACAACATCATACTGATAAAATTCCATAAATACCAACAAAACACACCTGCAGCAAAGATGATGTGCCCATCTTAGTTGTGTATCCTGATAAAATCATACTGAATCACACAGTAATTAGAGTTACTTTGGATACACTGTGGTGAGGATTTGAACCTATGCTTTTAAATCTTCTTTTGCATTTCAGGAATGAGAGCTT
This sequence comes from Aptenodytes forsteri, assembly GCF_000699145.1. Lineage (NCBI taxonomy): Eukaryota > Metazoa > Chordata > Aves > Sphenisciformes > Spheniscidae > Aptenodytes > Aptenodytes forsteri. The sequence goes on along the minus strand of NW_008794407.1, from coordinate 902,624 downwards.
TCAATTATGCATCCATCTGTGCCTTACTGTACTACATAATGAATATAAGGTCTCAAAATGCTTCTTGCAGACAAGAATGAACAGCTAGATTTGCAGTGTGTGTGCAAGGATGGAATTCACCCTTAGGCAGTGGGCCATAACAAAGAGTTAAAAATTATTTAAGTCTCGCTTAAGACTTACTTTGAAATTTTACACAGTTCATAGGTTTTTGCACTGGACAAGTGCCTATAGGTGAAGTTCATCCTAACTCGTTTTCCGGGGCACAATTTCTTTTATTTTCCCCACATTTTCATGTATACCTTCTTCTCCTCTTTTTCTTACAAAATTATCCTTTATTAAAGTAGCGATTGGGATGGCTTTAGAGCACCATTCAGATCAGGGCATAATATTAATCACTACATATCAAAGTGCTGGCGTCTCAATTCCCTGACAGCACAATGAATAGAGTTTAACCACCCCTTTTTGAGTATTATAAAGTTTTCTTCTTTCAAGTTTTTAAGTGCCCTGACATTCCATGATGAAGGCACCTTACAAAAGAGTTGAATACAATCCCAAATATATTATTACAGAAAGAGTGGACAAAGCACCTTCAGTGAAGTAACTTGAACTGAGTAGGAGAAATGCACTTTTATATAATCTATTAGATAGAAAAAATAACACAATCAAATAGTCCTATATACCAGTGACAGAAAACCTATCTTACTAGGAATTAAGAATGTGATATGAATTTAAGGAGTAATACCTATTCAAGGATCAGGACTAACCGAAAAAAAGAGGGAAAAAATTTAAAAAAATAAAAGCAAAACCAGAAAGTACTTACACTTAGTGTTATAGGAAAAACTTAACCAATGAAGAACACTGGGAATTCCAGAAGTGTACAGTAAAAGGAAAGGTCCATAAAATACCATCTAAACCTGCTTAATCATTGGAGGACTTGTTCTTATTTCTTTTCCAACATGACTTTTTACGTGCGAAGAACAAGAAAGGCCTTATGTTATTTTTAGCATCAGACCCTTCCTACAAGTCAAGGTTTGGCATTCCCAACAGGATATCAGATATGCCTTCTAAGATTTTCTACTTCATGCTAAATTTCACATCAGAGCCATGCAGAAACATCATTAACAGTACAAATTCACTGTGATACCCTAGTATTTTTTACTTCTCTGGAAGATAAACTTGTCTTAGGATAAAGAGTGGCACTGGGAAAAACAGAATAAGAATAGATGTGCCATTCAGGTTCTCCTTTGTTAAGGCAATCTTCCAACTCAATCTTCAATACCTTTTCTTGGATCTAGGAAAGCAACCATAACTGGAGAAAGGACACATCCTTTTGACTTCTGGGTGTAAGTAGTGTTCACTAAGTCCACATAAACTCATTCTGTAAAATATAATTGAATTGTATGGGAGACATTACTGCAAGGTTTGATTTACTACTACAAACTCCCTCTGCCATAGACAAGAATATTCTCTGCATTTCCTATTTGATAAACAGTGCTGTATTCTCAAATTAACATTCTGTTGCTAGTACTATGTCACAGAAACTCAAAATTTTTCCCTTGAATTCTTCATATTTCCAGTGAGAACAGGGACTGTCTTTATTTTTAAAGAGTTTTCTAATAAATGTTAATTTTTAATTAACTACTTTTTTTTAATAGAAAAATTCCAGTGATAGCATTGAGCTTGTCACTGAATAGCAAGTCACTTAATGAAGAAAAATAAAAATAACAAGAAGATGTAGAAATCAATGTTTTACTATGCAATAGCCATTGACCCTCAATATGGGGGATCACAGTCAGGAAAAAAATTAGTTAATTATACAGCATTCCACATTTTTCTATAAAATTGAAAGTGACAATCTTTCTTTCTCTATTAGGAATAAAAAGATGCAGACAAGTTTTCATTTAAAAAACTCTTGCTTTGTGTGCAAGGAATGCACAAAAAGAAAACTAAGAAGAACCTGTCTTGTAAGGAAAGGTAGTTTTATACAAGGCTTTTTAAAAGAATAATGATGCATTTGTACAGGAGCACACTGTAATCCAGGCCTAGTACTTCTAACATCATCAAGGGCTTCTTCAATAACTCTGCTTTTAGTTAATACCCATCACCCTCAAAATTCAGACTTGCTCAAATGGAGCAGCAGAACATCTTATGTATGGCAAACACCCATAAGCTCTAATTTTTTACCCAAGAAGGTGAGAAAGGCAAAGTTCCTCCTCATATATGCTAATAAAAACAACTTGAAAATAGATACATTCAGAGTACCCTACAGGTGCTTCAAGAATGCTTTAAGCATTAAATTATACTGTTGATGCTTCCAGTGCAAAAACCCCCAAACTTCAGCCTGCATATCAGTCATGTTACACCAGTGAAGAACTAAGCCTGAAATTTTCTGTTAAGTGCAAAGTACGTCCTAAAACTAAGAGCTTAAAAAGTTACATACTTTTAGAGGAAATTTCAAAGCAAGGCTTTTGCTAAAAGTATGACAGTAAGTCAAAAAGAGCAAAATTAATTATGTTGCTTCATACGTAGCTGTGAATGACTTATACTGCAGTACCTGGAGCATATTGCCATTTCAGTGGTGCTAATTTCAGACTTCATTTAAGCATATGTCAATTATTGTATTTAAAATATTTCACCCATTTGTATTAGGTCTGAGCGTGGAAGTGGGCTAATACTACTTCATTTGCAATTATTATGGCTACATAGTTCAGTAATTTTTCACTGACACCACACAGATTCATCAGTTCACCCACAGTAGTTAAATCTGACAGTAGTTGTTGTTGTAAGGGGAAGTTTGCCTATGTCTTTTAAAAAAATCCCTAAAAGTGCAGCATTGACTACACTTTTTATAAGGTTTCATTTTCTTTTCCTAGCTCTGGTTAGAGCTAGAGAATTCTTTCCTACTTTTGTTGTCTGGTCCTATCAGGGCTTTAATATGAGAAATAACTGTTTTGCCTATCCTGTCTCACTGCAAACTACTTAAGGGCCTTCAAAAAACAATACAAAACCCCTGCAACACACATATACATGCAAACACTTAGGGAACCTCTACCAATGACAACAGCTTTCAGCAACAATGAGTCAGACTAAGGGGGGACTATGATGATATTTGACTGAACTCAAGCATCTCTTTGAAGTCTAATTTAACCTGGAAATTCAGTTTTCTATTTGCATCACTCATTAGTTCTTAGGAAAAAGCCTCAGGTTTAAAATTCTATCTTCCTCCAATTATTGCTACTTTTTTTTGTTTGATCTAAAAAACTTCTATACATTTGCTGTGAACCGGAATTCCTAACAGCTGGAATTATAATCTTAGATCTCTTAAAGAGGACATAATTATTCACCATCAAACACCCACCAGAAAACATAACTATTTAATTTCTTATAATTCATATCCAGTACATATATTTTAAAATGAGATAATTTGCATAATAATTGAAAAAGATTTTGTCACAGGAAACCACAGCGATAGCTATGAGGAAGCAGAATTTTACTCTAGAAGATGCAGTAAACCAATTTATCTACCAGACTTGGACAAGCTGAAAGTTCCTACCAGAGCAGTTCAATAATAATCAAGGAATCCACTTCTCTCAGATAATCCAGATATAATGGGAAAAGGAACTAGAAGTAATGTATGTATCATAAGCAATACTTTTTAACAGTCTACAGATGACTAATCTGACAAAAGCCCCATATTCTTATTTTATTGTCAACAAAGTAAAAGGCTGTGTTTTGAAGAAATGCTACTATTTTATACTTGCACGTCCCTTCTGCTAGAAAACAGGAGTTGGTAATCAGAAAGAAACTCAAAAGAATTTTGAAAATTTGTTCTTCCTAGTATGCCTATACTTGCTAGCCAACTATACTTCCTAGCCAGCCTTCCTAGCTAAGTATTCTTACAGTAGACTCTCCATCATATCTGAGCGGCTTATCAAATCATCCATTATAATGGCACACAAACTGGAGTATTCTTACGTGCCCACATAACACTCTAGCAGAATGATATGCAAGATACTAGTCTCAATACTAAAAATCCTTAGCAAGTTTTAAAAACTCAAAGGTTAAGCCATCAGTGAACTGTTATTCTTCAGTAACATCAGGCTTCAAGAAAAAAAAATCTGATTACAAAATAAATTTCTCTGTGAAATAGTAGACCAATTTAAACATCTTTTACATCTGTTGATTTGTGTTTGTTCCATTTAAACCTCCTTCTTACAGTAAGTGATCCCAAAGACTTTCCCTTAGTGTCATGGTTTAATCTCAGTCAGCAACTATGCACCACGCAGCCGTGGTGTGTATTATTAGTATAATTATTATAACTATAATTAGTACTTAACATCACATAATTCAGATCATTGGCTATTCTCACCCAAAATCAAATCCCCTTGAGGCACACATCGGACTTCCCCATCCTTCCGCATCACCCACCAAGTGCACCCAGGTCCTTGAGCAAAAGCAATCCC
>NW_008794407.1:886652-892592 GCF_000699145.1 Aptenodytes forsteri | reverse complement strand
TTGAGATAAGAACAGTTTAATAATTGAAATAAAATGATAATAATAATATGATAATAATAATATACAAAACAAGTGATGCACAGTACAATTGCTCACCACCCGCCGACCGATGCCCAGCCAGTCCCCGAGCAGCGGCCCCCCCTGCCAGCTTTCCCCAGTTTATGTACTGAGCATGACGTCCCATGGTATGGAATGTCCCTCTGGCCAGCTGGGGTCAGCTGTCCTGGCCGTGCCCCCTCCCAGCTTCTTGTGCACCTCCAGCCTTCTCAGTCGGTAGAGCATGGGAAGCTGAAAAGTCCTTGGCTAGTGTAAGCATTACCTAGCAACAACTAAAACATCGGTGCGTTATCAGCTTTGTTCTCATCCTAAATCCAAAACACTGTACCAGCTACTAGAAAGGAAATTAACTCTATCCCTGCCGAAACCAGGACACTTAGCAAGCGAGAAAAAGATGCCTGTGACTGTCTTCTGATGGAGCTTTTCCTGAAAACAATACCTGCAATTCATTGTTAACAGACTATTCCCATTAACTAGTGCTATGCAGGATGTACAAAGGTTGAGGTTTTTGCAAAGTACCTTTCTTGACTGGTGGAAGTTTGACGAAAACTCATTCTTTTACTCCTTTTCTTCCTCTGGCTCTTCCTATACTATGACAGAAATAGAAGTATATAGGTATAGGAAGGTATGGAATAGAAGACATATGTTCTTTTCAATCTGATTTACAGTGAAGATATGATATGTGCATGATGCTGAAAATTTCCCTTGTGAAATAATTGAAAGAGTCTCTGTTTACATCTATGCTAACTTTTCTGTTAAATCAATGGGGGAAAACACTTGTATATATATAGAAGAAGAGGATTAAATACTATGTCATAGTTTTCACTTCAATTACTTAAAAGTGTCTTGAGAAAGTCAGCATAATCCAAAATAACACCCAAGTAATTAAGTTCTCATGGGGAAAACATATTTTTTAAAAAGGCCAGCAAACTTTTAATCTGGTGCACTGAGTGTTTTCCTCTATCACATCAGGAGAATTATCTTCCTGCCAGTACTACCTCCTGCAACACTGAGGAAGATATTTTATATACCTTGTACAAACCTAAGGTAGCATTCAGGACTCCCTTTCCAAAGTGGTCAGATAATCAGCATCAAAGACGGAGAAATACTAAAAAAAAGGGTGGGGGAAGGAGGATTCTCATTTATAATGGCTTTTTATCTACTATAAATGACAAAAATAAAAATCTGTTGTGCTTCTATGACAGTGGATACAAATTCATGCCTGAAACAGTAGCTCCAAGTACTCAAAGATCTAGTTTCTACCTTCTAGATAAAGCTTTTTAAGAAGGAAAAAGTCTGCTAACACCCCAGTATCCTTTTCCCCCGTGTTTTCCTTCTTGTCACAACAATTATGGAGCCAGTCCCAAACTTCCTCTCTTTCTTTCCCCAGAAAGTGAGGTATAGAAGGGCTGACATTTCAGAGGACTACAGGCTCCTCCACTTTCCTATATGGTTTTTAGATGAACAAACATGATCTGCATTTGATACTATCAGTGTGCTAATCATCCAAGAAAAAAGGCAATTTCATGTTCTGTTTTCCAGAATGTTAAGAAACCAGTCAGTCTCAGTAGGCCATGAGTGAAGAATTTTCCTTCATGGCTGAAGCCTTATTTCCCCAGCCCATTGAATAACCTGGTTTGTTCCCAAGAAAGGATCAGCCTACAAGGTAATCAGTTCAGATCCTGTGACATTATTGGAAAGCAAAACATTGGGCAATAAACCAGCATTATAGGTCCTACCTACATATTTTTTAACAACTAGGATTTACAAGGCAAATAAATGTTTTCTGACAACAGTTGCAGAGTTCTTTTCAAATGTCAGGCACATGATGGGTGAAACCTATACAGTCTGTGACTTGCTCTGAAGAACACTTTTCTTCAAAATAAATGCTGCCACTGGATTTATAGCCAAACAAGACAACAAAATATTACAGCCTTTTCCACACCCATAACATTAACTTCCACAGTATATACAGTAAACGCATTACGCTATGCCAGACACTGTGTGGGCAATCCTATATTTATATTTCAGTTACTACCATAAATACAAAAGAGTCTAACATTGGTTTTACTATGAATAATATATTTTCAATACACAAAAACATTTCCTCAGTGAATGTTGTATCTGAATTCTCAGTATCTATTATGGCCTAACAAAAATATTTCCCTGTGCTGTTTATATATTTTATCTTATCCTACATACGTTCCATCGTATAATTTGAGTGCTTGTTTACTCCAAACGGCGTGTTGGCCTGATTTATGCCCCTGATGGAAGCCATAATAGTGACCTTTTCCATTAGTTTTAAGTAATTTGTTTGTAATTTAAGTAATTAGTGGGTTTCTTGACATATGTTTCATTTGTGTGTGTTTTCCTGGACATTAGTTGCTGCAGCATTTTTGCTATTTCTGTGGGCTTTAACAGACCTTGCTGTGTTGGTGGTACTGTAAAGCCAAAAAAAACCCCACAAAAGTTTCTGTAACGGCATTCCAATATCCAAATGAATCAATGGCTAAAGGTGCTCTCTGCCTTCAAAGAGCCTGCCAAGAAATAGCCACTGAAGAAATCCCTAGAGAAATAAAAGTATAGACATAAAATTGTCTCTTGAGCTACAGAATATTAGAAAAGAGAAAAGGGAAAGACCACCAGTTCTCGATAAGGCCAAAAGCAATCTCAGTGCATGGCACAAAGGGCAAAATCTGCCTGTTCCATGGATTTATGTACATAGGTGAGTTGAGTTCCCACTGGAAATTTGGGCAAACTAAAATTCAAATGGCTGTATAAGGTTAGGACTGTAAGCAACCCTCTGAAAGGATCTGAAGGCATAGTTTACACATGGCATTCTTGCTGTACTACTAAGTTATTCTGAAGAAAATACATTTGGATTTAATAAAACTCTAATGGTCTAAAGCAGAGTCCATTCTTCAGGAGAGCTTTTGTGATGAGCAACAGGCAGGCATAAATATCAAGTAACTACCCAAAATCTCTTCTTCTGTCCTGCTGCCATGCCATGACTGTTCTGCCCTCCCATGCCCTTTTGAAGCAGAGGAAAGAGGACGTATAAAAGTTGTAAGAAAATAGTTTACAATAACCATGGCTGCGAAGGCACTCATAGTCTGACACTGCCAACAGACAGGCTCCCCCAGCCAACAGCAGCCTCCGACCTCCCCACACTCTCCAACATTAACACAGGATCCCATCTTTTACTCTTTGCCTCACTGCGCAGGCCAGCCCTCCAGCAGCACCGTTAACAATGAGACAAGATCACTAATTGTTTATTACCGTTACACATCTCCCACGATGACTGATGATGTCACAACTGGATGATGGAACTCATTGTCAAAATCAGATTGTGACGGTTCTTTCATCATCCTGTCGACTTGATAATTTGTTATAGAAACTGATTAAAGAAGATATTTTCATTTCTGGTATTAGATAAATCCCAAAGCTGACTCCATAATTGAAGGAGTTCTTTAACATGCAATAGAGTGACCTGGAGAAAAAAGTTTAATAATATTTCTTTAGAGGTAAGTAGTTCTTTATATTAGCACATTATTTCATTCTGGAGTAACCTAACAAAATATCTGTGTCACTTCTGTCTGCAAATCTGTAGTTTTAGACAAGAATCTAGACGATTTCCTAAACAGCTTGGTACCTTTCATGAATATTTGTAAAACATCTTAATTTCTTAGGCAGTTCTTTATCTTCCATGTCTGCTTTGCTTTTGCTGGTCATTTTAAGCACCTGTGAAGGTTCTACTATTTAAAATGAGGAGCTTCATATAAGCAGTTCATCCTAACATTTGATAACCAAAAGACTTTTCTTTTAATCTTCTCCCTATTAATGAACTTCTTTTGGAACTGATTACATACATGCCAGCATCAGTATATCAGCCACTTCCTTTCCTTATGTTCTCTAAGAGGACATCTTATTTCCTATTTCCCACTTTTAAAGGCAGGCTTCTGAGGATGTGAAAGAATTAAGAATACGCAGCTTCGGTATAAAATGAAAACACAAACTTGTTTTGTGTATGCATCATGTTTTTACTTTTCCATTCATCTACACCATTTTTGATCAGAACCACTTAGCATCAAATGGCCACTTTTCTATTTATCCAGTTGATTTTGTTTCACTGCCACTCAGCTGCTCTTCTTCTGGTGATGGTTTTTAAATCTTAGCTTTTGCTTGCATCATCCTTCATACTGTGTCTCTTCCTATGCCACTCAGTCTTCCTTGCCTTAACTTTGTTTTCCTCTAGCTCTACCTGCTTTATCTCTAGCATTCAACCTTTCCACAAGTCTCTGAAGTGGCCATGTGTCATTGCTTCTTTGCATCTAATAAGAATGACAAAATAGATGGGCAATTGTAATAAGCATAGCACCTGATTCTAATGGCTTGTTTGTTTTTAATTGTGTTTAAAATATATGCATTTGTTTACATTTCTTCCAGTCCTTTAATTAATTTTCTGAAATGTGCCATGGCAAAGAGAAAACATGAAGTGGAAACAAGAATTTGAGCTCACCATCAGTGAATGAGAACAGAGTTGGCTAGATGCACCTCTGGCACTAGGGGGTGAACGTACATACTGATTTCATTATAACTAAGTGGACTCAGCTTAATGTTTTGTCCTTATGAATTACTTAGAGTTATTAAAATGATTCTAATCAAAATTGCTGGGACATCACTAAACACACTTCCAAATTACTACCTTCTGATACAGAAATACTAGCCATTATTGTTCTTCATACAAATGATAAGCCTTCAAGCTGTAGTAACTGTTGCTTAGTTTCCTAACCAGTTAGCTTGCCAGTTGGTTTCTTGCTTTAATTTCTGCTTTCTGCACTTATTAATAGTCCATCTTGAACTCTTACCCTCTCAGCTAGGGTTCTAAACCTGGTGTCCCTCACATCTCTTGAGTGTCCAGCATCAATAATGAATAATAGACCTATTCAGATGTGGTGCCTCCTATATAATTTAGGGAAAGCCTAAGGTCCAGAACATGCCTCTTCATATGTCGGTGTGAAGTCTGAAAAGAGAAATGCAGTCAGGAAGAAGCCAGAAGTGACTTCCAGCAGGAGAAGAAAGAATCCGGCAAGTATGAGTGGACATTCATTCAACAGACTTTCTGTCTTCCTCACCCAGATTTCTGTCATGTGCTAATGGTTAATTGTTCAAACCCCCTTTATGGAGATCTGTGGAGCTTTACTCTGTATTTTCCTTCTTTTCCTTTTCTTAGCTGATCTCTTTATTACTAACTCAACCTCAAAACATGTAACTGATACTTCTTCTATGAGTTCCCGATTGTTGTATTATCTGTGCCTTATTTATTTTGAGGTGAAGCTTTTTTGGGCCTGAATCTGAATCATCCACTTCTATATTTTTGTGCCTAACAGAATGGGACCTGATTTTTATTAGCCTTTATTAGAATGAAAAACTATTACTACTTAGTTGGGATTCAGTGAAGTCACTTTTTTATTACATGTTGTGATGCCCATGCCCCCATGTAGCGGGACACAAGGGAGCAATGACTGTGCAGAAACGGGGACAGGATGGAGCGAAGGCCCCATAGCTCTCGCCTGTTTGGACACAGTCATCCTTGAGTATGTCCTCGCTTGATAAGTCTGCCTCTGCCACACCTCTCGCAAATCTTAGTGAAACTTATGCCCATGTCCCCATGCAGCTGGACACAAGAGAGCAATGACTGTGCAGAAACGGGGGACAGGATGGAGCGAAGGCCCCATAGCTCTCGCCTGTTCGGACACTGTCATCCTTGATAAGTCCGCCTCTGCCACACCTCTCACAGTTCTGAGGCCTAAACTTATGTCAAGGGCCTAAAGGCTCAGGCTCTGAAACACATTTGAACGCACTGAGAGAGAAAACCTAAGG
>NW_008794407.1:884010-886482 GCF_000699145.1 Aptenodytes forsteri | reverse complement strand
CCACCGGCTTGATCTTTATCGACAGGCTGTATTACCCTCCCTGTGTATGTAGTTGTGTCGTGTTATGTGTTACTATTTCGTGAACCTGTATGCTTGCTTAAGGATTCTGGCTCTCAATAAACTGTCACCATATAGTACCCATCTGACTGTGGAGTCTGAGTGTGGTCGTTTCCCCCCCCTGTCTTTTGGTACTATACGGTGCATGACACATGTCCAGCAGACATTAAAGTGAAAATGAAAGTTGCAAACCAACAATTTTACAGAGCAATATGTTGTATATAAGATACTTTCTGTAAAAAGGCAGTGAAGAATTAGATACATTTTTCATTCTACTGGTCTATCATCATTTTAGATATTTGTTCTTATGTTTTTTGCATGAATGCCTTTTGAAAGAATGGACTGTAACTCCAAAGATGACTATATGATGGAAAATTTGAGGAATAGTTCAATGATTTTATAAACTATATAGTCATGCAAGACACATTGATCCTTCAAGTTCTGCCAGATAGCTCTACATTAATTTCATAAATACTGGTGGTAGCTGGTTAAAATTGGTATTGGCATGAAAGACAAACTTCAAGAATGCTCTATTTCTTGCATTACAAAAAAACCTTACATATATGAGTTTTCTACTTCTTGCACAAATTTTGTTCAGATTGTAGGTTAATGACATTAAGAAAGCAAACAATAACATCATTGTATGCATTCTGTAGGGATCCCTGATTTCCATTGTGTTTCATTTCTTCTTGTTCATACTAACAGAAGTTAAGTATAGTGAACAAAATTTACAATCCTACTTATCAACACCACACCTATAAATGCTCACAAAGACAGTAATGAAAAATATCACCCATTTGAAAATTGTTCAAACCCAGTTTTTTGGTAATATGTTAATTACTTTCCCTTCCCCAGTGCTTATCCTCTTGATGGTACCATAGAAACCAATCACATCAATTTACACACTGCATTTTGTAAAGTAAGCCAATGCATCTTTTTGTAAGCTAGCCTTTAAATCTTTTATCATCCTAATAGTCATTCTGTATTCCAACTACTATTTGTATTATTTTTCCTTGAACATTGGTAATCAGAGCTATGCAAAAGATTAGGTAAGAAACATTGAAGTATGTATAATTGTCTGCATGACTATGGATAAGACTGCTTACAGACTGAGGTTTTGAAAAACTTGATCTTGCATTATGGGCAACTAGAATGAACACAGCTGTGACTGGGCCTGCTCCACTTCGCAGCACAGGAGCTTGAGAACATCCAATGTACATTTCTGAGGGACATGGATGCAGTTAACCACAATACTCCCGTCTAAAGCATGGAAGATGTAAGTGAATAATCATTTAAAAATAAGTAAGTTATGTACAGTGACAGTATATGTTTCAAATATGACTGAGGCATATAAAAGACATACTTAAAAATTCTTATTTCTTATAGGCGAGTATAGAGACAAAGAAGATTTAAGTTTTGAATCATCAGTATTAAGGAAAATGGAATCCTTATTCCCAAAGGTGTCTCATCTACCACCGAAGCCTGTAGATCGTTGCCTTTCCTTCTGATGTGTTATGCTTGTATATGAATGCATATAGTTTACTCTGAAACATCAGTGTACTCATTTTGCCCAAAATAAATTTTCTTGGGACTTAATAAATATTATAATGCATTAAAGTTTTTCTCATGATCTAACTCACAATGAAAAAAAATTGATGTGTCAATCATCTGAGTTCAAATAAATATTTTATCAGGCTTCTAGTTTCCAAGACTACATATAAAATGACACTACACTTCCACAACTGAAGAACAAATAACATTTAAACTCTACCAGCTTTATGGAATAGGAAAAATAGAAAAAACTATCACTGGAATAAGCAAATTAATTCTCTTTTTCAAATCATCAACTTAGTTACATTTTTCTTTATTCAAACTGCTATGTAGCAAAACTCATAAATTTTCATTTAGCAAATCTATCCTTTTCTCTCAACAATTCCTAATCATTTCCCTGGTAGTTTTCTATTAATCCATATACAAGAGCGTCAGACAGAACGTATTGCTTTCTCTCAATATACATAATCATAGAACCATGGAATGGTTTGGGTTGGAAGGGACCTTAAAGATCATCTAGTTCCAACCCCCCTGCCATAGGCAGGGAAACCTTCTACCAGACCAAGATGCTCAAAGCCCCATCTAATCTGGTCTTGAACACTTCCTGAGATGGGGCATCCACAACTGCTCTGGGCAAGCTGTTCCAGCGCCTCACCACCACTTAGTGAAGAATTTCTTCCTAATATCTAATCTAAACCTACCCTCTTTCAGCTTAAAGCCATTACCCCTTGTCCTATCACTACATGCCCTTGTAAAAAGTCCCTCTCCAGCTTTCTTGTAGGCCCCTTTCAGGTACTGGAAGGCTGCTATAAGGTCTCCCCGGAGCCTTCTCTTCTCCAGGCTGAACAACCCCAACTCTCTCAG
>NW_008794407.1:874776-883687 GCF_000699145.1 Aptenodytes forsteri | reverse complement strand
TGCACTTGGCCTTGTTGAACTTCATGAGGTTCACACGCGCCCACCTCTCAAGCCTGTCCAGGTCCCTCTGGATGGCATCCCTTCCCTCTGGTGTGTCAACTGCACCACACAGTTTGGTGTCATCAGCAAACTTGCTGAGGGTGCACTCGATCCCACTGTCCATGTTGCCAACAAAGATGTTAAACAACACCAGTCCCAATACCGACCCCTAAGGAATGTCACTTGTCACTGGTCTCCACTTGCACATCGAGCCATTGACCGCAACTCTTTGAGTGTGACCATCCAGCCAATTCCTTATCCACTGAGTGGTCCATCTGTCAAATCAATGTCTCTCCAATTTAGAGACTTCCTCAAACTCAAGGGTAATAAAGAATAGCCTTACAATAATTAATGCTATACAATATCTATATGGATTTTTTTTCCATTTTTTTTTCATAGCCTACATTACACAATCACTTTTTAAAGCAACTGATGAACAGTTGGAGGCAAGGCTTTATTTCACAGCCACTGATCTGAGTTTTGATTTCTCATTCAGATGAACCCTTTTCCTGAACTACTGCTATTACCTAAATTGAAACTTACACAAGGGCAGCAAAATTCAGTTCTGATAAGTCTTTTCTTTCCAAATACAGTCTTGCTTTTGAAGGATTCTTAATTCCCTCTATCAAGGGCATTTCACTAATTGTCCTTAGCTTACTTATAAAAGATAAAGCACAGAACAAAAATGGCAATGTGAGCAAAGGTCCCTCTCTACAAGAAAGGCTATCATCCAAGTTTTTCCTCTGTGTTTGCCCTCAAGCAAATACCTGTGACTCCAGTTAGCCCTTTCTGATGTTTATTCTTAAAACTAGGCTGCAAAAACCATACAGTGTGAGTATGGTGGAGTGCATTTCCCTAACAATACCTGCCACAAGGATTACAGAGTAACTGATGGTGACAGTCCGAAGGTTATACTGACTTAACTTTTACTGACTAGATATTCAGTACAGATACAGTTTATTAAAGAATGGAGGGAATTTTTTTGCTTTGCTTTGAAATGGCCTTATATTTTATTTTAGAAGTTCAGTCTAAGAGAGCATTTGCACTTTACATTGCCTTTTTCCAAGACTATGAAACATCACATGAAAACGAACAAAAATAGGAGGGAGTCAATTTTAAACTTCAGCTCTGCATAGGTGCTTATTTTGTTAAAGAGTTAAGGGGTCTGCTAGAAAGAGGAGTACTGCACGTGTGAGTTGCAAACACTTTGGCATTTTTTATTTGTGCCTGGTGAAATGAAAAAAAAATTCTAGTTACAGTGTTAGCTCTCATAGAAATTTTCTGTTATAAATCTTAGTTAAATTGTATAATTTATCTTGGTTCTTTTGTTTGAAAATAGCAGGAGCACTGCTGAGAAGTCAAATTCATCTGATATGGATGTATTAACAAAAGCCAAATTTTTCTCTACTTATATGCATTGGTAGATTATCTATATGCATATATACCATGGCATCCACATTCAAGAACTGTGAATAAAACTGTTACCTATATCTTTAAAGTTAACTAAGCTATTAAAATCATTTCAAAGAGATCAAGATTTAGAATGGCTAGAGAAAACACAGTTTCTGAAATAATGCATTTTTTAACTACCACTAACTTTTAGAACCTGATTTAAGGAAAATATATCTAGAAATTAGGATCTTTGAGATTAAAAAAAAAAAAAAATAAAAAACCAAACCAACAAACATTTTGTCTCTCATAACCTGAGATTATAATCCAGAATAGCATGTGAGTTATTGGCCAAAATCTCCTGTTTATGCCATAGCTACTTGTAGATTTTCATGACAAATTTGTCATATTTTGATTACTTATGTGCATTAATAAAATCAGATATCTTCCTTTTGCTGAAGATAAAATGGATCCAGCTACAGCATCTTGTTCAAATAATAATACATTAGATGTTTAATTAGTGTTATCTTAATTACGCTTTACACCACTGTTATTCAATTACTATCATTTCTCAACTAGCAACTAAGTAATTAAAGCATAAAAAATAATTAGTGGTTTTTTTAACCCCCATTTCTGATGAACAGCTTGTATAGACTAACAAATTATATTTAACTGCTTAATTATAGATTTTTCTTCCCTGTTCCCCAGAGTACAATCAGAACACCTGACATGCATTAGAAAATATATCCACTGATATAAAATGTACAAAACTAGGTTCATTTAGAGGGGGGAAGTATAGAATAATTAAGCAAGATGCCTTCATTTATACAAACTCTTAGGAACAGAGTTCACAGTGAACCTAGGTCTTTTGAAATGCAGTTCAACACATAGAGCATTAGGCTTCTTGCCATAGACACATTTGTTTTAATTTGAACGTCAAAAGCTTTTTACTCTTTTTACTCTTGCTACAAGCTATTTTTCACCAAAATAATTTCTATCCATTGTTACTAGGATAGTCCCTGATAACATTCGACCTGTACAAACTATGAAAATTTGACCATATTTTGGAAAGTGTTTTTGCCACAGATGTTTGTCTGAGAAAATGATTTTACATTTTGTCTGATTCGTCATAAACGAGCATAAGTGCTTGAGGTATAGTAAACACTATAGTAAGATATGAATGCAGGGTAAACATTCTACAAAATAGACACCAAATACAGTAGATCAGAGTTACATTCTCCAAAGCTGTGAAATTAAACAGTATGAATCAATATTCACAATGACTCCAACTTACTTTAAAAGAGGTTTTTGTCATCTCAAGAGATTACCTCCATACTTGTGATTTTCTTTTGTTTGCTTGTTAAATCCAGATGTTTTTAAATTTGACCTGGAACTCCAGATAGATCATTTCCCCCCCCGCCCCCTTCCATTATTGCCTAGTGGGAGGTAGAATTATTTCCTTACATTTAAGGAAAAGCTGAGGTAGCACTAATGCAGTCCATAAGAATTATGTTTGCTTTGTTTTCCTCTTTTGCAAGTTAGATTCTGAGCTGACATTAGTATGACTGCACTGTACTGGCTTATTGAAATATTCTACAATGACTAATACTCATTAAAAAGAATCTTGCTTTCTAATTTTTTTTCCCCCCCTGCAGCAATACCTTTCTATTGTCCAGTAGAAACAGGATTATCACAGGGAAAAGTATAAGGTATAAGTAGCCCCAACCGAGTTCAGGGAAAGTTATGTAAAGATATATGTTATGCAATGTTAAGCAGTTAGAGCCTGAATACAACCAACTTTAACCACTGAGATCTACACAATTATTGAAAATCAGAGAGGCAGTAAGCCAAATCAGAAAGGTTCATCTTGCACTGTATTCTTGAAATTTGGTCTTAGTTGACTTGGAATTTTTTTTGTGAGATCTGTTTCTTACAAAACAGCTACAAAAAGCATTTATATTTCAAAGCAAAGATTACTACGCATATAAGTTCCTTATGATAGCTATGAAATATTACCAGCATGGAACAGTGTAACAAAGTCCAGAAATTATGCCACATACTACATTTGTGAACATGTGCATGTACCAAAGAATTTTCATAAGTACTTTTTGCATATGCTAAACAGTTACTTTAAGTAATATTTTGGTAACATGATATTTTAAAATAATTAACAACTGGCATTTAATTTGCATGAAGTATCATGTTGGCACCCTGTCACAATGACATCTCTTGAATTGATTAATTAAGATTAGGAGGGCTGAAAATACCAAATAAACATTAATCTGTGATAAATAAATTTTGTTGGCAGCTAAATATGACAGGAAATTGAGGCTGACAAAGTAGGTCCAGCAGCAGAACAGTGGAACAGTCCTGTAAAAATATGCTAGAAGGAAAAGGGAAACTCTGGCATTCATTATTTTCTTATATTCGTATTTTATCTGAATTTCTATTTATTTTATAGAAAAGTCTATCAAAAGATTCCAAGAACCATGGTTCTGTTAATGAAGAGAAACTAAGAAGAAAACTTTTTTTCCATTTTAGAAACACTGGGGAGAAAAAAATCTACTCTAGACAATTATTTATCCCAATTAACCCTTAGTTTCTCATCTATGAGGGGAAAAAATGTTTTTTTCAGGTGGCCTGACAAATGGAAAGTTTGTAACTACTTTGAAATACATGAATTCTCAAATTTGAGGGCTTCCAGAAAATGCCCCTCCAGAAAACCCCTTTTTCATGTGAATCTAGCTCCTGTTTGAAAGTGCAACTTCTGTGAATATCTGTAGCTGTGTAATACAGGGTAAAAAGTGCAGAGAATGGATGCAAAAAACTTAGGGATCTAGAATATAAACTGGACTATACCAACATAAAGTGTTTGCTCATTGGATATAATGAATATGAAGCCATTTCCAACACCACTCAATCTTCTGAACCTCAGTGAGAAGATAAAATCAAAAAAGCCCCCAAAACAATAAAAGGAATAGTTGAGGCACCCTGTGGTGGATGAAGTCTTACTTTGGATCATTATTTTCCATTTCCAGAAAATAAATCCTGATCAACAGTCCAGGAAAAAAACCCACCAAAACCAAACAAAAACCCAAACCCCCTAACCCTGTTGTAACAATCTCTTTCTTATATGGAAGCGCTATAAGTTCCTTGAGATCCAAGCACAAAATAGTGCTAAAACCAGTAGGAAAAAAGAGGAATTACAGTTATTTTAATATCCAAGGATTTTATCAATAAGGCTGAGATAACTGTTTGACATTGGCTACTATAAGAAACTCAAGGAAGACTCTACACTCACCTTTCACTTGGGGCTCAAAATCAATTCTCAGGAAAAATGTACTGCCTAATGCACCTGTCTAGGATTTATTTTTTCCCCCATGTTAGTTTTTCCTGAGATTTGTAAGGAAAGGTGTACGATATCCATCCGGAGAATCCTTACCAAAGAATTGACAGGTTCACTAAAACAATTCTTTAAACCTTGGTATCCAAAAGATGACTGTAACTTGCTTCCTTTGGAGACTATAGGATAAAATGTTGCCACACAGCAGTCCTTTGCTGGCTGCCCTTGGAGCCACCAGCTTGCATACTAATACTCAATACAATGATGACACCCAACCTGCTTTGAGTAATTTAAAAACCCAAGACCAGCGTTCAGAGTACTCATTTAAATACATTGCCAACATTATATACTCCGTTTTCACTCACAGCTGATTTCTTTAACCAGCACTTCCCCCAAACTACAGGAATATCTATGGGAATACCTATGGATGCTAAAATGGCTCCACAATATGGCATTATTTTACAAACCACCCTGAAGACGAATTTCTTAATAAGTCTAACCAAGCCCATGCTATACCTTAGAAATGTAGACAACTTCATCATCTTGACTGAAGGCATGGATTTCTTTTCAAGTTGTGCGAGGATTTTGGTAATCATCACCTCTTCAGACTGTCTTTGGAATATTCTTACATCAGCATTAATTTGCTGATTTGCAAAATGATTTGCTAAAATAATACTTATAAACAAAAACATAGAATATCAACCAATTAATATGCCTATTTTATACAAAAGCCTACTTTCCAAAACACACCCCAAAAGCTGTAACATGACCACGCTATCCAGTGTCACTGCATTTGCTCTGAGGTTTAGATTACACTCAGAACACGCACTTCGGTCACAAGAGGACTGTTATTTATTAAGGGCAGTCCTCTAACAAAAGAGATCACATTGTTGAAAGAGCCACTTGAACACCATGTAAAGAATTACCTCTATATGAAAAGAAAATCCTCACTGATTACTCACTTCAGGTGTTCACATAACATCTTGCCTTAATGCTGTAACGGAAAGCAGCTGCATCCTGGATGAGAGATCTTAATTAAAAAAAAAATCTTTTTGAAACTACTCATCTCAGCCTTTTACAAATGTCACCCTACCCCCACTAAAACCCAGCTACATCCTTAGTAGCAAATTCCCCGTGGTCCAAATTACACTAATTGTTGCCCTGACACATGCCTAACCACAAAATTTAAATCTTTACCATCATCTCTGTGCAGCTGCAATAAATACTTTTAGACCAGAACCCTCAACATTCCTGAATTTATACTTGCATTTTCCAGGAGTGTAATATGCTTCACTCTGTGCACAAAATATCCTCATGGTTACCTATGTAGGTAAAACTAAAAACTGACTGTTCACAAGACTGACTGCACACTGACAATCAATAAAGGATAAAGTAGTCATTTTCCAGGGAGCATCCATTTCTCACAAAATGGATCATGATGTACCTGATCACTCCACCCAAATCCTCAGGGGAGGGCGACACAAACGTCTCCCAAAGAAAAGGGAGAAAAAACCACACTTGAATGCTTCAACTATTGCCTCAATAGCAATACTGTTCTTGAACTACATTATCTATTTCTTCACTGTGTAATTCTTCTGGGCTGATCACGTCTTTCTTTCTTCTGCATTAGTTATCTAAGAAGTATTATTTCTGTCTCTTTTTCCTTTCTTTCCTCCCTCTCATTTCCCCCTCCTCAACATTAACAGGCTCTTTGCTTCACAAATAATAACAGTTTACCTTCAAAGATGGTCTAACTGGTATGTTTCTAATTAAACTTTGAGCTCTGTGTTCTCAACTTGTGTTTAATTTTGAAAACTGTTGCTTTTATTTCAAACAAGAAGGAAGGCTGTGTGCCTAATGTTTGTCCATTTTTTTAAGGACAGAAGTTGGTCTAATAAAAGATATGAAATCTACCTGCAAACCTTAACCAATCTGAAAAATCTTAAATATTAACTTGTGCTTTCTGAGATATTTTAGGCTGAGAGCCCCTAAATTTAGTCACAAAGCTATAAAAAACCATGAACTACATTTAACAATGTCTAAAATGTCAACAGAAGTTTTGTCTGGGGAATGAACTCAGGATTAGAATTAGTAACTATGATGTGTAACCTTTCAAATCATAGGAAAAAGGAGAAGGACACAATTCTTTGAATTTTATACAATGCAGAACAGAATAGGTGACCACATCCTAATGCAAAAATTTTGATAAGAGATACGAAAAGCTTAGGAAGCCTTTCTTAGAAAAGTGAATTTGGTGAAAAGTGTTCAAATTGGCAAAATTCTTTCCAAAAGTGCACAATTTCTCCCAAAACTGCAAGGAACATTGCTGAACATAGTTTGTTATTGGGCACAAATTCTTGTTCAACTATATTTAATTTTGCCTTTAATCTGAATAGGCAAAGAATCAGGACTTTGATCTGGTCACTTATTTTTCTTATGATAATCTTGTTTATATCAAAGTCTTCAACTCAGCAAAGAATTAAACATATATTCAAGTGTGTTGTTCAATAAACTCTAAAGTTAATGACAGAAAGATGTATTTTTAAACACGTCTTGAAGAAGTCGAATATATTTGTTTATATTATTTATATTTACTATGTGATAAACAGCAACATTAAGAAATGTGGATTTAATTAATTTTTATGAATACAGTTTTTTTGTCAGCTTTGGAGATGTTTCTTTAACAGATAGTCCCATTTCATTGTAATTATAACTTGTTGACTTATTTGCAGTCCTTCCATATAAAATGCAGAACAGGTATGGAAAAGTTCAACAGTATTCACCTCCTCCTGCTTCATCTATGTCAGTAAATAGAGTTTTTATGCCAAATTAGACCAAAGCATTTCATATATAAAAGGACCAAATCCTGTTTTGCTTTACTGAGGCAAATAATCCAATTTACTTCAGTAGGGCTACTTGAGCATAATACAGTGCGTCATTTCTCATTCTATACTTAACTGCTGAGATTACTATTTGGAATCTACCTATTCTTTTTTTTTGGTTTTTTCCTCCCACCTTTCTATTTAATTGTTTTATTTGCTACAGGTTCTATTACTTAATATTTCTATATCCAAGAAGACAATATTACAAATCATTTATAGCCATATGCAAAAACCATTTAAACTACAGGTTTAAAAAACAGTAACTGTGGCCAAGTTACAGGAATAAATTCTTCAAAGTGAAGAATCTGAAAAGTACTATTACATCCATACATTAAAACATGCAGAGACAACAGTCAGATTGAAACGTAACTGTAGAATATTACTAGTTTCTGGGGTTTTTGAAAGAATATTTTTAAGGAAAGAAGTATGCAGGATATGATACACTTGAGAAACCAATAGACTAATTTTTTTTTCAGGTTGAGCTTTTATTTCTAGAAAAATCCTAAAGGTCTGAAAATCCATTTTACTTAAAGTTTACGTAGACTAGACTAGACTAGACTAGTTCCAGTTGAAAGGGACCTACAATGATCACCTCGTCCAACTGTCTGACCAATTCAGGGCTGACCAAGTTAAAGCATGTTGTTAAGGGCATTGTCCAAATGCCCCTTAAACACTAACAGGCTTGGGGCATCGACCACCTCTCTAGGAAGCCTGTTCCAGTGTTTGACCACCCTCTCAGTAAAGAAATGCTTCCTAATGTCTGGTCTAAACCTCTCCAGGTGCAGCTTTGAACCATTCCCACACGTCATAGAATCAGAGAAGCATAGAATCATAGAATCATTTAGGTTGGAAAAGATCTTTAAGATCATCAAGTCCAACCGTTAACCTAGCACTGCCAAGTCCACCACTAAACCATGTCCCTAAGTGCCACATCTACACATCTTTTAAATACCTCCAGGGATGGTGACTCAACCACTTCCCTGGACAGCCTGTTCCAATGCTTGACAACCCTTTTGGTGAAGAAATTTTTCATAATATCCAATCTAAACCTCCCCTGGTGTAACTTGAGGCCGTTTCCTCTTGTCCTATCACTTGTTACTTGGCGTCCTATCACTGGATACCACTGAGAAGAGATCAGCACCTCCCTCTCCAGTTCCCCTCAGGAAGCTGTAGAGGACGCCTCAGCCTCCTTTTCTCTAAACCAGACAAGCCCAAAGTCCTTAGCCGCTCCTCATAGGACATTCCTTCCAGCCCTTTC
>NW_008794407.1:862211-874076 GCF_000699145.1 Aptenodytes forsteri | reverse complement strand
TCCACTAGGCGGGTGACCTTATCATAGAAGGATATCAAATTCGTCAAACAGGACTTTCCCTTTGTGAACCCATGTTGACTGTGTCTGATGATTGCATTATTCTTTAAATGCCTTTCAACAGTACCCAGTATAATCCTCTCCATAATTTTTCCAGGAACTGAGGTTAGACTAGCAGGTCTGTAGTTCCCTGGGTCTTCCCTCACAGCCTTTTTGTGGAATGGAATAACATTGGCTAGCTTCCAGTCAGGGGGCACCTCCCCAGACTCCCAAGACCTTTAGTAGATGATCGAGAGAGGTCCTGCCATAACATTCACTAGCTCCTTCAGTACTCTGGGATGAATCCCATCAGGCCCCAAGGACTTGTGAACATTGAGCTGATACAGCTGGTCCCGTACAATTTCAGTGTCCACAAATGGAAAGTCACTGTTCCCACACTCATGGTCCTCTGACTCAGGGGACCTGGCATCCCAAACAACTTTATAAATGGTATGGAAACACAACTTTATTTGCTGGTGGGTTTATAACTCTCAGGCTTTCATCAGTTAATGTACTAAGTGATTTGCAGATGCAGAACACTTACATTACTGCAAAGTATGACAGTTAATGGTGAGACAAAAAAACCCCCCCAAAACACCAAAATCCCAACACAGTGCACCAAATAAAAAAACCCCTCAATATCCTTTCAACCGACCTTAAAGTGAGATTCAGATGTACCTGTGGAAGTAAGACTTCATATTGATTGTACACAACTTCTATAGATAGTTACTGCCTTGAAATGATTGGATCACACTATTCTAAGGCCAAAATGTTTAACAGAATTTCTGCAGTACATTCTGTCCCAGGACTGTACACTTTCCCTGCATAATGTCTCAGTCAAAAGCCCAATTCCATTATCTAGACTATTATCTAAATAATCTTAGTTTTTAAGCTTGAAAATATGAACTAGAATCCACCCCAAACTGAGGATACCTTTGATTACCAAGTTTTCTTTTAGAAATACTAGAATTGTATAAAACTTAACTGATAGGGCTTCCATTTTCGATATTCAGTCTGTACCTGTCCTGTTGACAACAGGCTTGTTAGCAACAATTTGATAAAAAAAAAAGATTAAATTTTGGTTCAGATAGGACCTGTAGCTCATGTACAAAATATGCTGGGGAAGACAGTCTGCGTTATTCCTGCTTCGGGCAAAGGCAAACCCATCCATGGGATTGCTTTTGCTCAAGGACCTGGGTGCACTTGGTGGGTGATGTGGAAGGATGGGGAAGTCCGATGTGTACCTCAAGGGGATTTGATTTTGGGTGAGAATAGCCAATGAATTAAATTGTATGATGTTAATTGCTATGTAATACTGTATAGCATCACTTCTGTGGTGGCTATATGCCATATCAACAGTATTACAGTAAGAATCACCTAGACTAATGAAGAATGAACTTTGAAGAAACTGAGCAAAGTGCAGCAATGATAGAACCGGACAAGTGCAGCGATGATAGGACCAAAACTGGCTTCAGCATGGAAAAAATCCAGCACCACACACCATCTCTCCTGCCCTGAAGGACTGTTATGACAGACTGTTATGATCCTTCTGGAGATGAGCAGAGACTGTGTCTCCCTGTCAACCTGAGCCTCCTCCAGGAGGGACAGGTTCAGAAGACATGGGTCACAGAAGGTAAAGAAAACAAGAGATACAAGGAGGCTGTGCAAAGCTCCATACCACCTCGAAGCCAGGCCAGGAGGCAAGGAGCCAGCCTGGAAGGCTAAAAGGTCCAAGAGGCAAGATGGCTATAAACCTGTTTTATTTTGTTAAAACCCTTTGCCTAGCATTCTCTCTATTTAAAAATAGTTCTATATTGTTATAAGGACTTTATTTTTTTTTTTTTTTTTTTTTTACTTTAAAACCTTTTTGGTCTTTCTTGGGAACTCATGTGAAGGAAGAGATCTAATTTGATCAACCTGAAAGCTCTGGCAGACTCACTGTCCCCTTACAGGATACATTTCAGAGTTTAAGAGGAGAAAACCATATGAAATACGCAGGTGAGGCATATGGGCATATTATGCAGGCAGACATAAGGTCTTTCTTCCCTTTTCTGAGCGGGTGGGATATAAGCTAGCTGCAGTCTAGGAACAATGTCAGAGAAGGTCCACAGTCACCCTCATAGCGCTTGTCTTTCCTGAGTTTCATCACTGTAACAGAGCTCTCCAGTTTTACAAAAGCTTGGAGTATGGCTTGGACTTTCTACAATACTCCAGGCACTCAAATCATGCCCTTCCTTTTGCTACTCTGCCCTTCACATGGCTGACACCCCTTGCCGGCATGTTCCACATCGTTTCCTCTTATGTTTGCTGTGCTATATCTGGGACCTCTGCTTCATTTGACTAGGAACATACAGGGTAATTTTGTCAGTGGAGCGCTGGATGATAACCAACAACCCATGCTAAAAGCTGCAGGGCACTGCAGGGGCTGGCAGTGACCTGGGGCTGGGTGCTGACCCATCAGGGGCTCCCCTGGGCCCATCAGGGCAGGACCTGGCAGCCAGGGCCTGTCCCACTGTCCCAGCCAGGAGCGGGGCAGTCAGGGGGCACGGGAGCAGCCCCAGGCCTGGCACTGGGCACCTCCTTTGGGACAGGGACAGACTGAGGCCAGGCCAGGATGTGGGACCATGGGTGGGCCTGTGGGGAGCTGGAGACCAGCCCTGCTGCGGCATCGCTGGGGTAGGGCCTGACAGCCCCGGGGGGCTGACATGGGTCCTGGGCTGTGGGCAGGTGGGGGGAGCCCATGAGGGGATGGTCAGGGCTGGCAGTGCCCTCAGGGTCCTGAGAATTGCTCAGACACATAAAACTGCTGAATCAGGACATAAACAAGAACATGTTGATTGAAACAGTAAAAGAGACAGTTTTGGGGCTTTCACTTTTCTGAACAGCTTAGTGAATGATTTAATTCCTGTTTGCATTTTCGGTTCCCTCTCTGTTAACTAATTTTGTTTATAGAATAATCAGACAACTACTTAATTGAAACAGAAACAAAATATAGTGTATTTCTAAATTTGTAAATTATAATTGGGATGCTTATTAAACTGCATTTGCACAAATTATACCTCCTTATGTATAAAAGGAAACATAGCTAAAGGATTCAGTATTTTAAAGCAGCTGTGAGTGCATACGTCAGTGACAGTATGTGCAAGGTACATGACTATCATTCAGGGGAAAAAGAACAGGTTCAAAATTTTTCTTTCAAAAGGATTAAAAATAAGTAGATAATTCAGAGATTTGCACCTTTGAAAAAGTCTGAACAATTTTCCCATGTCTAGTGCTCTGAAGGCAAGCAGACTTTGCCTTGTTTAAACATTTTTAATAAAGTGAAACCCAAAGTTGAGGGTTTTTGGTTGACAATTCACTGCAACATGTCCAGTCATTATTATTCTTGTACCACATAGAACAAATGCAAATGTTACAGTTGCAAAAGAATAGCAATAGGCTGTTAGCAAGGATCCTTTGCCGGTTGGATTTTATGATCCAGTATTGGTAATTTGAATTTTAACCATGAATTCAAGTGAACTTCACACTAAAGGATCCTTGGAAAACCTTGTAGTATCCTGACACATTAGATTTTGCATTCAGTTTTGACTGAAAGAAATTTACAGTGCGCAAAGACTTAGAGCTGTCTTTTGATTACACATATAAAGAGACCTGCATGCACTGTAACACTGAATATATTTTGTCATTAAATGTGTTCATAGTAATCTTGCTCCCAAAAGGAATATATGAATAAGTCATATAGAAGTCAAAGTCTTGCCCTTTTGGCAAATCTGTAACCTGTTATTATAATATTAGACAAATTCAATAGTCATGCAAAGATAAGACTTAGAATTGAGACTTGGGAATTGAGACTTAGAACTCCTCCATAAAGCTAGAGATTTCATGCAGCGTATTCCTCAGTCTAGCATAGCAATTTATAGTTAAAAACTTAACATTTTAGAAATGTTTCTCATCTGATTCAGAGGATTCACTATGTATATAGTTCTGATGGTAAATTACCCTCACAATTAAAAAACTATGCTTTATGTAAATTTTAATTTCCCTCAGTTACTTCACAGCTACTGGACACTGCTACATCTTTCCTGTTTAAAATACTACCTCTAATATCGGATGGCTTCTATCTATCTCCTATCTATGTTGGCAATTATAGAATCAGGTCAAAATGTTACTGGAGAAAGGGAAGGAACAAGTAGTACAGTTCTTGGCTTGCAGATCAGTGCATAACTCATTGCTTTAAAATATGCTTTTTGTACATTTGAGCCCTGTATAGAGATATCCAACTAAATTAGTTAAGTCGTGTTAGAATACAGCTAATTTATCCTGCCCTTTAGTCCTGTGCACATAAGACTAATCTTATTTAAAACAGTAGCATACTGTTTTCTATTATTAAATCTCATGACAACCACTATGCTTTTGCTTCTAAGTCAGCTGGTATATTAGACAGACCTCAGGGTAAAATAGTGCATCTTTCACCTTTGTGCTACATCAAAAAAACCCTATTATAGAACAGTAATGACCAAACACCCGTAATTCTCTGATTACTTGCTTCTAATTTAAAGCTCTAAAAGGAAAACATTAAACTGGGCATCATATAAAACAAATCAGAATTATTAGGAATTCACAACCTCCCTGTACAAGAGTGAATAAATGCCAAAGGAGTAGGGTAATGGTGAAATGTTTAATTCTGTATCCTTGTTCTTTTAACAAAAATGTCGCAAGAATCAGATCTCCTGATTTTTTTAAATGTCTGTCATCTTTTTTTTCATTAACACTTTGATACAACAACAACACGTCCAAAGGATTGTCATTTATGCAAAAACTAGGCTGACTTTTACATCTAAAACATCCTAAGATGAAATGAATTACACTGATTTCTACCAGCTTGAATTCTGAGTCACAAAATGAGCTTAAGAGTATAATCAATCAGAGCTGTCCTCAGTAATCATTAACAAAAGGGTTTTTTAAAAGAAAAACCCACCCCCTCACCTAGGTAAAATAACTATTAAAATTAGTAGCTGAAAAATATGTTTTGCAGTAATTTATATATTACCTGTTATATTAGCCATAGGAAACTTTCAAAGTAAGAAGTAACAGATGAATTAGTTTTTGTCCTCCAGATTTTGCGTAAAACCATTTCAGTTCAAGGGTATTGTCATTTAAGATTTTAATATTTTTACATATTAAAGACAGGATTCTTTCTGTCTTCATCTAAATTTAGTTCTAGAGTTTGTGACATTAGAGCAAATCTAGTTTAATCATACTGGTAGTTTTACATATAAATTAATGCATGTACTCATACAGAATTACAGCATTAGAGAATCATTAACAAAACCAATGATGGGCATTTCCCCAAGAATATGGGATCCCTAATGAGCTATAATTTGGATTTTAAATGAGAATAAAGCACCATGCCAACAGTTCTTTGAACACAGGTTATTTTTTCAAATATATCTTCACTAAGCAGAATATAACTGGAAGTGAATTAATCATTTAAGTGCAGAAAATCAAATGCGTTGAAATAAAACTTGCATGACTGCTCCTTTAAATTTTAATCTATTAGGACAGATTTCTTGGAAAGAAATAGTTAGAATGACAATTGATTTTAAATCTCTCTTTACATTTACTTGAAGAAGAAGAAAAGTTATACTTGCCTACCAATAAATCAGGTATCCCATTTACTTGGAAACTTTAGCATATCATGAATATAGTTACACTCAAAAGTATATATCGTGGACACATCAAGGTGGTACACAACAGCCAAATGAGATACCATGTACTATAAAAGAAAATGGTAAAAAACCAGTGTGAAACATGATCTTTAAATTTCAATATGACATAACAGGAGACTCAAGGGAGGTGGCTATGTTTTTGTGCTTTGTTCATGTATTCTCTTGCCACCTTCTGTCATCACAGTAAGTGTACTGAGGCAAAACCTGGTTGAATTTTTGAAGCTGATTGAATAAAGTACATGAAGTACTTAAACATACATGAAGCACACTGAAAGTAAAAAGTCACGTTCATGCAGTAGGCAAGAGAACCCCAAGCAGAGCGCAGATCCTCATTAAGAACCAACTTAATAATTTCCCATGGCTAAAACTATAGAAGACCCTCTTTTGATCAAGTGTTGGAGGAAATGTTATACTATAGCAAGCAAAGAAATAGCTATTGCAAAAACAATAACCACGAAGCGTAAGATTCAGCAATAATTAACCATATTGTCTGAAAACCTTCTATTTGTCTTCATGATGTGAAGATAATAATTTATGCAAAATTTTTGACATATTTCAGAACAAAGCTGAAGAACAAGCATCTCCATGTTCCCACCGGACGAGTGTTTGGAACTTGAATATAACCTACAGGCAGTAGGGTGAAAGCTTTCTGGTCTTAGCTGTCTACAGCTTCATTAATCCATTTAGAAGGGACACTTGAAGACAGACACTATTTTTGAACATTTTTGCACCAGACGTCTAGCTCCATGGGTGGCTTCCACAGAAATGGATTAGGATACTTTGTATCCTTAGTGTAGATATGCCTTTTACTCCTTCCCTCCGCCACCCCCGCGAGTTCTGTTTTGTTTAGTGGGCTTTAGTCATACTCTGAAGTTGAAAGAGGGTATGTGTACATCAGTGTTGTAAATTTACATCAGGAATGTGCTTTTGAAGTGAAACTCCTAATTATTCCCACTTACCATGCTTTGATTTATATCACAGAGTAGCCGCAGACTACACAAACTGGGTTCATTCCAGATGAAAATAAATAGAAAAATGTGCCCCAGGAGCCCACATAATGTTCTTCAATCACTTATGAACGTTCAGTCCTGGGTGTGAGACCAGAGCAAGTCTGAAATTAACATGCCTTCCTCCCACCCCCACCCAAACATGTACGGTGCAAACACTGAGTCCTCTATCAATTGTTTCATGATCTGCTCCTACTATGCTGTTATACTTGCTAACTTACCGTAGTCACAGTAATCTAAATACCTTGCTGAAAAGGGATCCTGGATCTAAAGGGCCAGACTTCGTTATGACTTTTATTTTAGGGGTAAATATATGAATCATGAATTTTAGAACTTTACAGCAACCACTGGAAAAAAGAGGTACCATATTGTATAAACAACTAACCACACTTAACATGAGCAGCCTTGTGCAACTCAGTGAAATGACTACATATATACAAGTATTTATACAAATATGCTAAATATGAGGTGTATGCACTGAAACAAAACAACACCAATGCCTGTGATGACACAGGGAATTTCAATATATCAGCTAAAGCCTCCCTTACAAAATTTTCTTCTTCATACCGTTCTTCATAATTGTAGAAAGACTTTTTGGCTATTGACATTGAAACACTCACTTTGAAAAGATCAAAAATAAATCCTTAAAAAAACTTTGGTCAAATATTTTTGGTTTGACTTGGGAGATAAGATAGGGCAGGAAATGTTTTAGTTAATGTACGTTAGCAACCCAAATTCATAACACACTTGGAGAGAACATAAATAAAGCAAGCTAATTCCTTGGGTAATATTTTTTCAATGCTATTGCTAGAATTTAGCTCATATCTAGAAAGCTGGCCATATCTGTCCTGAAACCAGGACACTACACTTTTATATCTTCTTTTTTTTTGGTTCATGACATAACTATTTGCTGCCTACCACACAATGATACATGGTTCTAACATTTTATGTCTTGAATGCACCCCTCACAAGTTGTATTTACTTCTTTACTGGCCTGCACAGACCCTTTGTCATGTCTTACCTGGTTGATAACACCAGAAAACTTGGAAAATGTGAGTATATGATTCTTACTAGCATTCTTTCTGCTTGAGTTAGTATTCTTCAGTAATTTACAATATGGTGAGAAGCCAAGGCTGGCAGTTTTGAAATCTGAAAGTGGTGGAGCAATTAAGAAATTATTCAGTGATGTTCATGCAAATATATTAATTACGTAAACAAAGAATAATAATGAATATGTTACAAATAATCTTGTCTTCATTGACCAACTATTGTTTCCAACAATAAAGGAGACAGACTTTTGTACTTCTCACCTTGTCTTTTTGAATACAGTATGAAATAAATCTATACTTCTTTCCATTTAAATTAACTATCCAACAAATTTTTAAGCTTTTTTTAAGCTTGCACAGGTACCTAGAGGTACAAAACTTATTTGCCTCAGAACTGCATCAAATCCTGATGTCCATACACATAACTTTCATTTTTAAATCCATTTACTCAGAGTATATGAAAGAGTGTTTTCCTTGAGAAAAGGAGCTTATACATA
Organism: Aptenodytes forsteri; assembly: GCF_000699145.1. Classification (NCBI taxonomy): domain Eukaryota; kingdom Metazoa; phylum Chordata; class Aves; order Sphenisciformes; family Spheniscidae; genus Aptenodytes; species Aptenodytes forsteri. The sequence continues at coordinate 865,761 of NW_008794407.1, read as the reverse complement.
AGCTAATAAAATAACGTCTGAATATTCAGACCCTGACTTACGATGCTAAGAAAAAAGTGATAGGATACTTCCATGCATGCCTACACAAGTTTCTTATGTTAATATCTGTGGCAGAGTCTGCTCCTGATCATCAAGCATTTCAGTTAGCATCAAATCCAGAGAAAAGACACAGAGTATTTCTAATATGTTCTTTACAGTGGTGTTATACACAAATTAGTAAAGAAATATTCAGTAATAGGGCCTAGAAGAACTGACATGTAAACTTCATTTTGCAGCTGCGTTGTCCTAGGGGCAACAAGAAGCCTGGCTGAGATGAAATGCAACATCATCACTGGCTGGTAACAGTATTGCCTGTGCCCTACAGGGGTTGTCACCATATGACAGGTTGTCATCATATTAGGTGTTGTACTGATGGTCTGAAAAATGCAGCAGTGGAAAACAATCAATGGCCCCCAAACTCTGAGCACTGTACTAAGATCAAACAGCAGTCCTTATATGCAGATGAGGTTCAGAAGATAATGTGTCATTGAATCCACAGGACAAAAAAAAGATTTTTATTGAAAAATATGTATGAATAAAAGTACATTTACGAGACGTGCTATAAAATTTTTACGTCATTACAAGAGATGCTTTCACCTTTCTTCAGTTTCTTTATATTTCTGAAAGAAAATTCACCTGACGCTCCTTTTGGAAGTGGGCTAAGAAGAAGAAACTTGGTGAAGGAAAGTATAACAAAGGAAACAGGAAAGATATTGTATTCCAAGGAAAGTAGAACGAAGGACAAAGATGTGGGCATTTAAAGACAGACCTCTTGGGACAGCCTGTATGAGAATTTAAATATGTTGATTCTGAAATAGATATATGACTTCAATATATAGATATTGGTAGGGCAAACCAAGCATTAACTACAAGCTCTTAAATCAAATTGTTGCTATTTTCTGACTGTGCTTAACTCCTAAAAGCCATGGAAATCTTTATAGCAACATGCCAATCATTAATTTATTATCCACCAATTACCCACCAATTTTGCTGTGCATGATACTCATTTTTTCAGCTGTAATTTCCAGTTCAAAGAATCCATTCTCTTTGACTTCCAAAGGCTGTCTTTTTAGAATAATATCAGATGAGTCGTATATGAGTTCTTCAAATCAAGGCTTTATCTTCCCTTTAAATGATCTCCCACCACCCTAAAATATTTAAGCTTCTTTATGGGGACAAAATTTGACCTTTTAAGCACTATTCTTCAGTTTCCTAATGCTGGGACTTTAGTTGCAGATAATAACCTTCCATATTCCTTTTTCCTTTTGGGTGTTTTGTAATTGTATCTATCAGAGATTTGATTTGTGGCCATATAACATATTGTACTACTTAAACCTGTCATTTCATGTCTGTACTCTGTAGTGCACTTGGCTTCTTCTATTATCAAGCAAAGATATTCTTGAAATATTTCTTTTTTTGTAAACTTCAAGAAGTTTTATTTTTCATTGAAGTAAACTCCTATGCAAAAGTCTTGGAAACTGAAGAAAAGGTGCATTTTCTTCAAAAGAAATGAACAGTCTGGCAGCACTATCACTGTAAAACTTCTGCTCTAAAGTAAGAATATTCCTCTGTAACTCTGCTAACTACATCAGAAGTTTTAGCCAAACTAAAATGATTTCCATTTTGATTTATCTCAATTTTTACATTTATACTTTTTCCAATTCTCAGTATATCTACTTGCTTTCAATGAAACTTGCCTATGGAAATGAATTCATCCATGCTTTTTGTTTACATTTCTTTTCCTGGTAATTAATTTCTTAGACCAATTAGCTTCCTCATAATAGTTTGTCTCTTTCTTATTTTTACAGAATGTCCTCTAATTTATAAGTTCCTTATTTAACATTTCATTTTCACATAATTTTTCTCTCTCTTTTTCACACCCCTCCCCATTTACACTAATTACTTATTGTTTTCGGTAACAGGAAAAGCCTTATCAAATCCCTAAAAGTTCATATTTCAGTGCAAATATGACCCAATAACATTAAACGTTCTTCCATCTTCATATTTGCTGCCCAAATAATGATAATGCAACCATGCAGCTTTACAAAACTTCCTGTCCTCAGAAGAAAAACAAGAAACAGGAAATTACGGCAATGAAACTGTTCTTTGCTAGCAAAGACATTAAAAATATTAAGAAAGTTTCTTGTGACACAATTGTTTGAACTGTTAATCATGCTTTCCTTAGCTAAGTTACCTATTAGTGAGAAATGTCCATGATTAAAGAACCATAAAGAGCCTGTTCAGATTCATGATTTGATGACTATTTCTGACTTATTTCAATGCAGATAAAAATATGCACACTAATACAAATACCAAGGGAAAAACAATACCTCTGCTCTGAATCTCACCAGAGACAATTTCTCAGCTATGGTTATATTCTTCAAAGATGCGTAGGCTTGAAAGATCACAAAACAGCTGTTGTTGCTTCAGGGATGAAAAATAATTTCACCATAATTACACAAAAATATATTATAGGAAAAAGGAAGCATCATTATTGTCTTGAGAACAACATACCAGAAAGAAATTGAAAATAATAAGGCATAAATTTTCCAGAATGGGCAAGAGCACCAAGTGCAAGTCCAATGCATAAGAAAGAACCTGCACAGTGCAGTCAAGTACGTGTACGTTTATGTATCCAGAGAATGCTGTAAGTCACCTGTTCTGTCTTGTGGTTATTACATATTGGACTAGGCTATACCATAAACACTAAGACAATCACGTCCCCTGCCCTCCCCACCCCTGACACACACAAGTGGAGAACTGGATCACTGTATGCCAGTTGCTCCAATGCAACACTGAGATTGCAGTCAGCCTAGGCATATGAAGATGATGCTCACAGGGTCACATTCCCTACGCTAGCGTGGCTCTAAGGCAGGTATTCACAAGGACATCTTCAGTAATCCACGTCCATCAGTTTGATGACCAATTTGCTAAACCACCCTGCAAGCAATCAAATAAATAGCTTTTTTCTTTGCTTCAAATACAAACAGACCACGTACCTTTCAAACACTTTCTAACAATTTGATGAGTTATGACTTAGACAAATATTTAGCAGGCAGAGTAAAACCGAAATTTTAAGGGTTTTTTTTTTTTTTATATAGAATTACTGGCGATAAAAGCAAAGTTATAGAATCACAGGGGAAATTTTCCATCTGCTCTTACCTGATTGATGCAAAGACTTTGACACCAGTATCTCATGAACATTTTATATTAATGGTCGAACTGTAACAGAGTCAATCATTTCATAGCATCAGCTCCACAGGACTTACTGAATCAAAAAATCAGTGGGCTAGTGCAAGTCCAATGAAGACATCAAAATTACACTGAGATAATTTGGCTGTAACTTTAAACTTAAGCCATTTAGTCCTGAAGGAAAAGTCATCTTTAAGAACAAGACTACTTGCTGGTCTAAGGTTAAATGTCACTAAATTAAATAAAAAATAAAGAATCATAGAATCATAGAATGATTAAGGTTGGAAAAGACCTCTAAGATCATCGAGTCCAACCATCG
>NW_008794407.1:857192-861442 GCF_000699145.1 Aptenodytes forsteri | reverse complement strand
CATAGAATCATAGAATTCGAGCAGATCAACACCCCTGCCCAACTTGGTGTTGTTTTAGAATAAAAATAAACAGCTAGAATGCAAACTAAAAATAATTGAAAAAATTGTAAAAATCTCCAAAGTGCTTCCTGTAGTTTTTATAATCATTTTTTCCTACTGATACAGAAAGCATCCGCATAACATATCTTCCAAGTTGTTGTTTTTTTTTTTTCTTCCTTCCTTCCTTCCTTCCTTCCTTCCTTCCTTCCTTCCTTCCTTCCTTCCTTCCTTCCTTCCTTCCTTCCTTTCCTTCCTTCCTTCCTTCCTTCATAAATGCCCACATCTTCAAAAGTAGAAACTTTATAATGATCTTGTATATCTGATAGTATCTTCTTGAATGGCAGAATGACTGAAGTTTATCTGAGAAAAGGGCAGGTAATGTCACCTCTTTAGCTGTACTTCAGTTTTGCCTCTCTATGATTAGCAATTCAACACTCATTATTCGTTCTTGCTATCTAATCACATCACATTATTTACTACATCCACTATTTAAACTAAGACAAAAATGGAAGCGGATAACACAAACTGAATTCTGAGCTCAGGAATTCCTCCTTCGCCAGCCAATCCGACTATATTAATATTCTCGTGTACCATACTTTTGTCTCTTAGTACAAAGAAACCTGCAAAAAATTGAGCTGAATTGTAAACTAGTCTGTATGTAATTACTGTGGTGCACAGAAATCAACAAAGTCTATGTTATATGAGGTCAATTCTTATTCCAATTAGTAGAGTACTTTCAAATAAAAGCAAGCTACATTTTTGCTGCTTGGCAAAGCAGTGAGATGTTGAGCTGTCTTCTGGATTAAGTGACATAAAACCTTATTAGCTTCTATCTGCCTGTGTTGTTTTAGTGCTCTCTTTGATTGCTGCAATACCGTACTTAATTAAAATTTTCAAGCTACCGAAAGTAATGAAGCAAGTGAAGTATCAGCCATTTTTTTCTTGAAAGTATAAAATAGCTTCTAAAATTGGAGGCTTGCAGTAAACACAGGCTTTCATTTTGAAGTTATTTTACACATGCAAAAAAATGCCATCCTGCTGAGTTCACCTGGCAACATAAAAGCCATCACACACATAAAATAAAATGACATGGAGAAGCCTGAGTCACCAGACTTTGTGTTCTTCTTGTAGAGTTGTAACTGCTCAAAATAATTAAGCCAACCTTTTATTTCGGTTGTTTCATTATTCTCTTGTAGCTAAGGCAAACACACTTGAGTGAACATATTGCCATATCTACTTCTTCCTTTCATGTATTTGAGCTCTCTATTCTCTCTGGCCTTTTTGCTTCTACTCAGGTATGCCTCCACACAATAGTGATCTTTCTTTTCAAATTTACACTCTTTTTTGTCTACTGAGAGAGGTGTTCCTTTGCTCTGTTAATTTGCTAAGCCCAGAATATCATCCTTGCTCTATGCAACAGCTATCAGCAAGTGTAATATATTAAATTTTAAAAAACATTATAGCCATCTGGCTATTATAAGAAGATTTTGTTTTGGTTTGAAGAGGTTTTTCCTTATTAGTCAAAGCTTACTTGATTACTTATATATTTCCATAAGCTTTATAAATAATATTGAACTTGCTTTAGAGAAAAATATAGAGCAACTGGTAAATTATGTGCTGCCAGGCAGAGGTTCTGAGTATTTTAGTCCAGTGATTGTTCTTTAGGTTCTTTCTTATAGGAGAGCTACCTGTTCACTAGGAACTAAATAAAGACTGCCTAATACATTCAGTAATGGCAGAAGAAGCCAAAGAGATTTTAAATTTTCTTGTATTCTGAACTAGGTATTTAGTAAGTAATTAATCTCACTGAGGTGTGTTAAAAAAAAACAACAACCAAAATAAAACCCAAAAACAAACCAGCAAAACCCCCCAATGTTTTTGAAGATGTGCTTTCAATCCTCTTTCCAATGCAGATGTTCCTTAAGATTCCAAGAAAGTTACTACAGGATTTAGCATTGCACAGATTGAATACAATTTTTTGAAGATAGCACTAATTAGGCTTCTTATAAACTTTTATTCATTTATAATTAAACCTTATATCATTAAATGCTCTGTCTTTACTGGAATGACTTTTTCACTGAAAACGAATGCTGGTGCTTTTAGTTTTGGTGTGAGGGGTTTTTTGAAAAGTCTTTTTGCTTAGCTGCTTTAATTCTGAAAAAAATAAAGGCATTACATCTTTGGACATGCTGGAAATAGGCGGCATAAGTACTACAGGAAATCTTCAACTGAAAGATAAGAAAGCCAAGCAGAAGTAAATTGTGGAGAATTTTGCATTTTTCCCTCTCAAAAAGAAAAGTCACAATCACACATAACTTTAAATGGAAAGGGTGATTTTTGGATCTGAATATTTTTTACAATAAAGGAGAGAAAAAGAGCTAATTGTGATTACTGAAGAGATAAAATACTTCCTCCAAATCAGCATTAGATCCTCTGTAGTCACAATATGGTTTCAAAAACAATTAGGAAAATAGCTAATAGCTTGGGAGCTTTTTTGGCAGTTGAAATTAAAACAATGAGGAGGCATGCATAAAAACATGTTGTCTTCTGACCCATTGTCCAAGACAGAGGGGTACAGAAAGGCAGATTGCTCTGAGTAGCAATTTGAAACCTTTCTTTCATTGTACAGAAAGCTCTTAAGGCAACTTAAGATGCTTAAGAGCATCTTTTATTATGCTAGCCACAAAATCATTTTGGGGTTGAACTAATGTCCAATTTTCAGTTGAACATAGAGATATCATTTTCTTAGCTACTATTAAAATTGTGGTCAGAAATTTTTAAAGAAATATTCAATCAGTCAGAATAGAAACCTAGATACTGGGACAAAATGTTTCAGTTTCTGCTTCTTATCAGTTGCTTTTTTTCTCATGGCATTTTGTAGTTTTGGAGGAAAGAAAAGTGTCATAATGATTTAACAAGTTGCACTTATTGCTAGTATTCAAATATAGAATACCATATTAGAAATACAGAAGCTGCAGTTTTAGGGAAAAATGTTTCACCCAATTTACTTCTAACCACACTCTTCTCTCAAGATATGATGCACAACTAATTACAGAACAACAGCAGAGCAGCTGAACATCTAAAAAGCTAAGTATATTACATTAGAGAAATGTTCTTGATTTTTTTTGGTACTGTTTTTCATTTAGGAGCACAACCATTAATTGGCTTCTGAAACTTCTCTTCAAGACACATTTTGACATAAAGATACATCGTTACATAAAGAGATGCCCTGAGAACATGGACGATGCATTTCTGGTTCTTCTCATTGTGTTTAGAGGAAATTGGACGTCACCTTTTAACTAATGTGAAATAATCCACATGCTCTAGTATCCCGGTTCATAAACTTCCCATCCTTATTCACTTGCCCAGCTTTCATTTTCATGTAGGGTCTGCTATAATGAACCTATATGCAGCATACAATTTAGTCTCTCACATATGTTTTCATAGGCTTCTGTACAGTCTTGGAATCCTAATGCTCTTCAGTCCTTCACAGTACAAACTGCCTCTTCCATATCAGGTACCTTGTAGTTCATTACTGTTTGTGGGCTAACCAAAAAGAGGTTACGTGATCAGCTGAAATGAATCATAGTACACACTATTAACTGTTCTCTTTGCTTCCTCATTGTCTCAGCACTCTTGGTCAAGGGAAATTTTATAACTTTTTAAAAAATCTATTTTAAAATTCACTCTCTCACATCATTGGACCTTTTTCAGCAGTAGATCTGAATAAATCCTTTTTGTCTTAAAATTTGTTTTTAAGACTAATACTTTATTTTCTTGTCTGTTCTTATCACCACCTCTCTCTCCCTTCCTCCCTTCATCATTTGGTAACTTTCGTCTATATCAATGTACAAGAGCTTAGAAGCAATGTGTAATGTTTAGGTACCCCAAGTCATGTATGTCCAAATTAACTGGAAATATGTGAAACAGGTCCATTTTCAGAAAGCAATGATCAAATGCACTTTGAAGGTAAGTCATCTTAAAGAAAATCAACTCAGAGTCCAAATAGTTAATAATCTGAGTCAATAGTTATCTTCAAAAATCTTGTCTAGCTACATTATTATATAGCATATATTGATTTAAGAAATGCAATTGTATGCTGAAAAGTATTTTAATTTATGTATGTTGCTATGTAAGATATATTTTCAAAACTGTACTTGGTACTTCTAATAAAAAGATATTTAGAGAATCGAAAAATGAATTCTTTTTTT
>NW_008794407.1:851802-857042 GCF_000699145.1 Aptenodytes forsteri | reverse complement strand
GATATGTAGAAGATCGAAAAATTAATTCTTTTTTTTTTTTTTAATCTGAAGCATCAAACCCAATTGTATTTAATTACCCTACAAACAAAAGTTTAATTTATTAAAAACATTGATGGACATTCAATACACTATTCACTTTTTAAGTTTTCTTTTCACTTCTTTCTCATCTTGGACAATGATAGTCATCTATACTATTAATTTTAAAATAATGCAAGGAAAAACAATTTTGTTTCCTTCTTTCCCCAAATAAGTAATTTAAGAAAAAAATGGAAAGGTGTTGCATGTCATAAGAATCAGTTTCTTTACAAACTTCACTCACTGATGACAGATCAGAACATGTTATTTTCTGATCATATTTTGAACCAAACATGGCTTTTCATTGTTAATTGAACTCCATTATCTTTTTTCCTCCAGGCTATCTAATAAGAGGTGTACCTTGTTAACACAATTTATTTTTAAAAAGTCTAGCAGAAGAGAATCACATGCAAAAACTGTGTCAGAACGAAAAAATACCTTTGTAATTGTTTTCAAGGGCAGCTGTTCTACATATGAAGATCACCAGCTAATGAAGAAAAAATTACTTAGGCATTTTTTGACCCCCTTCACTGATTTTAAGCTGTAATATTCAATATTTTTCCTTATGGATTTTGAAGACTGTTTCATTGCATATTCTCCTAATAGTAATTACACTTCTAATAGCAATTATGAGAAATTTTTGTTTAGTTTTCTTCAGTATCCTTGTTGTGGTTTGAGACTGAGTTGACAACGTAGAAACTAAGTGGGTTGTTCATAGTGATTAGTTCCATGAATTACTTTCCAAATCTTCACATTCATTATAAACTCTATGCTTTATCTCTGAGGCCCAGACAATAGGGTTAATATTATAAACTGAATGTATACCTCTCACAAACTCTACCCCTTCTTTGGAGAGCTAGGTTACTGGAGTTAATGCTGTATTTATTACAATTGCACCCCTATATATAACTCCTGAGGCTTAGTTGCTTTTAATGTGTCTGTTCACTTGACTAACAAGACTTTGTTGCGTTTGGCGGGTGGCTGTACTACTTCTGCACAGATAGGTCTATCTCAATGTTTCCATCTGTGTTTTTTTCACCGTTTTGTCTACTCCCACAACACACTGGCTACTGTCCAATAATCAGTACCTCAGATATAATCTGTGGGCCACTTTTTCTATTTAGTCACTTCTAGGAGTAAGTGCGTAGCTCTGGCTTCTACAAACTGACTGAATTCTCCCGATTCACTCAATTTAGCCATACAGCCAGGGAGGGGACTCCACTATATTGCTTTCCAAAGCATTTGTCCACTCTGGAGTTTGCAGGAGCCATCAGTGAATGGGAGTATTTTTGGGTCATCAGATGAGATTTCATCACAGGGTAGTGCTTCAGCAGCTCTGTTTTGGTCACGGAGTTTCGTTTGTTGTTCTCATTCTGTTTGTCTGCAGAGACTGATTTCATTGGTGTATTGCAGGTGTTCTGGGGCACTTTGCTTTGCTAGGGTCTTCTGAATCCAAGACCAATGCTGGGACTATGTTTCCACTCTCTGAGTAATGGATTCCAGGTGAATCAGATGTGGTTTATAGTACTCTGTTGTGGGAATGGAGAAGAGTTGTTCTTGCCATGTTCATGGTGGCATATCATGGCATATTGTTTTGCTTCCAGTTGGTACTGCAGCTGGAGCATGTCTGGGACAGCAGGAGCCAAAGGTAGGATCACTTAATTTCAGGATTTGATAATCTATCCTCAGCCAGCACTCCTCACTTGGCTTTCTCGTGGGCATACTGGACTGTTGTAGGGGAAATGGGCTCATGTTACAGCCCCTTACTCCTTAGACAATGCTTCTGCATTTGAATGGGAGCTCTAGCTTCCCAACTGACTTGACATTGCTTCTGATTGACAATCTTTGTTGTCATCAATACATGTTGTTGGGGGACCTGCAAAAGACCTACCACATCTTGACTCTTCAGGCAGCCCTGAGAGATAGGTAAGACAAGGCACTCCTTTCCAGCAGCAATGCCAAATGCCCACTCATATCCCCATGATTCTCTGGGGTATCTGCCCCTGAGGCATCCTAGTCCTAAACATCTTGGGGCTTCTGAGCCTGCCACAACGGGTTTGTGTTCCCACTGATCGTAATTTGTCCATGCATGCTCACTACCTAAGTCATAGCCCCAGTCCTTCCAGTGCTGACAACAGGCATTCCTTCCATGTGGTTCAAGAGCAATAGGGTGCACTGGGCACTGGCGTCTATAGGGGCTTCATGCTTGATAGTCAGGTGTGCCGGGCAACCATACCCAAACTACCCAACGATTATGGTCGTTCCCTTCCTCCTCCCAGGTGGAGGTGGAACACCATCCTTACAGGGAGTCACTAAGCTGCTGGCGGTAATGTTTCCTTGATGGAGAGGTTCACCTCCAGCTTTCTTTGGCAGCTGGGTCCGCTTTCCACTACCCCTTGATCTGTTCATCTAACTCCTAGGTGTGGACTGTTAATTTGGCAGTCAAGCATTCATGCCACTTTTCCATTCATTCCTTTTGAATACCTCACGAGTCACCTCCAAAGTGTCCCCCCGATCAGGTCAACTTTTTGGCCATCTTTAGTTCCTTTTTTGTGTTACATTGTTGGGTCCTTTGAATTTTTTGGGTCCTTTGTTGGGTTGCATTGTATATTGACCACCCTTTGTCATCCGGTAAGGCTTCACTCATTTGGCAGATCACTTGAATGACCTCTTCTACAATCAGCCCAGGGGCTTGGGCACTTTAAACACCAGCTCCTAACCATGGGTGCTTTTCTCACTAATTTTCTTCACATTTATTCTATAACTGATTGTCAGTCTGCACTGGGGTAAAGACTGAGGCCATACACCACTTCTAACAAGTGATAGGACGAGAGGAAATGGCCTCAAGTTGCGCCAGGGGAGGTTTAGATTGGATGTAAGGAAAAATTTCTTTACTGAAAGAGTGGTGAAACATTGGAACAGGCTGCCCAGGGAAGTGGTGGAGTCCCCATCCCTGGAGGTATTTAAAAGATGTGTAGATGAGGCGCTTAGGGACATGGTTTAGTGGGCATGGTGGTGTTGGGTTGACGGTTGGACTGGATGATCTTAGAGGTCTTTTCCAACCTCAATGATTCTATGATTCTACTGTTCTTTCTCTCAGTAGGCACATATCCTCTTGAGTCCTGCCATTGGCTCTGGTCCTGCTGTTTTTGTGGTCATGTCTTTGTGGGTACTGGGCCCTTGCTCCCAATGTCAGTGTATCCCACAGGTTTTCCCCACACTAAATTAGCATAGGTATGCCCTGCCTGTGCTCCTAACTGCTGCTTTTCACCTTTGGTTATACCCATCCCTGTGAATCTGCCATTCTAGTAGTTCAGCAGTCACACAATCACTTCTTCCCCTATTCATTTTTTGTGCTCTACCCGGGTGGGTGGTAACATGCTGGAGCTGCTGGGACTCTGCAGCTGCCACCTGGTTGTCCTGTCCTGCTCCCCCAGCTACACAGCTGGGCTGGTTCCTGTGTGGACCCATATAGCCCAATCCTCCTCTTGTCCTTCTCTAATGACAGTGATGGGGGCTTTTTCCTTCTGCAGAGTGAGGAAGCCCTCCTCATCCTTGGAGGAGAAAGGAAACTGGATGTCCCTATCCCTGTGCTCCAGGTCCCAATAAGGAGCACTTGCCACAATGACCTCAGACTTTGGGATTGCAGCCCTGTTCACTCAGTGGTCCTTACTGTTGGGAATGTACTGGTTAATGAAAACAGTACCTTTTAAATCTCTGGATGACATTCGTGTCATAGTCCTACTCAGCATAAACATATACAGTTTAAGAATTATTATGATCATCAGTTTAGTGTTAAAATGAAAATGTGTTCTCTCACAGACAGTCCTGTGTCACTCTTATCTGAGCCATACAATAGGCATATTGTGTGTTTTTTTCCAATGATAAAGCATGTCAACTCTGTCAAGGGGAAACTTGCATGAGGCTATCTTAAGGCAGATGCCTCTTGAGTGCTGCTTTGCCTTTTGTCAGCTAGTAATTGCATAAACTGCTTTGGAAGAAAATGCCTATGAGTAGAAACATAATACATAATCAGCTCAAATAATTACAACAAAAATGCTAACTTGCTGTTTTCACAACATGGATAATAGGCTTAGTTAAGGGCATGGAATGCAAAATTAGTTTTGCATGTCTTCTTGTATTTCAGAATCATTAAAATGTGCTACAGCCTGAGTACAGAAATAAATGCCTCTGCTGCTGACTGGAGTGACAACTGGCACACTGGGAATTCAGCTGTTTCAAAGTGTGGCGGAGCTATCAGCCAGAGAGTAATGTGGATAATTTTCCTAGTTTTTATCTCTGTTGAAATATTTCAGTTTTAAATTCAGGAGGCAGAACATGACAGCACAATATTGAAATTTAGAGATTCAGAGAAACGAAACAGGAAAGATATAGGCTATCATTGGTTAAATTTATGTTGAACTTTAACTTCTGAAATCAACAGTTTTCCATTTTAAAGCATCAGAAGAATATTAGGGAACAGAATGCATACTATTTAAGTTGTATTTCTCATACTAGAAGTGCTTCTATACTCCTAATAGTTTCCAAACAAACTATTCTTAAAGCTTGAGCTGGTTTTGGCTGGGATAGAGTTAATTTTCTTCATAGTAGCTAGTATGGGGCTGTGTTTTGGATTTGTGCTGGAAACAGTGTTGATAACACAGGGATGTTTTAGTTACTGCTGAGCAGTGCTTACACACAGTCAAGGCCTCTTCTGCTTCTCACCCCACCCCACCAGCCAGGAGGCTGGAGGTACACAAGAAGTTGGGAGGGGACACAGCCGGGACAGCTGACCCCAACTGACCAAAGGGATATTCCACACCATATGACGTCATGCTCAGCATATGAAGCTGGGGGAAGAAGGGGGAAGGGGGGGACGTTTGGAGTGATGGCGTTTGTCTTCCCAAGTAACTGTTATGTGTGATGGAGCCCTGCTTTCCTGGAGATGGCTGAACACCTGCCTGCTGATGGGAAGGAGTGAATGAATTCGTTGTTTTGCTTTGCTTGTGCGCGTAGCTTTTGCCTATTCTATTCAACTGTCTTTATCTTAACCCATGAGTTTTCTCACCCCTTCCAATTCTCCCACATCCTACCGGGGGGGAGTGAGTGAGCAGCTGTGTGGGGCTTAGTTGCCGGCTGGGGTTAAACCACGATGGTTAGACTTC
>NW_008794407.1:850484-851778 GCF_000699145.1 Aptenodytes forsteri | reverse complement strand
CCTGCCGATGGGAAGCAGTGAATGAATTCCTTGTTTTGCTTTGCTTGTGTGCGTAGCTTTTGCTTTACCTATTAAACTGTCTTTCTCTCAACCCATGAGTTTTCTCACTTTTACCCTTCCAATTCTCCCCCATCCTACCGGGGGGGAGTGAGTGAGCAGCTGTGTGGGGCTTAGTTGCCGGCTGGGGTTAAACCACGATGAGGTTAGACTTCTACATCCATAATTAGTAAACCCACCTTCAAAGAACATAGGCACTTTTTACTTAAAAAAACCTGATTTTCTTAAATAATCACAATAACTCTTTGTACTGAAAAAATTCTGGTATTATTTTTTTTAAATTGCCAGTAACTGCACCTATTCTACCAGCAATTTAGCAGCTGTTCAATATGCTGAATCTGGCTATTTGTAAATATTCAATAGAAACACCTCCAAAATGCCAAATATCTACATATACATATAAATATTGATGCATATGCATATGTATCACTATACATATAGCTGCCTGAGCCATTTATGAGGAAGGGTATTTACAGTATGTTTTCAGTTTCCTGTTCTTATTAACAGTTTATCAAGATGCCCCCATGGTATTGCTAATAGTTAACTAAACATTAATTAGCATATACTGAGGCTCAGATTATTCCAGTTAAAGATTAGTACAATAGTCCAGTTTTAGTTTAGTTTCTTCGCAATGCATATACTCCTTCTTCCCTACCCAAAAGAAACACTCGCATTCCCAGATCTGTTTTCTCTTCTCCCAGCTGCTAGATAATTCTTTTGCTCTGTTACAGCAGTGCTCTGGCTCATTCCTCTGTTCCTTTCGTTTCTTGGGAAACTAAGGCAAAAGCATTGATGCTCTCTTCTTTCCTTTCTTCAGTTATCTCTTTTTTTCTTTCTTAGCATATTAAATACAGTACATTAGTTAAATAAAATATACAGAGGTGTACGCAACCCTGATATGACTAAGAGGGTTGTGCTGTCATGGGCCTCCACTGGTGCCATGTAACACAGGAAAGCGTAACCTAGTAACCCAGAGAAGAAAGCTAATGTCCCCTTTGTTCAAAGATCCCCTCTTTTGAACTGCTCTCCCAAATACCAGTGCTTCTCATGGGGCAGGAGGAAACGCAGACTGCCTTCAGCAGAGTGCAACACCTTCTTCATAAATTGCAGATGTATTGGGTTTGCATGGCAAGGTTTTGGTAGTGGGGGCGCTACAGGGGTGGCTTCTGTAAGAAGCTACTAGAAGCTTCCCCCATGTCCGATAGAGCCAATGCCAGCCGGCTCCAAGACGGAGCCG
>NW_008794407.1:846814-849966 GCF_000699145.1 Aptenodytes forsteri | reverse complement strand
GTGAAGAACTGCAGCCCGTGGGAAGGACTCACTTTGGAGAAGTTCGTGGAGGACTGTCTCCCATGGGAGGGACCTCACGCTGGAGCTGAGGAAGAGTGTGAAGAGTCCTCCCTCTGAGGAGGAAGGAGCAGCAGAGACAAGGTGTGATGAACTGACTGCAACCCCCATTCCCCATCCCCCTGTGCCACTGTAGGGAGGAGGTAGAGGAAATCGGGAGTGAAGTTGAGCCTGGGAAGAAGGGAGGGGGGTCCAGAAGGTGTTTTAAGATTTGGTTTTATTTCTCATTACCCTACTCTGATTTGATTGGCAATAAATTAGATTAATTTTCCCAAGTTGAGTCTGTTTTGCCTGTGACGGTAATTGTGATCTCTCCCTGTCCTTACTCAACCCACGAGCCTTTCATCATATTTTCTCTCCCCTGTCCAGCTGAGGAGGGAGTGATAGAGCAGCTTTGGTGGGCACCTGGCATCCAGCCAGGGTCAACCCACCACAGTAGCTAAGCTTGTTTACTGCAGTAGCTGCATGTGAGCAATACACGTGTCCAAAATAGTCATCTGTCTGTAAGTTATTTTGTCCCTGATGTAACATATTTCTTCAGCAGAGTGCCAACTTTTTAACTTCTGCAAATTGACATAGTTCTGTTTACTTAAATAGCTTAACGCCTCTAAACCAGCTGAGGATCTGACCCAAAGAAATTAGCTCAAATGTTTCTTTACTTGTTACACATTGAATTGAAAGTATAAACTCTCAAAAAAGTCCTGCAAACTCCTTTAAATTCCTTTACTTAGTGAGACTTGCCACTGGAAAAAGTTAACCTGTGCTCAGAAAATTAGATGGCATTGCACTGTGTATGATGTATAGAGGTTACCTTGTTCCTGCTTGGTACTTTTATATAAAACTTACTCTAGGCTAAACAAGGATAGCCATTTGTCTAGATTACAATAGGAAAGGCTGGAGAAAAGGGGTCCTAAACCAGACATACAGTTGTACTGCATGCAGAAAACCATAAAATTCAAAAGGTTATTGATACACTTCCTTCACATTTCCAGTGGTAGTAGCTCAAAACTAGACAGTCACTGGAAATCTCCCAGTGCCCAGCTTTGTAAATATACTTCAATTGCAAGATACCGTCTCTCCAAGAAAGACTAAGACTCTGCGAAGCTGGTATTTGCTGTATTTTGTGTCAGCAATTAAGAAGATGGAGAGAAGACAGAAATAATTTCCTCAGTCTGCACCGCTAGGGTTATGTAATGCAATTTAAATTTGAGGCTAAAAAGAAAAAGGGATTAGGGAATTAAAACTTTAATAAGTCACACCCAATACATTACTTATGAGATTTACCATATTTATATATTTTGAACATTTTATTACATGTGAGAAATGCAAAGTCAGGCCAAGAACCACATTTGGATAAACAGGGTCAGGTATATTAATGAATTTTGTACACAAACATAACATAATACTAGTTCACCATGGCCTCACTGTAGTACTAAACCTTTTGGAAAATTATTTAGTTACTAGTACGGTTAGTTTAATCTAATGCTGTGAGTAAGGTACATTGCAGTGAAGAGTTAGACGTATTTGTCTTCATGCTGTATTTGTGACTATAACAGAAGATCAAACCTGGCAAATTCAACAGCCTGGGATTTCTCAGGGTACATTTCACACAGGCCTGTCAGAACTGATAGAAAGTGCTTGCATGAACTGAAGAAAGCTTGATTGCTGAGATTTCACTGCTGTAATTGGAACCTTGGCAATACGAAGTCCTTTGTGTATTTTGAGAGTATTTGGACTGATAATTGCAGTGTAGCTATAGTATAGCTACAAAGAAAATGCAAGCAGGCTTAAGGTAGACAAGGACATAAATACTTGTACAACTGTCATTCTAAGTTCCAGGAAAGCAGCTACATTTTCTGGTAGCTGAAATGTTAAAACAAGGCTGATCAAAACTTAATATAAAATTGTGAGAACAATTTGCCAAGGTCCTAAAACCTAAAAATTCCTTCCAGAGAGCCCACAAGGCCAATATAGAAGTCACAAGAGGAGGAGATAAGGCCACAGCAAAAACACTTTTCCCACCCCGTCTGCATTCATTTCAGGAAGGGCTGGGGAGATTCCCATGCAGAAACCTTTATCGAGCACCTGACACAATAAATGGCTTTCCATCTTTCATTGTCTACCAGCAAGTGGGTTGACAAGTCCTATATACCATACCACAATTACTAATCTCTTCCACACTGTTCTACCCTCAGTGCTTATAGCCATAGACATGTATTTTACTTGGATAATTAGTCACTTGATTAAGGCCCTGCCTATAAATAGATATTCTTTTTAATATTTGTTACAGATATGGATCATTTGTTTTCTTACTCTTGCGATGGGATTTTTATAAGCACTTTATTTGATGCAAATATAGTCTATATAGTAGGATAATTATGATATTCTTCAGACTGATCTCTTTAACGGTGGCATTAAGATGCAACTATTTGAAAACAATTTTTTATGTTATGTAGAAAGATCACACTTCCTTTTTCTAAGAACAACAATGTATATTGCTGCTTTACACAAACCTCTGTCATTTGCATTTTTTGCTTCCTAATTACCTCATATTTTATTCTGTTAGGCTCTGGTTAGATTTTCCCTTAAAACAAAATAAGTAATAGTGTTTCAGTAACAGTTTATTCTCTGTGTTCTACAAAACCACTATAAGCTCACTGAATTTTGGGACAGAGAGAAGACACCAATAAGGGGAATGCAGGACAGCGGAACAAAATGTTTCAGTGTTCTTTTTACCTGACTCTTGGTGATCATGATCCATATAACATTACTCCATTTGTGGTTGTATGTAGAAAATTAAATTGAACTTTACAAATACAACAGTGTTAAGGAGTGTCTCCAGTAACAGACTGGATCTATGTCCCCTTACAGAATAAAAGAAGGCTTTGGAACAAACCTTTTCTTTGCTATTCAAAATAAGCAGCTATTTTTCCCCAGTGGAGTTACACAGTGGGCTTCTGAATATGTACAGCCAAATCATACTTAGTTTTCTTTATCCTGAAAACTAAATAGCATATTTTCTGTTCCTATTGTTGGCTTTAAGACAATTTAGGACTCAGAAATAATAAACAATTATTAAAATACTTTATTAGTGG
>NW_008794407.1:833843-846802 GCF_000699145.1 Aptenodytes forsteri | reverse complement strand
GTAAAAGAAGAAAAACCATCAGCTATTTAGGGGGAAAAAAAAGAGAAAAGCTGCTCTATATCTACTTTGAATAGTCTTGAGTGACATGTTAATTATTTATGAATAGAAAAACCAAAAGGAAAATGGAGGTAGTACTCAGAAACACACACGATCTCTGAGACTTTCTAATGATAAGAAGATTTAGTCCAATTCCTGTGTTTGCTTAGCGGAAGTTACAACAAACTTTACCTAGAAAATTCCTTTTTCTTTTCCCCTGCCTACAGATATAGTGAACAGTAAAGTACTGGAACATTAATACATTTCAATCTGAAATTTCTCTACCCTAAGACAAGAAAAAATATAAGAAGATTTGACAAACTTCATGTTTTACACAGTCTGCCTTGAAAAGCAACGTATCAACCCAAAATTTCATTTGCAGATTTTGAGTTAAGCACCAGGAAAGGAGTATATTTACATGAAAAGTCTGAATACAGTTCATCAGACATTGAGGTAGAAATGTAAGATGCTTAAAAATGTTCAGTCAGTGTCCATTAATACAAAATATACTATTCTGTCTCCAAACCTTACCTTTACTTCAAAATCCATTTTTCAGTCTGAATACATTTGCTGAATTCCTATTTAACTGGGTATCGCTCTGGTATTTGGAGACTCACTTGTTCTTTCCTGCATTGTTTGACTTAGTAAGAATAGGACAGAAAGCAACTCCTGGGAAAAAAGGCAGACAAACACTCCTCACCTTGGAGGATCAGCTGAAGTAACTCTAGTACCTACAAATACTGTATGCTGGAGTATAATAATACTGATACACTTTCTGAAACACCATAGACTTTGAAGAGCTTACTTATGACGCACTTTTCAAAATTTAGTGTGCATTCTTCCCTTCCCTGGGCTCAACGTGCCAAAAGTTTTTTGTGAGAGAAAGGTTAGCCAATCTGACATAGGCACACATCCATCCCTTAGTCTATCCAATACCTTTTGGGAAAATAAATGCCTCCTTTCTTGTCTTCAGGGAGAGGAGAATGCTCTATGGCAATGGGAAACTGGCAAGAAATGCAGAGATTGTACCTTGCTTCTCTCCATACAGAACATAGTTTCAGTAATGAGAGTGCACAGGAAATTCTAATGTACTGTAAAGTATTCTAGATCTGAAAAGAAAAAGAGGGCAGAGGAGGCTGTGAGAACCTTAGGGGGTCATTTAACCTATCCTCCTGTCCCGAGAGAGAATTGAGCATTACTACATCACTTCTGTCAGATATTCACCATCTGTTCTGAAGGCCTTTAATGACAGAGAAATCCACAGCGTCCCCAGGCAATCTATTACATTTTTTGCTATCCTTAGTGATAGAAAAATTTCTCTAGTGTTTAACCTGACATCCTGGCTGCAATTCAAGTCTTTCTTTCATTGTCCTATACATCACAGAAAATGAAAAAAAAAAAGAAAAAAAAAAGATAAAAGAAAAAAGACTACTCTTTTATTCTTGGCAAAACTTTGCTAAAAAAGCCCAGATTAATTCAGTCTTCCCTTTCTCATTCTGGAGATTCTCTCCATATCGGTCCCCATCTTTCTGAACTTTGTCACTAAACAGTGTGGTATTACTCCAGGAGAAACTTCACTGATGTTGAGTACAGCTGAAGGATAATGTTATACATATTGCAGCCTATGCTCCTATTCATACAACAAAATATGAGGCTCACTATTTTTTAAGCATTATGGTGTTTTTGATTCATGTTTAGCTTATGATCACTTCTAAACCCTCAGAAACCTTTCTGCAGAACTCCTACCTAGTCATTCATTTCCTTTGTGGTCTGAGTACAGTTGAACATTCCCACATTCACATTTTGTAGATGTCCTAAATAAAATAAGGGGTGGGGTGGGGTGGGGTGGATATATATTTTTTTAACCCTTATCTCTGATTTTGTCATTGTGGAATTCTAACCTTGTATTTCAGCCCGTATGAACTATCCTGAATTTTGACATCATCTGAAATTAGGCCTGTACTCTCTTTTCTATTGGTCATATTATTTATGAAATTGCCTATCATTACCCGACTAAGAACCAACCCATAAATCCTTCCATTTTTCTGAAACTCCAGTAAATCTTTCAATATGGTTTTCCAAGGAGCTCTCTACTTGCACTGTAGTTTTCCTCAAGACATTGTTTCCCTAAATTGCATATGAACTTGTTACCTGTATATCAAAAGTTGTACTGAAGGCAAGACTGGACAACGCTTAGTTCTCTTCTACTTACAAAGCCTCTTATCTTGCCAAAAAAAGAATTAGACTGGTTTGACAAAAACTGTTCCTGACGGATCCATGCTGACTATTGTTTATGTTATCTTCCAAGTGCCTTTCAAACACTTTGCTTTTTTAGTGCTTTTCATTTTCTCTCACCTGGTTTTTGTAATGTATAAAATGATAAACTCACATGAAACTGTAATCCAAAGAATAAAATTATATGAAAGTACTTACTTACATAAAAGCAAATAGAACACTTATGAAAATATGTAAATTTTAAGATCTGTAGATTCCACAATTGCATCATTCTCTATGTTAATTGCTGTAAGGGTTTGGGTTTTTTTTTTTCTCCCCCCTAAATGATCTATATGTTTGTTTTACTTGGGCATTGTAGCTGTCTTGCAAATCGGGGAAAAAACTCCAGTAAAAGTTTGGGAATTTTTTTGCAGCCTTCCAAATACCTTGTGAACTAATTTCTACCAAGTTCCAACAGAAACCAGATAGCTTCCAAAATCATATGAATTTCCTTCCTAGCCCCATTTCCCAACTCCTGAGCAATTTGCCAATCCATTGCATTATAACCATGACTCCCTTCAAACAAAAGGTTGTGGGGTTTTTTTTTCAGTTTTAGCCTTTTAATCTGATTTGGAAAAGTTAAATTTGAAAATATTTCAATCAATTGCCAGCAAATTTTTCTGTTCATCATCAAATTTTTAGATAGGTAGGTTGATAAACCATTGTGAGACACAAAGAGCGTGTGTTCATGTACAGAGTTACACATGCATGGGTGTTCTGTTCATGAAAGGATTTCTGTAATTTTTTTATATCTACTTACTATTTTTAAGTTGTTTCAATTCATACATTCAGTATAAAGTAAGAGTTACCTGTCCAATTTTTATTATATCTAATATACAACCACATTTCTATGATCTTATCTGTGTTTCCAGATGATACATGAATTTCTATTTCACTGCAAAAAACCCTTCTAATATGAGTGAAACATGAACCTACATTTTGGTTGTTCTTTCACTGTCAGATTTCTTTGACAGAATCCTTTGGCAAGGTGGATGACAGCATTCTTTGGTTGTCATTGCATTCTTACCCTGATTTTTATGTCATTCTTAGTATAGTATCCTCTAAGTCATAGTTCATGCTCTCTCTGATATTTCCCAGTAATAGTCTCCAGCTTGGTCTCTGCAACTAATCATGGTTATGTTCCATTTAAGCACCGTTGTTTAAATATGTTTCTTACAGAAAAAAATGGAATAAAAACGTTTGTAGTTGGCAAAACCTGTGTCAAATGTCAAATGCAGAGGTTATATATTAATACAAATTTAGAACTGTCACAACAGAAAAAAAAATGGAATAAAAACGTTTGTAGTTGGCAAAACCTGAGACATGTCACAACACTCAAATAAAAAAAAAAAGTGTTTGTTCTAGTTATCAGGAAAAGCTTCTTCTGTTGAGTGAACTGGGCACAAGCATTGCCATGGAAAACAATAACTTCATATAAACAATTCTTTTTTCGTGAGTTCAGTGACAGAAATACACAAATATGGATATAATTTTTCTCCTGCCAGTCAAAATATCATTGCACAAATAATTCTTGCCAAACTCACTTTTTTTTTAGATAACCCAAAATGCTGATCTATCAGCTTATGCTTTCTGCAGTTCGGTAGTTAGTAGTTATTAATGTACTTCTAATCAGAGGTTTCATAATCTTCCACTAATTATAGCTCTTAAAAGATACATCCTCTCATTTGCTTCATGTGGACTACATAACTTCAGTTGCACTAATGTTTTTGTCCTTCTAACAATGAACCATATGTCTAATCATGAAACATGATCCTTGCTTTCCTGTATTAAATAAGGCAACATGCCTAATGTAAGAAAAACAATTTAAGCCTTCCATACAGAATTAAGTCATATTAACAAATGTGTGTACTTCAGGAGAATAAATGAGAGTGCAGTGTTAAGAAATAGATAGGCAGTACAAGGAAGGAAAGAATTGATTCTCTTCACTGTTTCATGGAGGTCAGAAAGGCCAGAGCACAAGTGTACATAACTAGGCTGATAGTTGAATTTATGTCAGATATTACAGAGAACAACAACAACAAGAAGAAGAGAAATGGAATTCCAAGGACAAAAGTGAACTAAATAAGAAGGAGCAAAAGCATAGCATGCTGGTAACTTATTCATTTTGATATGGCTTGAGGCCTCTATAAGACACTCCAACACAAAACCATCAACTTATTTCTATTTCATTATCATAGCTCATCTCATTGCAAAGTACTAATTTGCATATTACAACATTCTAGATCAAAAACTTCAGCACGGAGAAGAAATACTAAAACAAGAGATCTTACTGCGGTAATTATTTTCAGCTCCATTGAAATTTACTTACGAGGCATCTTGGGAAATTCAGACACTTATCAATATAACACATATTCTTTCCCCCCCTCCCCTCCACCCTAAGCTATGAATCACACCTGCAACGCCTGGACCTAAGAACAGGATATTATCCTTCATCCTAATTAATTTTTTATATAACTCAACTCCCAGTTTTGATAGGTCATCTCTTATGACCCCAAACCATAGCATTTCAGCTTTCTAAGCTATACACCATGTATATAAAACCTACCCACAATGCAGCGTTCAGTCATAAGTATTCATTTTGTCTCCTCAGAATTTGAGCAAAAAACCTGCCATATCAGGTCTGTCCCTGAATCAAAGCTTCTTGCCATTAGAAGGGGGGAAACCACAGTAATGGTAAGGGAACAGCCAGGTCTCTAAGAAAATGGACAGTATTTCCTTATGAGGCAAGAACTGCATGTATATTTTTTAATAGTTTTTACATAGATCTAGGACAGCAGAGCTTTGAAAGAATTTAAAGCAAATTAAAGCTTACAAGAAAGAAGCTTGGTAAGTTTTGAATATTGCTAATGAAGAGAAAATTATGCATGAATCTTCCCCTCTCCTTTCGTTCTTGTGATTCTGGCCATACGTAAAATGAATCCGTAGGAGAAAAGGCAAGCTTTTGTGTCATTCATTAACATCTTAAATGAAAATGCAGTGAATACAATGTTGCTAGCAGATTTATGGACAAATAATTGTTTACATGTAAAAAATAAAGATATTTTACTGTAACAATAAAAATAATAAGAGCCCTGAACATAGTCACTTTAAAAAAGAGAGTAAAAGTAAGATTTTTACATTATTACATTTTCTAGTGGCAGGTTGACCACTTCAGTGAAAAATGTTTCTTTAGTGGATTTTTTTTTTTAATGATCCCATCGTTTCTTTTCTATATCACCCAATATGTAAAAAAAGAATCACATAGCCTTTTTTCTGAAAAGGTTGAAAACCAAGAATGAAATGACACTGTAGTGAAAGAATTAAGGAGGAACATATCAGAGGAAGACTAAATTTCTTGCAGTACTTGCAACAAAATAGTCTCTAAATGTGATGTGATCTGTAAATATTAGAAAATATTCAGGCAGGCAGGCAAGAGAAAAGTATTAGCATGTGTTTGACCA
Source organism: Aptenodytes forsteri (assembly GCF_000699145.1). NCBI lineage: Eukaryota > Metazoa > Chordata > Aves > Sphenisciformes > Spheniscidae > Aptenodytes > Aptenodytes forsteri. The sequence continues at coordinate 841,031 of NW_008794407.1, read as the reverse complement.
AGAACACAATGATTATAAATGAGTAACACTAACAAATACATATCTGCTGTGCAAAGCTATGAAAAGACACTTTCCATATGCAAAATGAGTCAACACATGAAAATGAAAAAAAAGATTGTATATACCTAATCATTTTGCCACTACCAAAACACTCTAGATTTTTATTCTGTGGGTTTTTTTAGTTAAATTCAGAGGAAGCAAAACCAAACCTACAAAAGTAGTGAATTCAGTAGAATGTTATTTGGCTTTATAGTCCTGAGTAAGAGGCTAGCCCAATTTAGTAGTTAGAGCTTACGCTTTAGTTTAATTTCCAGGTTTCCTCCCTGTGGGGGAAGAAGGGAGATAAATACAAATTTCAGATATGTATAAGGGACTCACTCTGTTTTCAAGATTACTTGGCTCCTACGTGTCTCTGAAATACAGTGGGACTGTATTTCATGTGGGATTTGTCTGTAAATCAAAAGGGAGTGCTAGTATATGACGGTAGTGACTGAAGGAAGTCACTAGCAGTAAAGTGGCAAAACTGCTGCTCATACTAGTAAACCAAAAATCTTTTGAAGGACCTTCAGTATGGTTTCTCATCGACAGTAGGAGCTAATACAGCTCCCACTATAGCTTTGTTAAAATTTTTATTTCTGTTGTTTCATTGCACTCTTACAGATCCACTTTTGATGTGTGCATATACTGTTAGACACTGAAGAGCCAGATATTCTAAAAGCCTGCATGAGCATAGCGTAAAATTAGGCATCTAACTTCCTTGCATAACTTGCATAGACTACCGTAGGCTGACAATTTACATCCCTAGATACCGCCTTTGAGCAACCGGCCCAGGTTGCTTTTGCTTGTGAAAACATTGCCATCTTTCTTTTGCCGAGTTCATATCTGAGAAACATAATCACGGTGTCTCTTTGCCTGTGATATGCTGTTCAGAGGATTAATATCTTAAGGGTTTATAAATTCTTAGCTACTGTGGTCAGTTGTGTACACTTTGGACCTAAGTTTATACTCTATTTGATCAATGATATCGCAAGTCAGTCAAAACTTTGAGGTAGAACTGCTGCCTGCTAGTTTTCAGAAGTTAATATATCAACAGACATCAGAATTTTTGAGCCTTTAATGCAACTTGTTTTACTGGAACACAAACACAAATTAGAACTGGATAAATTTGTCAATAGGGAAAACTTAGCACTGTTGTGTGAGAGAAATTAAATGAAAGGTTACTTTTGCCTGGGGAAAAAAATAAAGACTTTCTGTCCTACATTCATACTAAAATGGCCCATCCTCTTGGGTTGAATCACTTTCCCGTAGTTTTTGAGGTGTATATAGCAAAATTTGCTCCTTTCCATCAACTCAAAGGCTTAGCTTTGAACATGTTCTCTGCATCAGGTGTGCCAACATGCTTTGGGCTCAAGTCTGACTCTTGCTGCAGGCTCCCAAAGGACTGCTTTTACCTCCCTACCTGCTTCAGTCTACAATGGAGAAGCTGTTCTGATTTTCACATGCTTGGTGGCTCATAAGGAAGGTGTGGTCTTCCCCTCCAAATCTTCCACCTGACCCTGAGTGCAAGAAAACAGTAGAAGTATTTCTGATTGTGGAGGCGCTGTAAATAACAAACTATAAATAATTCATATTTAATATTTTGAAATTCTTTGCCTAACAAATTAGTTTAAGATGAGAGAGAACATTTTTTATAATTATGTCAACATTGTTATAATTTTTGAATCACTATTTAGAATCTCTGCTTTAGGAAGTGGAGGGGAAAGGTGGTTCTGTGAATCCGTAACCCTCTGCACAGTTATTTTTAATGTATGCAATACTTTTGAAAATAAGCTAATAAACTAAAATGGTATTTGTTTTTTTTTTCTTGGGAGCAGCTAACTAATGGGAAACAGATACAGCTCAATTTTTTGCCATAGAAGTATTTTAATAATGTGGTTTATAACCAAGATTTTGCAGAATTGTCATGTGGACAATAACTTCAGTTTATCCTCAATTTCAGTTGTTATCTCAAATCACATTGTGGCATGTTAGAGCTTCAAGAAAGAAAACTATTACCTCATCACTTCCTTCATCTGTATTTTAACAGTTCAATTAGACAAACTAATTTTAAGAACTTCAGTGATCAAAGAATCAATTCTATAACCTAGAATGAAAGACACCATTGCTTTGTAATGCAAAGGGATATGAAAACTTGATGTTGTTAAAATGAATAAGTTAATTTTATTATTTTATAATGAAAAGATCTATTAAAAGCTTATTTTTATTGTATTTTAGGAAATACTTTACTGCATTACATAGAACCACTTGGAAAACATGAGGACTCTCTTTCTTAGTTTTTGGTTGTTTATTTAATGCAGTGATAGTTCTGGGCAAATTGTAGAAACTGTAGGAAACTCAAATAATATGTACCAAATATATCAAGCTATACCAAGGATATTGTGAATTTTGCCTTGTATAAAATATTTTATAGAGGAGTCTGTAATGGCAATTTATAAATGGATTTCAACTGTGTGGTAATAAATCTAGGAATTACAGCTTCACAAGAAGCTACAAATGAGAAATTTACTGAAAAAGAATGATAAAATCTCTTCTGTAATGTAAGTACCTTCATATTCACAAATAATAATAATAATAATTAAAAAAAAGAAAACCACAAAACTAATTGGATTGAAGAATGTAAATGGCTCCAGGCATGACATGTAATGATAATCAATCTACAGGGGGATTTCATTATTTTTCTGTGGCACTATAACAAGCAAGGCTAGAGTAACTTGAGACTATTCTAGGAGATTCACCGATTGCAAATACTGCCCCTCCATGGTAGGGTTTTCCTAGGAGTTGGTTTTGTTTTCAAGAATGCAGGTCTGTCTAAATAGTGCCTCCTGACTCATCAGAATTTAAAGCCTCTTGTGCTTTCACTTCTCTTTCTTTGTTTTAAATAAGCTCCATTCTACATTTTTCTTTCTCTTCTTTCTCCCATTCCATCCTTCCACCTTAACCTTACAAGTCTCCCAAAATTTACTGTGCAGTTGTAAATCTATCAGATTCTTTGCAATCAAACAATCAGGATAAAACCCACCATTAAAAAGTAATTTGTAAATAGTGAGATCCTACAGTGATTAGTATGTCTCTACAAATTTTATAAAAGGCAAGGTAGTGGATCTTTGGTTAGACTTTCTGTCTAAACCACATTAGCTGAAATGTGCCCTCCATATCCTCTTCTAGAGAAATCAATCTTATCTTTGAGAACTCAAGAACTGTGGGACAAAGAGACCTTTCTGATCTTTCCAGAGTGCTAGCTTTAGGTGACACTCTCTTGCTGTTGTTATCAATCAGTAATACATGCTTCCAGGAAAAGGAAAAAGAATCCACAGGTCAGGGTCTGTATCAATAGGGTCCATAGGCAGGGGCAAGTATAGGCTGTGGCTGGACTGGAAACTAGCATTCTGATAACATCTCAGGCATGGACTGAAGGCCCAATGCTGAGCTGAAATGGGACTCCTCAGCCCATGGGTATAAGACCCCAATGGTGGGGTCTCCAGTGGGTGAAGACCCCAGCTGAGGCTGGTCAGGGCCATTAAGGTCTGTTAGTGCAAGTGGGTGAAGACCCCAGCTGAGGCTGGTCGGGGCCATTAAGGTCTGTTAGTGCGCTCAGGACCCTGACAGTTCTAATAGAGACTTGCTTCAGTACAAAGTGCTGTTTGGTATCTATCCCCCAAAACATCACACAACTATTTTATCATCTATCCATTTTTTAATCAAAATTCTTAGGCTCAGTGATTTCCTGAAAAGTTGATATTTTGTAAAGTAGTAGTTGTGCTTGTTCATTTTTAGTGTTACTGAGTATCTTGTTGTTATGTTCCAAGACAGAGAACAACTTTCAGAATAGTCTCTCTGTGTGACACATCGTATCTGACCTCTCATTTGCTCCAGACACCGAATTATTTAGTCTGTTCACCCGTCACCTAAGGTCCTTAAATTTCATCTAGTTAGTCTCTATTGGGCCTCCAAACTTTAATTGTTATAGTTTCCAGGAAATCAAATTGTGGTGTTTTATTAGCAGGAAACCAAGGCTAAGAGCTACACAAGAGAGAGATGTTTGAATGCCTGAATTTTAAATGCTTACTACAGGGAGTATGTTCTCACTTCCTCAGCTATCAATGTAGTTCACAAAAGAGCAGGATTCACTCAAGCACACAGAAAAACAGTACAGTAAGCAGAGAATTGTCTAAACTGACCAGTTAGAAAAATCTAATAAAAAGTGTTAATTACCTCCTCAGAATTTACTTATAGGCAACACCAGCCTTGATTAAAACGGGTGATCCAGGTCAGCCCATCAGATGAAATTATGGCCCCTTTTCCATGTGCTACTAGTCAAGTAATTAGAAAAACAAGCTAGCACATAGAGGGCCTAGGTTCAAATTCTTCCTCTGTGAAAGGTAATTTGAGTCCCCAGGTCCTACTTTCCAGGAGATTCAGCAAATCTTTGAGTTTTGGGATATTTTTAGTAGGGACTCCCTATCTCTCGCACTGAAATCAGATGAAATTATGGCCCCTTTTCCATGTGCTACTAGTCAAGTAATTAGAAAAACAAGCTAGCACATAGAGGGCCTAGGTTCAAATTCTTCCTCTGTGAAAGGTAATTTGAGTCCCCAGGTCCTACTTTCCAGGAGATTCAGCAAATCTTTGAGTTTTGGGATATTTTTAGTAGGGACTCCCTATCTCTCGCACTGAAGTTATTTTGCTTTTATTGTAGTAATTAAAATTCTTTCATCTAGGTAAATAAAGACTCATTTCTGGAGTTTAAGGCAGTCTTAAAAGGGGAGAGTCAAGCTCCATTTACTGAACATGTAAATCTTCTAATAGATGCACACCAGTGTTAAAAGGTTGTTCTAATATTGAACTATCCTCCTAGCTGTAGGCAAAGGCAATGCTAAACAGACCTAAAAATATGATGTCTGATTATTACAGCTGTGCAAATGAAGAAATAAGAGCTTGAGTATATGACTGCTAAGTAGCAAGATTAACAACTAATGAGCAAAATGTTTGTACTTCAAAGGACTAATGAGAACATCTATAACTCTGATGGTGACATGCAGACTTTGAAATGTCCCAAAACATCTTTTAAAGGACACAGAGTACGAACTGAACATACACCACAACTATTAACAGGAGCTGAGTTCCATACTTAGCATATGGTTATAGTTAATTATTAATACTTTCTTGGCAGACATGATAGAAAATGTTATGCAGTAGGAAGAGGCACAGTAAAGTGCATGAGGAAGTAATATAGTAGATAAAGAGCAGAGCTGTAGTTTGAATTCTTGGATTGAAGTTGCTAGACAGCTGACTTCACTGCATCATTGCCTGATGAGCATTAAACAAGAGTTAGGTTTCCTACTGCTTTACTGCACAAAAGCAAACACCAAAGCTTTAAGATCAAATTCAGCATGAAGCCAACCTTTGTGCTGGCAAAACAATAAGTGGCTCTGGTTCTTCAAAAAGACAGGAACAGGAACAAACAGTGCAAGTGTCTGAATCCTGTTTGCCAATAGTGGGCCAGGAGTTTCTGGAGAGAAAACAGTACATGGAGCATTGAGAACAGCCAGTGGCAGAACCAGAGATTAGGAGTACCCAAAATAGATAAAAAAGACTTTATTTTAAGGCTGTAGTTGTCTAAATTCCAACTTCTAGCTCTTGGAAATAATTATGCTTTTGTTGGGTGTCTTTTCCATTTGTTTATTTAGGGAACATATCGTTCTCCTGCTCTCTCTTTTAAGACTTGTTTTACAGCTTCTGTGCAATTGAGATGTGCTTTCTTTTAAACCTTTTTTGACATTTCTAAATTATTCTTTAAAAGCAAATAAAAAGACCAGAGAGACAATTTCATCATGGTTTTGACAATGCCATTTACAGAGATAAGATCAGTTTTATATCTGCCTTTTCAAAGAATCAAAGAAAAAGTTTGCCATTTTTTTCATAATTATCTATTAGGGTTTCATGTTGAGGAAGCTATCTCAGACACCCTCACCAATTTGTCATTGTCTTTTGAGATATAAATGATAGAAGACTACTTGCATTCTTGATTCTCAGTGTACTACACTACACATGACTGTGTTGGAAATGTGCAAAATTTTTTAATTATGATTCAGGTAATTCTGCAACAGTATTTTATCTCACTCATACTTTATTGTCTCACCAGCAATCAAGCTACACCAACAATTACTTTATATAATTGCTTAGGTGACTGATGATTACCTACTACTCTTTTGCATGCTCGTCTCAAGAAAAAAAGGCTAGTTTTTCTTTGCAAAACTGAAGAAGCTACCAAGTAACTTGGGTAACTAAATCACCAATTTACTGACTGTGTCTGACATGAAAGCACCAGTTATAAGCTCATCAGTCACTTCCACTCATAGATATCAAGTCAAAGGCTTAAAATAAAGAAAAATTGGAAAGGGGTAGGAAGTGGAAAAAACCAGGCCATTAAAAACAACCAACAGATTTGACATAGTCCTTACCTTAAAAGGCTTCTAAAGCCATGCACTATAAATAAAAACACACATTTCCTGCTTTTTTCTCTTTTGCATTGCACTCGCAGAGTTTTTCCCTAACTTTGATGGAGTATGGACTTTGATCATGTCCATCCCTTTCTGTTAAGAGATATACTGCTTCAGAGCTTCTAACATCTGTCACCTCATAAACAATTTCTTGTTTTATGTTGAACAGGCAAGCTCCTACTCTTCAACTACTTTGTATCCCTTTGCCACATTAACTAAAGCAATCTGAACACTCTTGGCCGTCACAAAGCTGATTCTGTCTTGGAACTGCTTTAAAATTGAGTATTTGCAATATGCACATCCTTAATACCGAATTTGTCGTTAAGGCAAAACCTCTCGTGGGGAAAATAGCCCGCTTACCTTCCAGCCGAGTCATTACAGGCTGTTGTTTGTTTAGGGTGACCCTTTCTCCTTGTCCTGGTTTCAGCTGGGATAGAGTTAATTTCCTTCCTAGTAGCTGGTACAGTGCTGGGTTTTGGATTTAGCATGAGCAATGTTGGTGTAACACACCGATGTTTTAGTTGTTGCTAAGCAGTGCTTACACTAGTCAAGGACTTTTCAGCTTCCCATGCTCTGCCAGCAAGAAGCTGGGAGGGGGCACAGCCAGGACAGCTGACCCAAACTGGCC
>NW_008794407.1:830786-833672 GCF_000699145.1 Aptenodytes forsteri | reverse complement strand
CTTTCCCTTCCTTTTCTGTCCTATTAAACTGTCGTTATCTCAACCCACGAATTTTTCTTTTTTTTTTTCCGATTCTCTCCCCCATCCCACTGGGGAGGGGGGAGAATGAGCAAACAGCTGTGTGGTGTTTAGCTGCCTGATGACACTCCTGTTTTACCATTAATTTGAATTTTTATTTTTCCTCAGAAATGCAAATGAAGATTCACTTGTTTAGTTAACTGCCTTTGTTCAACAAGTGGCAGCAAGTAGTTTGTTTCATTTTGAAACAACCAACATCCCTATTACCTCTCCCCTGCATATACATTCAGATCTGGGCTTCTATTTCCCTTGATAAACAGCAAGTATTAAGAGAAATCTGTTGGTCTCAAAGGACTTTCAGCTATAGACTTCAAAAAATTAGATAGGTTGAACCGAGGATTGATACCAGAAGATCAGTCACATTAAGTCTCATTTTCTTTAAGAACCAACCCAGGCTAACTGAGATACAGGTTTTTTGAGTAAATTGTTTTCTCATTTTCTAAATATTGGAACTACAGCAGGCTTTTGGAATATTCCTATTTTCCAAGAATTACAGAAGACATACAATAGGTAAGAGAGCTCCTGTCATGGGAACTTGCCTTTTTCATGAGTTCAATAACAGAGTATAACAAGCTGCGGCTGAGAGGACAATATACACAAAACCCTGGGTATAATAAGCCAGGTCCAACAGGGCAACAAAAGCAAGAACTGAGTGTGGTGAGCCTCGATACTGGCCACAGATCAACAAGTGGCAAGAGAACAATGCCTTAAAATTTTGGAAAGGTATACTGTGAAATCATCATAGACTGATTTGATTGGCAGCCTGTGTTGGCATCTGCCTATAAAAGCCCCCAGTAGTAGAAATGGGCAGAACATTGTTACTTGGCCATCCAACAGCACGCAGAAGCAAATTGCCCGAGGTGGAGCAACTACACATAGGTGCCAAGCCACCTCCCAGAGCCTGACACTGAGACTAGCTGCAGCAAGTGTTGCAGTTTCCCCAGATTCAACAATGCCACCTCACTGGAGAGATGTACAGAGCAGTTCTCAGTTACTGTGTGTGCGTGTGTGGGGTGGTGTGTGAGTGCAAAGCTTTTTCCTGGTACAGCCTATCACTTGGACCACATTAAAAGTTCAGCTTAACGATATCACGCTGTCCTGGTGTTCTTGTTTCTCTTAAGTTAGTTTTACTACCTTTGTTTTGAAAAAAAAAAAAAGGTATTTTTTTAAGCCCGTATATGATCCCATCATTCTTTGCCCAGTCCTGCTTTTCTCTAAATTCTAAAACACCCTTCTTGAAAGAGCTGATTGTGGGTATACATTATTTTGCATTTAGCAAAGGCAAGCCGTATGATCAGTATGCATTGTGGTGGTTATGACAGGTATTTACTTTGTATTCTGGATAATTGCCTAGAGCTGCCAGCTCCCTCTTGGAAATGACAGGTTTTCATCTGCGCTATGGGGTTGGGAAGTGAGAGTATTTCCCCAGCTCTCTGGCCTAAGAAAACGTTGAAATGTCAGGTGGGCTAGAGGGTGCTGTAGTACAGCGTGCCTCCAAGGGAAGGTTTGCAGAATCAGCATACTAAGGTTAGAGTACTTAACCCTGTCTCCATGAGGCATCTCCAACACAAAGAGGTTGTGAGACTTCCAGTCCCTCCCAGCAATCCAATGAGATGTCCTCACGCTAACTTTTATTTATAGCAAGGGCAAGATCATATTATCATAATTTATTGTAATAAAATCTCTTTCGAATGGTATTGAAATTGGAAACAGTGGAAACTAAACAACCAAAGCTTGTGGTCATCTGCCTGTTCTCCACAAGACAGACTTCAGACTGCAACCTTTAAAAGGAACCTTCCATGACAGAGCTGGTGTCTTCTAAGGTCCAAGCTGGGAAAGATATTATTAGCGTTCTTCCTGATATTTCAGGGTTCTAGATTGAAATATATTGACAAACAATTTGCAAGATCGCTGCTTCTAGTTTCAAGGCTTCTCTTCTAAGTTAGGCAACTCTTTCAGTATACTGATATTTTAGCTCACCCTCCTTCCCGCTCTCTTCAGTCAGTCATAAATATTTATGATCTGTAACTCCTGAAGAAGATACAGACAAGACCTCTAGCATCTACAAATGGATTTCAATGAAAGTTACATGCTCATGATTCTTCCTATTGATTCTATTGGGAACTGGATTGTTATTAAAACTTGAAAACACATATCAACAAACAGGGCTAAATCATCTCTGTGCATTTTATTTTTGACTAAGCATATAATGAGAGAGTAATTCAGGCACTGACAAAAGTCAGAGGAAGGAAAATTTCCCTGCTAGACATTCTGCAGGAAACTTTTCCAACATTAAGAAATATTTACATTTAAATTCTCTCTTCTTAAGACAGAAAAATCAGCTGTTGTGTTTGTTTTCTTTAGAATCCCCTCAACTGTAATAAAATAAACAGTAAAATTTTCTTGAGAAAATCAGAGTTGCATCATAAACCCTGACTGAGTCAGAAGGAATAGAACTTCTTTTTATCCTATCTGTGCTCTAAGCCAGCACATAACAAAAGATGGTTTTATATCATAAAATTTGTTCCAGAAAGTTCCTGTCTCAATAAAATTGTGGAGAACTGTTTTTCAAGTGCTAGACGGTTTCATTTTTCTAAGACTATCAAATGTGTCTCCCTGGATTTGAAAATTCCTTTACCTCAAAAGGAATCTTTGTGGGAAAAAAAAAGTCTTTGAGATTAAATTAGGTAAATTACTAAGGGCCAGGAAAGTTCACTATTTCTCTTAAAATAGAAAGCAATAGCTTTCTGAAATCTTGGTCATCTCCCATATAGTAGGAAAAAAGTACCAGTAGGTTAGCAACTGAAT
>NW_008794407.1:822793-830396 GCF_000699145.1 Aptenodytes forsteri | reverse complement strand
AAATATTATAAATATAGATATTATAAACATAAATATATAGAATAAAAAGTTGATTTTCTGCCAACTATTGAAGACCACTGCCCAAGAGGCAAGAAAAAATATAGTGAGATTGATTGAGTGAGGGCTTTTCTTGTCCCCTTTAGCACATAGGCATACGGGTGATGTTAACACCTGTCCTGTTCTTCCCCCTCAGTGGGGGAACTATGGTTGATAGCAGATGCCTTGGGACAACTGCTACAACAAGGCAAACGCCTAATGATGCTTTTCCAGACTAGCCCTCCAGTCTTTTTGTTTCAGAATCATTTGCATGCCAACTTGGGCATACTTATCATCTTGCAGCAGGAAGTTCCACTTCTGAACTATTCATTGTGTGAAGAAATATCTTCTTTATTCTAAGAATAAAGAAGGGCCAAACCTGGAACCCATTACTCTCGCTACATAGTAATTTCTCATTCAATTAAAACATCACTGGAAAAAGGTATATCTTCAAGGTCAGTGTGGATAAGTTATTCACTTTCATTCCTTAAGTGTGCAGTTGTTTCTAGTTACTCTGTCTTCCCTGAGCCAGGCTTACTACGGTAGTAAGTACCTTACAAGTTAGTGCAAGTACCTTAATGATACCTTAGAGTACCAGTAACTTACTACATGGTACTTCCTGCTGAAAATGAGATTAGCACTTCTGTCCAAGGGTATCAGGTTAGGCTGCCACATCGTGGATTAAGAGACCTTATTAAATGTGACCAGTATTGGACTTTGAGAGTCTTTCAGAAGATACTGTACACTGTTTAGTAAGCTAATAAAAAGTAAATAGCAAGGGACAACCCAAAGTCTAACAGATTAGATTCATCTGGAAAGCCATAGATACAGAAATTGCTCATGCTGTGTTAATGTATTTGTTGAAGATAAACACAGAAATCAAACCTTTCGATTCATGGATTCAGTGGTTGCCAGCAAAGGGCAGAAGTCCACCCTCTCCCCATTCATAACTGGTCAAATAAACAATATATGTTTCTTTCACTTCCTCAGAAGCATTAGATATTGATCACAGCTAGAAGCAGGACATCAGGAAAGATGTGGTGAATGGCATTATGCCATTCAGCAAGTCCTATAGCTCACTGCAGTAGGTTTTGCCTGTTAGGTTTCAGAATCAGGCCAAGACTTCAGAGATGTTTCCCGGACATCAGGGAGGTGTTGTCAGCACATATCATGTGGGCTCAGCTCATATGATTTACTTCTTGCCACTTCAGGAACTTAAGATACTGGCAGCTTCTTTGTCCTCCCCACCTTATTTTTTTTCCATTGTTTCCCCCTACATCACCTGAAAAATGCTAATTTTAAAATATGCTTGTTACCACTAGCTACCTTGACTTTTACCACGGATTGGTCTGCTGAGTATCTGAGATAATTTTTCAGGTAGGATTGAAGTGTCAATTTTCCCTTGAAAAATGCTTCATTAAAGGACAGTGATGAAAGCTTTTCCAATAAGAGGAGAAATGGATAATGGTAATAAAAAATGAGGTTTTCAACTACACCAAAACTGAATGGAAAATGAAGGATGTAAAACACTTGGCATTACCACAGAAGGGGAATTTGATGTGAACATGAAAAGACTAAGTGGGTGCTGAACTAGCAAGTAATGTTATATGGATGGATTCCACAGGGATGGATTTTATATTGATGGATTCAATAGAAAATCATGGAGAATTAGACAGATATAAACAGGCAAAGATTCAGTGAAATAGCAGTTGTCTTCAGGCCTCCTGTCTTATAACAAAACAAAAAGAAGACATAATGGCTGCAGTTAAAGCAGGATAAGTTTGAATTCAGTTGGGTGTTAAAATCCAAGTAGAGTCTGAGAGAGAGTGATTTGTGGCAAAGGCCCTTAGCAAGGGATATCAGAAATATAGAAAGCAGGGCCTGGGGGAAAGGAATATTTAGCAAATGAGTTTAGTAGAATTGCTGTCCACTGTACAGTGAGGATTTCTTGGATTGCTGAGTATGATATCAGTCATCTGAAAAAGAAACAGGTTTGGAACGGCACCTAATTTCTGAAAGTCTCAAAACAGATACCTGGAAATTTGCTTTAGAAATAGGAGTGGGATGGAGTCGGGAGACCACGTAACCTGTCTCACTCTGTACAAACAACAAAAGAGAATATCTAACAAAAGAAATGGGTGTGTTATTGCCATGCTTTTATCAGGAGGTTGAAATAGTCTGTTTCTCAAGAGTGATAGGACTCAATAATATGTTACATATTCTCCTCCAAGGTTTCCTAAAGTACAAATTAATTGTTTAGAGACTAAAAGACTTAACTTATACTTTGAAGCTTGAGTTTCTATTCCAAGAGACTTACTCAAATACTTTCTAGGCACTGCAGTTACATTGTTGACATTTAGCAATATTTGACAATAACACAAGAAATGAACTACATCATTTCAAGTATGTCTGTTCCTCTTTCCTTCAGGCCACAAGCTTGTAAAAACCAAAGTTAGACCAGAACTTGATTTTTTATAAATGTAAACCTGTGGGACTCTATAAAATATGTAAAGCAAGGGGAAATGATATTTTGGTTGTCAAAACCAGTAACACTGATGTATTTGCAGTGCAGTGTAATACAAGTACCATACCTGGCAGCAGGTGAGGAGGGAGGGAAGAGACGGAAGGTTTCCAGGACTAGAGTAAAGAAGAGAGACTAGGCATGATCAAGGGCAGGAGAAACAACAAAAAAAAAGTGATATGACATGAGCGTCAGAATGAGATGTTTCCATGAAGGGGGGATGATTAGCCTATGCTCACTCACCACATGGTTCGTGCCTTTCAGAATAATCTGTGCTTCTCTTTTGGCAAATATATGAATCTATAATAAATGAGCTAAAATAAGAAACCCTAAATCCCTTTCCATTTCCTGTGCTGTAGAAAACAAAAACATTAATGCAAATTGAAAGTGCTGTTGCACTAAATCAAAAAAGGCATATTAATGACCTCTCAAATTTAGAAATAAAATTAATTCATGAAGAAAAATACCTTTGCTCTCCAAATTGGTGTTACACATTGTGAGGTTTAAAAGAAACCTAAATTTAAAGAAAAAATAGGATCTGGACATATGCTCTAAAGTTTTTTCTAACCTTTATAAGCCAATCTACTCTCAGTTCAATTACATGGTTTTCAAGACTAACATGAAGCCAACCTTTCTCCCCCTATAATGCAGTTGTGACAATACCATGCCTGTATTAATACAAACACTTTGATGATTTGCAGTTTAGACTATATTGAGACTCTTTTCCAATGAATTTTATTCCTTTCTGCTTCACAATCTTGATTTCTTTAAAAAGACAGTAAATTCTACAAACAGGTTTTTTTAATAGATCTAAAATATTTCAACTTCTGCCATTTAAATAAAGAAGGGAAACTACATGGATTTGAGACAAACTTTGTTCCTTTTAATGGTCATTTAGAATCAACGTATCTTTTTAGCGCTGTTGTGTTAATTTGGTAATTTTCATGTGCTCCAAACAACAGTCTCCTACAAGCAGCCATGGAAACAGAGCTTGTTGTGTTTTCTAAACACAGCATTGTCTTTCAAAGTACCAGGCAGGCTCAAAACTCCTTGGGGAATTATTCTCTGAAGGGAAGGTGGCAGAAGTAGTGAGCTTAAAGAATGTAAAAAAGTGGGATAAAGCAAGAGAATGCAAATAAGGTGGGTAAGGGAGATGTAAGCTGTTCCATAAATAAAGTCACATGGAAAAAATACATAATGAAAAACTGCATATCTTAAACCTAGCAAAAGGAAAAGATCATAAAAAATGGTGCAAGACACAAAAATTGGAAATGAGTCTGATAAAGGACTGCTCATGAAAAAAGATTCAAGTGGAATCCTGGCAATGTACTAGGTTAAGACATTTTTTAAATTGTGCTATAAAAGCATAAGCTGGATGCTGAAGGTGGAAAAATCCCTGCTTTGGCTTATAGACTAATGGACACTGGAATTATTTTGCTGAGAAAATAAATGTGGTATACCATATACATTACTGTGTGCCATTTAATTAACTATGAAAATAATCATTAAGTAGGTGCTACACTATCCATATCCATTATGTAATGCATGTGTATACATACAGATATGTTTTTCACCTAGGATGAACAGCTTTCAGTTAACTCCTCCTACTGTGCATACAGTAATGCACTACTGTATGAAAAAAATGTTAGTGAGAACCAGTGACTGGAAGTTTAAGTCTGTACCACCCAAGTACATATACAGTACATTTTAAACACAATTAACTATTCAGAATAGCTAAAAGCCAACTTCTGGACTCTGTATCTTTTTGTTCCAAAATAAGGTTTAGTGCTATTAAACATCATCATTTCAAACATCTCTCCATTTTTTTTTCCTTCCTGATAATTCCATTCTAGCCTCACATAGGAAAAATATTATGTCAATTTAAGCAGTAAAAAGCACAACTTGTTGCCTTGATCAGTGGTAGTTCAGATCAGTGTACTATAAGAAACTAGTAATTTTCATGCATGTGCTGTTTATTACATCTTAGATGTAGTTTAAGAAGAACGACAAGGAAATAATTTCATAAAGATAATACCTGCTATGGGATATAGCAGCAGTCATGACAGGTAAAACAATGCTATCTTAGAGTCAAAGAACAAATTGCCAGTTAACAAATGCTTATACTATAATGATAAAAGTGGAAAGGGGATCATGACTACCACAATAACATTTTAATTTCTGATAAACCCTTCTGTCTTGAATGAAGTTTCAAAGACTTTTTTTTATGGGTGGAGGTATGGTAGACTCTCTTAAATATATAATTTGGTGTATTTTCCCCCGTTAAAATATTCCCAGGCAAAAAATGGCTTTTGTTTAATTTGAAAGGAAAAGAGCAAACAACCCCAGATTTCTTTCTTTCATCAGATTCCTACTTTCAGTCCTGACTGTATGACAAAGTCTCTATTTGTTTTCAGAAACAGTTCCAATGTTCATTTGAAATAAAATTACCTGACAATTGTATATACCTGGGGGCCTACTCTACATTTGAAAGGTACAAAGAATTGTGAACATCTTTTCTCCAGTTGCACTGTTTAAGAAAGTGAACATATGTGGTTTGTTATGAAATAAAATTCACAGGTCTTCTTGCTCTTACTGGCACCACTTTGTATTTCTACCAATTCCCTTTTGAAGAAGCAAGTACAGATATGTTGTATAAACAGATCATCGACTTCAAAAATAAGAAGCCATTCGGAATAGACTAAAATTTGATGAGGTGAAAACAGAAAATAACACTTCAGAGCTTCTCTTGTTTAAAACTTTTTTCTCTCATTGAAAAATATGTCAACGGAACAGGGATGATGCTTTAAAGAGTGGCTAATATTTTCTACTCCTACATTCAATAAATAAATAATAAAATAATTTTATCATCTCTTTTCGATCTTCCCATTTGAGTCTTTTAAGCACTTATAAATACCATTTAATGGCAAGTCAAAGATTATGTACGTAGAATTGATTTTCCTTATTTAGCTTGTGGTTTTGTTTGCTTTGAATTTTTTTTTCCCCTTCACTTATAAGAGCAAAGCTAGGGAACAGTTATTTTCCCTTGCTATTACTAAGAAAAGGTTAAGGAAGTATTCTTCAATATATTTGTGCAGATGAGTTCTGGTAGAAGTTTATCTCCAATGTAACTGATAAGAATTAAATGAGATTTTTTTTCTTTCTGCCCCAAAGCACTGACATTTTATCTAGGAGTACAGTGGTTTTCATGAACATTCTTCTTTCTTATTACCATTGAGGTCCACCCAGATCCTCTGTGTTCCCAGTGATACAAGCTGTCTTTTTGCCTCTTTTTCAGGTCTCAGTTATAGTAATGTAAATCTTCACTAACGCTCAGCCACACCATTACAGAAACTATACAGAAAAAAAAGCTCTCACAACACAGTGGAAACTCCAACAGAAGAAAGTCAATCTCTCAACTGTTATGTGAGCACCTATAGTACCATTGCTCCACTAAAAAGCCAAGGGGTTCGAAGGGATAACCTGGCATCCACCCTATTCTGTATACCATGCAGAGCTTCCAGACTTTGACAAGAAACTGAGAACTCTCTAGTGCATCAGAGAATGCAGGATATAGTGTTATTCAAAAAAAAAAGGAAAAAAAAAAGAAAAAAAAGAAAATTATTTCTTTTGGAGTGTCATCAATATAGTAGATTTTGATCAATGATAAGAAAAATCTTTATTGTTTTAATTTTTCCGTTTTTTTCATACAAATTACCCTCTAACCAAAATCAGCATAATCCCTGACACCCATCAGAAATTTGTTTTCAGAACAAAAATGGGAAACCATGAGATTTCTTTAGGTAATCAATAAAGAAAAACAGACATTTAAAGAGAGTATGTCCCAAAGATTCCAAAATGAACAGGAAAAAACCTTCTGATCTGAATAGCAAACTGTACTTCCAAGCTTTTACCAAGAGTTTGTCAGGCCTCTGAGTGCACCAACAAGCCTTAATGGCTATGACCAGCCTCACCTGGGACATACCTGCACGGCTCTGCCCATGGGTCCAGGTGCAACATTTAAGCTCAATCCTTGCCTTTGGTCCCTGCCTGAGCTGTGTTGTAGGAGTGCTGGCCTGCAGCTCTGTTGTACTTGGGTCAGGCCATGGATCATGTTGATCCTGACCAATAGATTGCCTTCCTGGCTTGACCTCAACCTGCCTTGTCACTACGGTCCTGACTGGCAGTACCTGGACCTGATCCTGGCCTTCAGGCTGACTTCCCAGCTGGACCTTGGACCTGCCTCCTCACCACAAACTTGCCTGATGATCTTGACTCTAGGCTGAATGTGGCTGTCATCTCTGGACCCATCTTGCTGCCTTTGCTCAGGCTGAAGGGCTGGGCCTTTGTTCGTGAGGTCCCTGCCCTGCTGGCTATCTGACTCCTCTCAGCTCCTATCCCTTAAGGAGCAGCCCTGCTCCCTGACCAGCTCATTTGGGCTGTCTTGAGCCCTGAGCTGAGTACTGTGGAGTCCGGTCTGTGGCTGTGTAGGGGCTTTCCCCTATGAACCCTCCGAACTGACCAGCCTTGCTCTGGGCTCTGATCTCCCTACAGCACTGATGCTTTACTTGTCCCCAGGCTACTGAGAAAACCCCTCTGGGTCTTGTCAGTGGTCCCTTCTGAGGGACAGAGCAGGGTCTCTGCTCCCTTCCCCTTTGGGCCTGAGATCCCCATAACTGAGCCTGAAGTCTCCCGCACCATGTCCCTCTTGCTGTTTATTGTTGCCTCTCTGGCTCTGTCGTCTGAAACAGCCCCTTGATGACCCATGGTGATTAAATCACTCAGATTTGAGAGTTGCTCCATTTTATTATTCTCACTATATAGAATAATTATTATTCTATGAGATCCCCATAACTGAGCCTGAAGTCTCCCGCACCATGTCCCTCTTGCTGTTTATTGTTGCCTCTCTGGCTCTGTCGTCTGAAACAGCCCCTTGATGACCCATGGTGATTAAATCACTCAGATTTGAGAGTTGCTCCATTTTATTATTTTCACTATATAGAATAATTATTATTCTATATATAGAGAGTACATATTTAATATTTATTT
>NW_008794407.1:806942-820400 GCF_000699145.1 Aptenodytes forsteri | reverse complement strand
TGCAGCCTATCAGTACTTGAAAGGGGCTTATAAAAAAGATGGGGGCAGACTTTTTAGCAGGGCCTGTTGTGTCAGGACAAGGGGGGATGGCTTTAAACTAAAGGGGGGTAGATTTAGACTAGATATAAGGAAGAAATTTGGTGGTGAGAAAGAAATATGCTGAGGGTGGTGAAACACTGGCACAGGTTGCCCAGAGAGGTGGTGGATGCCCCATCCCTGGAAACCTTCAAGGTCAGGTTGAACGGGGCTCTGAGCAACCTGATTTAGCTGAAGATGTCCCTGCCCATGGCAGGAGGGGTGGGCTAGATGACCTTTAGAGGTCCCTTCCAACCCAAACTATTCTATGATTCTGTGATTCCCATGTGTGGCTGAGCAAGCTTAAGAGGAAGTTTGGATACAGCTCAGGAGGAGTCAAATAGAAGAAAGAAGCCAGAAAGTCACAGAAAAAACAACTGGGAACCAGCACAGAGTAGTTACCTCTGCATTTTGGGTAGCTTGTATAGAGTTTGCTGCAGCTCAGTAAGCCACTGACAGCCTGAATGCAAGGGCACACTGGAAGAGTTGTTTATAAACTTTATATTACTGGTATTCCATGTGACCTAGCCACTTTAACCTTTCTCTATTTAAAAACTTAGATATTTTAGTTTAGATTCCAAGAAAGACATGCTTTTTGACTTTAAACATTTTGTGGCCTTTTTTGAGATGCTCAGTGTGAAGAAAGGACAGGCAGATAAAACCCAACTCAGGACTAATAACAATAATGTTAGAAGATGAAACAACATGAGCAGAGGCAACAGCCTTCTGTCTAGAGGGTGATAAAGACTTAAAATGCCTTAGCAAACATCTGCCTATATGTGAACTGTAGATGTTCTAATTATCTAGTCTTTATAACTATTCTTTTTGGCTTGTGGGAACATCCTAGGAAACCAAAATCCTTAAGGAATTTATGCATAAATATGCTCTGGATAAAATATTTAGAAGCTGCTGGTCACAATCTAAGAATTGAGCTGTAACAGACACAGAATATCAAAATTTGTCTTTAAGACTGGTTGAAGCTGTGTTCATTGCAAGTTAAAACAATGTCACTATAGTTCAGCAACTAGTTTTAAACTGGTTTTTGGTTGTGGGTTGTTTTTTTTTTTTGTGCAACTAGCCGATCAATTATAACAAAATTTCTGGTGACTATTTAGTAAAAGTTTCAACAATGTATGGCAGACCTTTGAGGGTTGGGATGGGAGTGCTTATTTAAGGCCTAAAAATATGAATAGTAGAAGATGGCAGGAATAATAACACTACAATATATTAACATCAGCACAATATGGTTGCACTGAATTAAATAAGTAAGCAAGAACCATTACACAGTATTAAAATCCAAATACCTAAAAGGGCACTGAAAATTATATAGGAAATACTGACAGTATAAATTTTTCATAAAGTAGGATAGAAAAATCAGGATTTGTTGCCTATTTGATGAGTACTATTTAGAAGAAGAGCTCTCTTCTGTACTTGAGGCTCATCAAGGGATGGATCCAGCCTGAGCTTTACCTATCAAAATGAGCCGATGTGTGTATGAGTTGGCAGAATTTGACCTGTGTTAGTTTACTGAGTATGCTCTGTGTTGTTTTATAAATTGGTTTGGCCAGTCTAGAATATGAGTTACTATAGCTCGTATTCTCCAAGCTACTATTCTTTTTTGTTAATTCCATGTAGTATTTATTTAAGTATTAGCTAATTAAAAGAAAATAAACATAATATCAGGTTTATAAACCAAATTAAAAAACATCTTTCACTAATGTCCCATAATAAATACTGAATAAAAAAAAGGAAAATCTTTTGGAGATAACAATTAAAAAAAACCCCTTCTGTATTAATCTTCCTTTTTTATGGTTCATTTTGATATAAACTCTGTTTTAGCATCTGCTAAGCCAGAATATTTGAGTCTCCTTTGCTAAGGTATTATGCTCAGAGTTTATTGTCAAGAAATTCTGATTATTTTTTTTTTCCCCTCTCCTGAACTTTGGTTTGGATTTAATCAAAATGCATGTAGGAGAATTTGAATGGAGTTCATTTCATTATTTTCATTATATATACGCAACATTGCAAAACCAGAAAAAGCCTATTCTCGTGTAGGAATTGTGCTCATGGGAATAAGGAGGAAATTGTTTTATGTTAAGGTTCATTAGTGGCCAAAAATCAATTAGATTTGATTCTTGCATGCTTAGTTTTATTGTTTTCACTGAACCAGACTGTGTTTGCTTTTAACTGAGAGGATCTATTTGAGAACGTTTATGTGAAGCAAAATTGCAGTTTCTGGATATGTAAGTAAACAAAACCAAAGTCACTTCTACAGAAATGTTCATTTTACAGGAAAGACACATGTGTATATTAATTGCTTAAATATGTGCATTATATTTCTTTAATATCTCATAGCTAAATTAATTTAACAGTTGTTTATGAAGTGATTTCTCTCCAGTTAAAAAAAAAAAAGTGAGAGGAAAAAAAAAAAGAATTTAAGAAAACCTATTTGCTTGATGAGATTCAAGAGAACCCATCTCAAAGGTGGGACTTAAGTGCTAAATGAGAATTAATCTATTTGGTCATATTTCTGTAAAAGAAACATGAGTGGTTTACATAGGAGTCTTCTTGCACGGTTCTCTACAAGGTACAAAAAAGTGTAGTGATCCCTCATAATTGATGAGATATGCAGCATCTACTTAGTGCAAACAAACAAACAAAACTCTGAAAAGCTAACACCATCTCTCATTTTGTCTGTTATTTACCACTACAGACAAACAATAGAATTTTCAACCTCCTGAATCTAGGAAAACTTGTTAGTTCTAGGTCAGCACAGAATCAGCAAGACAATCTTCATATTATATTTATAGGATTTGAATTTTAGGAGTCTGAAGTATCTCTCGATCCCCGAGTGTTTTAACATTGCATAAATTTGACATTTTATCAAAGAAAATCTACCATGACTCAAGCTATAAGCTAAAAAAGTAACAACACTTCAAAAAAAGGTTTTTATTATATATTTTAGAGTAATATATTTATATTTGGAAATATTCAGTTGAAAATAAAGAGTAATTGGGCTTTAAGTTATCACCAGCATTTCAAAGTGAATAGCCATTTTTGCAAATTTTAACAGCTCAGAGCCCTAATTTTCAGAAGCAGTTTTCTCAGAAGGAAAGTATATGAAAGATTGATTTGGGCACCCCCAGAATTTTAGTAACTCTCAAAAATTCACAGCTAGATTTTTCTCCATGTGAATTCAATGTCTATCTACTTACATAGCCAACTTCTTGATCATTATTATTTACTTAATTGTCTAAATACTAAAATCCTCTCTAAGTTGAAATATTCGATACAACTTATCTTGGGCATTTCCTTCATATTAAACTCTGATTTGAAAGAATCTGTTTGGAACATGGATGTGCATCTATACTGAATTTAAAACTTGCTTTATGGTTTTAGCAGCTATTTTCAGAATCTGAAAGGAAACCATTAATTGGAACTTCTTGCTGATCACTGTTTAGAAAAGAAGGAGAGAACACTACTGAAGTACCTTCCACTTGCCAACTGTCCTGCACTGATCAGTAGTTCAGCATTCTTCAGATTCATAATTCTGAGGAGTAATTTGTAATGTCAAACTAGCTGGAGTGTGGATAAGGTTTAGTTTACCTCAAAACTGAAGGTATCTTTCATAATAGATTTTTAGTTGAAGAATTTCTCAGACCACTTCAAATAACACTTTTTTCCAAAATAAATTTTTAGTTTTCTAGGCAGGCATTCAAACTTGTTCAGTGTCTTGTCATCGCTTGTCAGTAGAGGGCAATATCTATCAATGTGGTTACTACACAAGTGAAACTATACAAATAACAATGTAATACACTCAAAGGAATGATGTTCAGTCAGAAATTATTTTTGAGACAGTTGGGTTTTGCACCGTTCCAGTTATAAGAATTCAGTCAATAGTTGAAAAGAGGCAGCAATCTCATATCTCAGAATGTGTCTTGAGGCAATATTAAAAGTTCTCAAATAAAGATAGAGATAACCTATTAATTCTCAGGCTCTTTGTTAAGCTGGGGGATTCACTGAGGCATTCAAGTATGAGAGCTCTTGTTCTATATTGCATAATATGATCCAGCATTCAAGGCAGTGGTTGAGATTAGTGTTTTCCAATAGTGAAGATTAAAGGCTGTTTTCTGTAGATTTAAATGGTTTAGTAGTATCTCGCTTAAGATCTGTCACAGTTTTTAACTGAGTTTTGTAAAAGCTGCATCTTCATTTTCATTAATGTTGTCTAAAAATGGTGTGGGAGAAGATTCCAAACAAATATGCGGATTAGCATAACACCTGCAGGTTATACAATGAAGTAGCAAAGGCCTATTTCATCTTAGTTTTCAATTTTTGGGGTGCAGTGAATACTTTGAAAATTTCCATTCCTTTTCTGTTACTTTTATTCTAGACAAATTTATCAAAATAATATTGTACACAACTATCCTTTAATTCAATTTCTCAATTTAACTAGGTCAGCGACATGTTTTTCATTAGTCTAACACTGATTTACTGTTTGTAGTTTTCTCCTATTGTCTTACTCTTCATCTTTTCTTTATATACTCTGTCTCTCTGAGAGAAGACTGATGTACTTTTTTAAACTGCTAATGTAAACTGTAGCCAGCTATTTGATATATTTGACAGAAATCAGTATTTTAGCAGATTTTATTTTAAATAAATCAGGTTATGAAAACAGTTTCCTACCTTCATAAACTTTGGACTTGAATATTTTACTAGCTGTAAATAAGAAGAATTCCCTGTTCTTTCAAGGATTTTACTGTATTGAGAAGAAATCAAACTAACCAGTTGTTAACTCAAAAAATTCTTATAATTCTCATTTAGTCTTAAAACTATTTGTGTTTAGAAGAATTATACTATTACTATAATGCTGCCAATTCTACACTCTGTTTAATGGAATTTTATGAAAGGCTGAAAATGAATGGCTACAGCCCTGGGGCTTGTTCATTTTTTTAATTTTTGACACAAAAAATAAAATTTCAGTTGTGCAATTGTACTCTTACCAGTGCTGGAAAACAGGGAGACTAAATTCATTATGGTTACTTACACTTTCTAGAATGGGAGCACACTAATTCAGTTGAAAAAAATCTATTTGAAAGAAGTCATAAAAGAGTAGTCTAAAACCACTCTTGGTAGATCGATGGTTAGAATCACTGTTTACTTCAGCCTAGAAGGATGAGATAAGAGGTAATGTATGTAGACACATCTAAACTACAACAGTTGATATATTAGGGTGATGACCAGAGACTAAATACGAAGGATGTGGATAGACCTCTCTGTTCTCATTATACTAGTTGACATAATAATCTAGGAAGGATTCAGAGGTTCATCGATTCTCTGTAGCTTGAAAATGCTCCCTACACAAGACTTGAGGACCAGACCTTTGACGCGTGTGAAGGAGATGTCCTTGCAAGAGTGAAGATGCCTCAGTGTTCAGCTGCCCGCCTGGTCAGCACCGTGGTCATGTCTCTCCGCCTTTGTGCCTCATCAGATATGCACGGGAATGAGACCTGAAGCAACTAAGGTTGACATTCTCCTCTGGTCTCTGCATCATTTTTATTGACTTTGTTCTGTGCAGAATTTGCTGGAAGTTTAAGACTAATGTCTGTGTAATCTTATGGGTTTTAGGATGACTGCATTTGCAGTATCTCATTATACTGAATGAGCATCGTGCTCTGATGAGTGAAAGTGACAGATCAAGACAGCTAGTTCTGTCTCAAGAAGGGCTATCTGGGATTATGAGCACCATAGAACTGCTCCTTGGGAAGCAATATGCTTCAAGGAGATGGAAAGACATGTTCTCTGAGGGTCAGCTTCTTATCTGCAGATATTATTTGAAAAATATTCCTTTTAGTAAACTATTTAAAAACATGTGCTAGCTGCTCCAGGAACATGAACATGTATTACTGAAGCTGCTTTTAATTTGAAGGAAAAAATATCATCAATGAATTGTCATTTCCAGTTTATTATTCTCATTTCTTTATTTCCTGTGGAAGAATTCTCTACCCTTACCCTGCTAATGTTAAAAGTCTTTCTTTTCTTCAGTAGTTGCTTTAATAAGCTAAATTGCATATTTTTATATTTGTAATCAGTTCAGTGTGCATAATGTAGAGCATAAAATACCATGCTGGGTAATGGCATTGGTCTAAAGTTGTTCACAGCAATACAAGCTTGTTATTTTCATTCTGAAGTACTGTAATTCAGTTGAATCTTACTGAGGTTTAGGCCTACCCCATTTCTTCTGATACAAACAGGAAAGAAACAACTTATATGATGTCTGATATTTAAAATCTTTGGTAGATATTAGTAAGGTAGAAAACTAAGTCTGTTCTACATCTTTTGTTTGCTGATAGGCAAATATTTGACATATTTTTGAATTTTAAGTTTCAATTGTCATATTTCTCTCCAACAGTTAGCTATCACTAATATAAATGATAAGGTACTTAAAATAAAGAAGATGAAATTAAATAAAATTTACAGCTTTAGGCAATGTTCCAGAACACAGAAATCAACAGATCTTCTGTAGCCCAACTGTGCTTTACATCAGAATTCCAGTTTCAAAGATGAGAGAGAAAATGGTCCATGAAGTTTGTTTTTACTAGTATTAAACCTAAAGGCTGTTTACGATTCACTAGGACCCTTGATTGCACAGAAACTGAAGGTCCAGTAGTTATTTGGGATGTTCCGTTTTCTTAGGAGACCATGCTAATTTCTCTTTAATTATCGAAGAGGTTAAAACAACAGATTGTTAGCTGAACTCAACCCAGACAGATGGCACCATCCCATTCAAGCCAGTTTTGGGGATGTTCTGCTGCACCATATGCCAGAATCAGTTCAAAAGCTAATTAGTGCTTATTATAAGACAATCACTCTCTCAAGGAAATTTCTTATGGATGGTCACAATTACAGAGTGAGGAAAAAAAAGGAATAAAAATCTGAATAGCATATACCCTCACTGACTTGTTTCCTCCAGTCATAAATAAAGGTCAGCATGGTAAGCCATCTTGAATAACCTTTCAGCTCAATCCCAGTAGTGCTGACATTCTTGGGCTCTATTTGGAAAATAAATATTGAATGCTGTAGTGAATTACAGCTTTTTTCCTCCTTTTTCTTAACAGCTGTAGTGTAAAGGATGGAGTAAAGTTGATTATGCAACTGAGTTCTTATCTAAAACTTTAAGCTAATTAAAATAAAAGAAATTGCAACAGAGATTTACAAAAATTTAGAATTATCAGCCCAAGAAGAAAAGTGATTGTTATAAACATGAAGCATAGCTTATTTTCCAATAGTCTTACACATTAACTTCAGTTTACCAGGCAAAAGCAAGAAGCAGAATGCCAATATTTTTATAGGGCAAAAGCAAGAGAAAGGTGAAGAAAGATGCTATAATATGCTGATGTTGTGGCATCTGCTACCTGTTTTCCTGGGACTTAATATGATTCTCAGAAATTAGATTTTTTAGACTTACCTATTCAAACAGGCTGTTGCAGTTCAGGCTTTACAATCTCTCTCTCTGAGGCATGCCTTCTGCATAAATAAACCGATATGCAAGACACTTAAGTAGTCTTGATGTTCAAAGAAATCGTTAGAATGAGAACTCTGTAATTACACAGGCTTAGGGAAAGAAGAATTTGATGTGCAATAGGTGTAGAAGGGACCTATTAGGATGATGAGAAGAAGAAAGAGTTAGTTATTACAAGAATGAATATGTGTCTGTGTGGTATTTTACAGGCATATGTAAGCAAGCTCTCCTTGCAGCCTAGTAGGATTGGAAACCATACAGCTATATTGATAAAACTGTTTATTACCTTGGAGTATGTCTGTTCACATGAAGAACAGGCAGGGAAAACCCTCATGAGCCTACAAAACTTCTAAAAAATGTATTCTGGATAAACTTAGCCTTTTTTTGGTCCAACCACTTTGGCACAGCAAAATAAAGCCTGAGGAAGAGTTGACTTTTTATTAGGTACAGCAAGAACGGAAGTTTCAAAACAGCCTTCTGATAGAGCATCAGAGCCAAAAGTCTAAGATAAATTTCATCATTTTTCAAAAGAACTCAACCAGAAAGTAAGTCCTTGGGTTTGTTTTGTTTTTTTTGTTTGGTTGGTTGTTTTTTGGTTTTGTTTTTGTTTTTTTCTTCAGAAGGTAGGTTCACCAAACGTCATAATATGGCTTTCTGGAATAAGTTAGAGTTTTATTTTCTATTTGTTTTTCTTGGACAATTAAGATGATTTCTAAGTACAGTCAATTATGAGCTCCTGCAAAATTTCTTAATATGCACAGATGTGACCACATCAAGTGGAATTCAAATAATAGGGTCTACTAGCTGCTTAAGTTGCCTCTGTTCAACCAACAAAGGAACTTAATTTCCCTGAGCAGATGAAAAAGACTCCTACTATCTAAACCAACTGTCTCTGACAATGTGTTTGAACGCATTGCATCTCTGCAGTAAACCTCATGTTTTAGAAAACCAAGTGCACAGCATTTACAGGCATGCATCTTGCTGAACATGCATGGTGTGATCTCTATGTGTACATTATGTTCAAGACCTCCCTGGAATACTAGTCACACATGGGATACACAGGTGTTCTTCCAACAACCTACTTGCTACTGGGAAAATACCAGTCAAGAGCTACCTACCACTGGAACAAATCATATAGCTGGCACCCATCTTTCCAAAGCACTTCTTCATCCTGCACCGAATGAATTGCTTTGTTGACAAGTCATTTTGTTCTGAGCTGTTGCCATTCCCAAAGTCCCCCCCGCCTTTTTAAATAACTTGAAACCTGTCAGCCATATGTGGAAGACAAGGGGAGATTTTGCTGCTACAGGAACGATTCATGTGGCTTATGTTATACTTAGGAAGGCCCCGAGACTAGATGTTTCAGGTTAATGTATACATAGGTCACTAGAAGAATATGCAACTAGATTTTTAATAAACCCGAATTTCACATTGTGGTGGGTTGACCTTGGCTAAGGCCCAAACTCCCACCCAACCACTCTCTCATTCCCTGAAGAATATGCAACTAGATTTTTAATAAACCCGAATTTCACATTGTGGTGGGTTGACCTTGGCTAAGGCCCAAACTCCCATCCAACCACTCTCTCATTCCCTCTCCTCAACAGGACAGAGGGAGAAAATAGGATGAAAAAGCTCGTGGGTTGAGATAAAGACAGGGAGATCACTTACCAATCACCGTCTTTGGCAAAACAGACTTGACTTGGGGAAAATTAATTTAATTTGTTGCCAATTAAAATTTGGGCAATACATTCTAGCTGTTGAAGTGTGGCAATTCTGTGAAGCCAGAGAGAAGTAGGAGCACAGAAACACCATTTTCCAAGCATGAGTGACTATAGAGAGGGAGGATTCCTTTCACAGAGGTCAACGTTTCTCCTCACTTCACAATCACCTCTAGAACCATCAGCTGGTCTCTCCATCAAAGAAGAGAAATCCAGCTCTGGTGACTATCATGCTTTCTTTACATTTTTGGAAGGAAGAGAGAGAGACTGACTTATGGAAGAGATGGAAGGAATATTCCCATGGAAAGTATGCTGTGTGAGACTAGATAGCTGCTGCAGAGGAAACAGGCATTGCAGTGAAAAGGGACCCCTTCACCAAATATGCTTTTATGTCTGTTTGAAAGAGCAGCCTGGCATTAGCACTGAAATACTTTTGCATGGCAATTGTTGTCAGCAAATAGCAGGGCGTATCATCACAAAGAGAGTTGCAGGTCTCAGTACAGAATGTTTATGACAACTAGGTATGACTTTGTATGTATATATGCTTTCCTACATGAAAAAAGGACGTGCATCACTTTCAGAATTGATGCCATACATTAAGTTGCAGTAATACTGGGATTACAACTCCCAGACGTCACATGCAGTCTTTGGAAACAATTTCCTCAGCTGAAACACAGTTCATTAGGATTACATGGTAACACAGTACTGTAGCATCACTCTCAGCTGCCATGAGAGTTAATACTTATGCAGCCCTGGCAAAAAAAAAATCATATACATTCGATTCCTACCCTACCCTACTTCTCATTCCAGCACCCAGGCCACAGTTTTCCAGAACAACTTTGTGGTTGGCATGTCACCTGGAGATGGGGGAAGTTCCAGGCAGTCTTTAGTGTAAAATGGACACCATCTGTGTAGGAAAATCTGAAAATCTGAAATCTGAAGGCAGAAGCAGGATGGCCTGGCATGGGCAAGGATCTCCACCATTGTTTGTCAGCCAGATTTCTACTAGAACATTTTGTTCACAGGAGGTATAATATTCATCTACTCAATATGGGAGGTAAGGGTGCATTTCTACAGCAGGAGGCAGTCCAGATACTTGCATAGCCAGAGGAGCAGCCCCTAATCATCCAAAAAGCCTCAATATCATGCCATGATCTCAATTACCAGCAACATGACATACCCCAGGCACAGAGCAAATAAGAATGATATTCTGCTGGCTGCCCTCAGAGGGGATTCTCTTTTTTCCAGGAGAGCACCTTCAGTTGCAGAGAATTCTCCATTTGCTCCTGCTCAAAGCTAGCAAGAAAGACCTCTCAGAGAAATGCCAATAACACAACATCTCTCTCACAGAATATGTCACCCAGCTTCTCTCTGCCCTTGCACACATTTATTTCGTTTCTCTCCCATTCCTAGTCTTGGCAGCAGACTGTTTTAGACGTGCAACTCTCACTAGCTCTGTCCCAGGGCATTGTCATGCCCGCCAACATAAGGGACACCTGCCAGTACTTTGAAGGTCATTCTATATATGCAGTCCTCCTGGGATATGTTCTGCAAAAGAATGAGTTGCCATCACATCTGCTCTGCAAGCTGTCGTCTTGGGATGCCTGTGAAAAAGATGTGTGTGGAACAAGTGCATTGCACTGCATGTCTCCAGACACTGCACAGTATAGACCTCCCTGATTTTTTTTCTACACAAACATATCTAAAGAGGGCAGTCTGAGTTGCGACTGTCAGCCTTAGGACCCTGGTGTGAAGAAATCACAGCATTACAAAATAAGCCCAGGAGTGTTACCTAGAGGCCAAGGAACATAAATTCCAGTACCAGGGGGAGAATCTGTCCTGCTTGCAAGCAGGGGGACCTGCATAGCAGTGGCAGAAGGGTCAATTTCTCCACTTTATGCATCATATCTAAAAGGGCCTACACTAAGACTACAAGCTACACAAGAACTCTTGAATACCACTGCACAACCTTGGGCAGTAAAAGCATGCAAGATGAAGAACAGGTTAGCATATTAAACTTTTGAGTAGCTTTAGGATCTCTCTTTAGGTGTAAGCAGGAGTTGGACTAAAAATACAAATAAATATCAGTATTTAAGCTTCTTCATAAAAATCATATTTAGAATAAAAGACTGAGATGAACTTTCACACCAAATTTGAACCATTTCTGAGCCAACTGTCATCTGTGGTTCAAAAATCTAGCTATCTTATTCCTGCACATTCATGCTTTTCTTTTGCCTTGTCTTTGAGAACTATGGTTGATACAGCAGACCTAAGTGATTGTAATTATTTAAATAAGAATGCATGTAAAATTAAGCTTCTGGGCATCTTCCACTTCCAAAAACTTTTTTGGCCCATCAGTATTGAAATATGACTATATTATCATTTAGCAAGCAAAACAAAGCAAGCATGATGAGCAGTTTCTAATAATTACTGATTTTTACAAGGCTGAGTTTTGATAGTTTTCACTTTGCCACTTTCTGATCATTGTGAAACAATTAAGGATGGTTGCACATATCCCTTTGTAGAGCTTGTCAATTCATCAACTGAATTAGATCTCTCTTCTCCCAGAAAATGAATATGTTACTTCATATATTCTCTGCTACTTATCGGTTAAGACGTTTGCAATGGTTAGTTGACGTAACCGTTGTGCAGTATAAAGAAATGTCATTTCACTTCACTGATCAGTATGTACATTTGTTTCAAATTTCCAACATAATAGTATAACCTGTTTTTACCACCAGGAAATCTATATGTATTTCCCTGGAATTCACATTTAAACAGCTTCTTACCAGGCTTTACATGTCAAACTTGAAGAAATTAACTCATTTCTTCATAACAACTACCATCTCAAAACGGAAATTTTAATGGTGTCTTATTACTAAGATATGTGTTTTATAAAATGAAAAGGCACTGTTCTGACCTTGATAACAGAATTCACAGTAGTTTCAGGCATCTCTAATATTCCTGTGCTGTGACTGATTATCCTCAAAATGCTTTTACTGAATGTTGCCCTGTCCTTATATCTGCTCCACTAGTGCAGTAATCTATTATGAGAACCTCTTCCCTAATACAGCTTTTTTTTTTTTCCTTTCTTTTATTGTCTCACAAGAGCAGCTATTCAGCAGGATGAGATCTCTTCCTGTATTCTATTATGAGAACCTCTTCCCCAATACTAGCTTTTTTTTTTTTTCCTTTCTTTTATTGTCTCACCAGAGCAGTTATTCCAAGCAGGATGATCTCTTCCTGCTCTCAAAACCATAAAAAACCTGTTGATAGCAGACAGACGTACATGAGCTCTGGATTGTCCAAGTGAGAAATCAGACCTTCATTTGGTTTGCCTCCAAACAGATCTTGGAGCTTGCATGCTTCCTTATTAAAGAGCCACACAGATAACAGGTAGGGAAAGCATGAGTCACACAGTCATGCTATCTAAAGACTAATCCAAGCAAATATTCTGCCCATACATTTTGCAACAATTCTCATTTAGAGTAGACAAACTATCTGATTAAATTGATAGAAGATCAGATGGATCCCATGTGCTATCTCCTACATGCCTTTCTCTCCATATGGCTGGAGTGGTATTTTAATTATGTATGCATTAGTTGGTGTGTGCATAGGGTGGTAATTTTATGTGCAGTCTTGCACATAGTTGTGATTGTCTGAGAACCCTGATGGCACGTGACTGAACCTGAAAACTAAAATGTTTTTTACAATGTAATAGTTGGTCTAGTACATGGTATTACTTCATCCTGTACACTCTGTTTCCTGTATATAAGTGCACTTCTTTTTTAAAGGTGATGATGTCTCCAGGCAGTGGATGTCAAGATGCCTAATGGGTGTAGAAAGCCCTATGAAAACTAATTGTGTAGGTGTCACCATCGTAGAGCTATACCTGCAAACATCAGCAAGGCAAAAATAAATGAAAATTTTGAGTTGCAGGTCTGATTGGGGATTTGGCGGAAACAATGGAAATAAAGCCTGCTGGGTAACTAGGTGGAATCATAGAATCATAGAATCATTGAGGTTGGAAAAGAATAAGATCATCATCGAGTCCAACCATTGACCCAACACCACCATGCCCACTAAACCATGTCCCTAAGTGCCTCATCTACACGTCTTTTAAATACCTCCAGGGATGGGGAC
>NW_008794407.1:782901-805691 GCF_000699145.1 Aptenodytes forsteri | reverse complement strand
TGGCGAGCACCTCCGCCAGCTCCCTCAGCACTCTCGGGTGGATCCCATCCGGCCCCATAGACTTGTGAGCGTCCAGTGGAGAACTACCCTATCTTCCTTAACCACTTCCCAAGAAGAAAAATGCTCTCTATCTCCTGTACTTAAATATCATCAGTAATGCTAACACAGAAACTCCTGATGTTTCAATAATGTAGTGAACTCTGTTACATTTAAATCAAACTTTTATCTTTTCCAAACTGGCATCAGTGATCCACATTAGCATTCTGATCAAGATCCTGAAATACTGTATGTTCATAAAATATCAAAATAATTTAGACATCATGAAAAGAAGCAGGATTAGAATAGATTTTAAAAGTGGGGACTGATGAGTCCAGTGAAGGGAGATAATTATTTCAAAAAAAATCAGAATAGAAAAGAGGACGTAAAAGCCACATTTTTTGTTTTTAAAATATAATGGCTGTATGTAATGAACGGTCATCACTTAAGTACAACATACTACAAATTAATAAACAACCACACTGTAAAAATATGTTCATGAAACCAAAAGCAGGATGCAGTTTAGCTAGCCCCCAGAAGAACTAAAATTTACATCATTTCAAAAGAAAAAGAAATCCTTCAAGAACAGTATCTAAAGAAGTGAACCCCAAGAATGTGAGAGTAGCTCTTCTATCAGGTAGCTTGGTGATAACTGTAGCAAAGGTAAACATTAAATGTTCATTTCAGTACCTGTCCCCAGAGGAATATGTACAAACAGTGAACTGTAGAAACCAATTTAAAGACAGTCATTGTCAACGAACCACTCCTTGTATAGAAAGAAAAAACTAGGACAGGAAAGAAAGGCCAAATTTGTTCCTTTTCTGCATAGTACTTATCTCTGTATGTAGCTGTCCTCTGGCTGTTCTGACACATAAAGTGTGAAAAGGCAGTACAAGGATCTTACTAAAGAAAATAAAGTTTTTCAAAATACATTATTTAATATAGAGAACAAGGTAGGAATTTCTAGCTGAATTCATCTGCAACAGAAATTACCGTCAGGCTTACTGCTCCCACTGTTTAGTAGAGCTGCCAGTAGTGGATTGTTTGTAGGGATAATTTGGCATTTATATGCTTTTACAATTTCTTTGTCTGCAGTCCTTTCCGTATGAAATTCTGCTTTGTCTGCTTTCTGCTCCTTTACTGCTGATCTGGTCTATAATGTAATTCATTTTGCTCTTACACACTGGTGCTATCGCTTAGAATCCAAGCTAGCTGCTCCTCAGAAGTCCCATCCTGCAATCTTTCTATAAATCTTATACTCGCTTAAGAAATTTTGGAACATTCCCTGTCTTACCTGCCAGATATTGTGCATTTAAGGGTACGTTTCTTGAACGACCAAACAATACATTTCTCATTTATGTAAGTTACATAGCTGGAAAATTAATTACACAGATCATCATTTTTATCTATACATTAAGTGAGTTATGATATGAATGAAATTTCAGAACAAGTCCACAACATTTTAGGAATAAAAAGGCGTCCTAACCACCTCATCTATCTTCAGACCACATGATTTACATGTCAGAGGGCAGCAAGGGTGGTACTTCCCCAAAGACACAATGGAGAGGAGAAACCCATCCTTGAGCTGGGGAAAATGAGTAAGAAGGAAGAAAGAAACCATTATGCTCTGATCCCCTGCACTGCCCATCACCTTGCCGAAGGGACTAGGAGGGACTCAGTGTGATGTGTGGTGAAGACAATGTGACGTGAGACTAGGAAGGGCGTAGGGAACTGTTGTTCCCTACTGTTGAAGTTGAGCCTGGGAAAGGGAAGGAAAGGGGTTCCCTTAAGTGTTTTTTTAATGGTTTGGAGTTTTTTGTTTTGTTTTGTTATTTTTCCCAATGTTTGAATCAGTAATTAAAATTTTAGGTTAATTGGAATTAAATCATATTAAGTAAAAATCCCTGGTTGATACTGTTTTGCCCATGACAATCAGAAAGGAACAAATGTGGGCAAATATAGAGGGAAGGGGATAAAATTTGCTGGTTGTAAAGAGAGAGCTTGTCTGCAGGTCTGTCTGACTGATCCTTACATTTGACCACTGCAGTCTATCGTCTACTCTTATTAAATCCTATTTCTAGCTACCATGTGGGGGTGAGGTCTTTGTTCTGTGTGCCTCTGTGCAAACACTAGCCAACTTCAGCCCCGCCTAGCAGGCCTTTAGGTTAAGAGATCTAGGCACCTGCAAGGGGATTGGGACCACAAACCTCAAGGGTTCATGGTTTCCAGGGTCAGGCAGCTGGGGGAGACCCGGGTTTGGGGGTCAGCTACTGGGCCAGCTGCTTACACACACTCAGCTTCGCTGTTGCCTGGACGTGATCGCACAGAAAGGCAGCAGTCTTCCAGCTGTCAGGGTAGGGTGGATGGGATCCAGCTGGGTCGTGGAGCCCACCAAATTCAGTGACTCCTAACAGTTCACTACTCAATGAAAATTGAGAAAATTGTGTGCATGTCAAAGAAGAGACAGACAAAAAGAGTTCTTTATTTTTAAAAGAGGCTTGAGTAAAACACCTTGGGGAATGTAAACATATTGTAGAATCTGCACATGAAAGGATTACAAGATAGACATAGTAGTACTAGGTGAAAAAGGAAATATTTTTTATTTTATATTCTTTCTAAACTTGGATTAAAGACTTGGTAAGATCACAGTAACTGAACAGTTAAACCAGTAGAACACAGGGAACAGTATCTTGTGATGAACACAGTATGGCAGTTACCTGCTTAACCCAAATGTGCTGACAGCGAAATCGTGTGTGTATCTGTGCTCAGTGAAACAGAATGAAACAAAATGCAGGCTTGAGTTAGTCATCACCACCCTGACAGAAGCAAAAGGCAGAGAAAGTGGTTTCTGAGTACAAACATTTTAAACCATCTTCTTCCCACCAAAGCTGTTGGGACCCTCCTTCTTCACTGAAGGGATATATTGCGACAAAAGCTTTAGGCTAGCTCATAATTAGGTTAAAAAAAAAAATATCCCTATCTGTCATACTCGACACAGCCTACTTGATTCAACTACAGACTTTACCATGACAGAAAGAAGCAAAATCATATATTTATTTGAATTGTCTACTGCTATGCAATGGATGCTTATTCTTTTGTAGAACTGGTAGCCAAAAGTGACTTTTGGTGAGTCACTATTACCTCAGACACAATAACTGGCTTTGGAGGCTGCATCTCACAAGCTGCACTTGAGTTCAGAGGCATCCTGATATCCAGAAAGTTATCCATTCTAGCAAGTCTGTCTTCTATTTCATTAGTCTCTGAGATGACAGCACATTTGGGAAAAAAAGATTATTTGCCTGTTTTGAACGTTTATTTTCCATGAACCCACTCGTGGCAATAGCTTTGCCAAAGCATTCTGCTTTGTTGAAGTATAAGGGAAGCAGCTTCACCACTAGAATCTGACCCATCACTCTATGTGCTTCCTCCACAGTTTGTGCCTTTAATGGGAAGAGGTATTAATGCTCTACCTGTGACAGCAGCTCAGCAGACTGTCATGTTTAGAAGCAGATCTTGAAAGCAATTTATGCAAATTACATGCCAGCTTGTCGTCTTCAGTAGAAGAGTACATTAAGTGTAAGAAAGTCTTCAGCAGTGACAAGTTAGAAGAGTAAATATGAAAAGTTCTTTACCTGTCAAGACAGAATGGAGAAGGAAGGTGACAAAAAGTAGCAGAAAGTAGTTTGATTCTCATGAATTAGGTACAGCTAGCAGCAATGGTTAATAAGTCGAAACTTCTAAATTGCCTAGTGCAGCAAAGTTGAAGAGAGCAGTAAATCTCAGAAATTAGTAGTACTAATGAGACTACAGAAACTCGAAGAAATATAATGCCATATTAAGAAAAGAAGTAGAAAGGCAAATGAAATGGGATGGTGGGGAAAAAAT
The DNA here is from genome assembly GCF_000699145.1 of Aptenodytes forsteri. Taxonomy (NCBI): domain Eukaryota; kingdom Metazoa; phylum Chordata; class Aves; order Sphenisciformes; family Spheniscidae; genus Aptenodytes; species Aptenodytes forsteri. Next base: position 801,770 of record NW_008794407.1, on the reverse strand, counting down.
AGATCCTCTTATTACAATCTAAAAAGACTGCATTTAGCAGAGGGGCAGTGAATACTAAAAACCTATTCATATTTTATAAGATTTTTCTTGTGTGCATTTTGCAAGAAACAAAATGTGGTTACCCTGATAAACTTGCATAGGCTGATCATGCTTAGAGTCTGTATAGACTTGTTAAACAGGGAACTAGAGAAAAACCTCTCAGACCCTTTCTGTACCCTCTGAGAGGCAAAGAGAAAGCACCAAGGTGTAGCCCTTGCCCCAGCTATAGTTGGAGGAAGAACACATCCTGTCTAGAGGACGGCAGTGGCTGTGATGCTTCTCTCCAAGAAAACTCTCTCTGGAATTAGTCTCTGCTGCTCAATTTATCATAGCCTAAAATCTAAACCTAGGAGACCATTTTGATAAAGATGATAAAAACTTCATGTTCCATTTAAAACAGGTGATGGAACAAGAATAGATAACCAGGTCATTTCACGCACTAGTCTGTTTCCTTAGAAATCCTATCTCCAGAAAACCTCTTCTTGTCTAGATAAAAAAGGACTGTGAGAAAGATCTCTTGGTTTAAAACTTTCCTTCTCTGCTATGTTTTTGGTTTATTTCTTTGTTCCTCACTTAGTGAAAAACCTTCTGTTCTCAGTCTGTACTTATCCTCTTACAAAGGGAGAAGAAGAAAGCATCATATTGTTGGTCTTTATATTTTCTACTAAGTGTAAGTGGATATCTCAAACCTGTGAGGCCACCGAGGCTTGTGAGGCACTTTTCATTAAATGGTTTGGTAGCCAGAGTCTAACTGGATAATTGCATTCTCTCATTAAAATTTCCTGTTAGGCTTAGACAACTGTGTTCTGATGTTGCTTATTGAGGGCTACCAAATCCCAAGCAAAATAATTTGTGTATTAGACTAAGCAATTTTTCTATTCAGTCTGCTCTACTATTATTTAGGTACTGCCATAGATGTGACTAGCACTGAAGGGATTCCTGGAAGGGACTTCTGTGACCCAAGCAGTTTGCAAATTATCAAACAGATTCTGTCTCTATTCCTATCAAAAACCTTTCAGATCTGGAGATAGGACATACTTAAGTAAAAGCAACAAACTGGGGTGCAATCATTGACACTAAGTATGGAATAATCTGGTCTTAAATAAGAATACAGACAGTGAGCCATACAGACATGCTTAATGGATATCACTCAAAAGATGATAAATTTAAGATTGTCCTATCCCTGGGAAATTGTCCAGGTTGATTTATCTGATTAGAATTATGAGCACTGATATTGTGAATTCTCTGAGAATTCCTGGTTTAAAAAGAGACGCTAATGGTATCCTGCCCTCCCTTATCCCCTGAAAAAAGGAAGACAAAGCAAAGCAATTAAAAAAACAGATAATAGAAGTTTTCGTTCCTCATTGTCAAATGGGCTTTTTCTCTTCTACACACAAACATTATTTCCCTTGTCTCAGTAACCTCTCAACATCATAACAACAATATCCTTTTAGTGCCAAAGTGACCATCACAAGAATTCTGTGCTAACAAGGGTGGCAAGAAATGCTATAAATCCTTTTAACTTGCCCAAATGCATCATATCTAAGAAAAAATAAATCAATAAAAAGCATCCAAGAAATATTTTTAACTTATCTCCCTTTTTCTTCCCACTGCAATATTATTTTCTTTTTTTCATTATTTAATTTCTCCGTATTGCAAATAAGAGGATGGAACTATAGCTGCAGTTCATTTTTTCAGTCCTAATAATTGCTGAGAGTATAGCTCTGTGGAAAACATTAGCAAACTGAATATTTTTCAGTTTATGCAGAACGCTTAATTCTTCCAGTAGTTAATTTTCCCACTAGGTATTTTGTAACACTACAATACAAATATAATATTTAATCTATTCAAATTCTTTACAGGCTGATATCCATCAGAATTCAAATTATTAGTCTTCCCTCCAATTAACTATGCCACAAACCTTAATACTTTCTTAAATAGAAAATTGAGGCCATGATAAAGGGAATGGATTTCTAAATTTACATGTGTGTGTGCATGCACATTAATTGTGTGGAAAATGTTTAAACATTAAAAATCTCTAATTTTAGAGCCTTCAAAAATGTTGCAGCTGGGAGTACATTCATATGAAGTAAACATAAATTTAAGTTGAAGTTTTTATTATTTAGGGTAGCTCAGTTTAATAGTCAAAAAAAAAAATCAAAAGTTAAGGACTCTACCCCAGAAAATAGAGAACAATCTTTTTTCCTTCACATTGAGATAATTTCATGCTCTATCAGCTAAAAGATCTTAGTCTCTGAGCTGGATGTTTCAATGCTTTCTCCTACACTGGAGAGTTTTCACTTTATAGAAGTTACTCACTTGCCTGTATAGGTGGTTTAGTATCATCTGTATGATCATCCAACAGGATAATCTAGTCAATCCAACACTGACTAATTTTAGTACATTTTTCTCCTTTTTAAGAAGATTCTGAATTGAAGATATTTACTTATGGGAAAATGATGACATTGTGTACTCTTAACCTAACAGTGCATTTCCTTTAATCCACCATTCTTCATGATTTTAATGGTCTGCCTCGTTCATTTGAAGTGGTTTACCTTTATGCAGTTTGAAGCAGTCTTTACTTCTGCAAGAGCTGCCACAAAATCAGGGGAGAACAAATGAGCTCAAAACCAAAAAAGACAATTTTGTCCAGCCTGGAAAATGATAAAGGGAGACTTTAAGTACTGAGTTTACGAACTACTGAAGATCAGAGCAAGATGGAACCTGGAAATTTTTACATCTGATTTTTATGCTTAAATGGCTCCTTGCAATCTCCACCACTGTGTGCTAAAATCAGATTGCTCTGAAATGCTAGAGATTTCAAAACCTGTTTTTTTTACATAGGGTAAGGTTAAAACAGTTCCTTGGTAGTTTGAATGTTTTTTTCTAAATGAACTAGATACAGATAATTTAAAAAAACCCCAAACATTCTATTTCTGAAACGTATGTTGTTAATTGCAGACAATCAATTTACTTACAGAAAGTTTTCAAGGACAGTACAGTTTTAAAAACTGTAGCATTCACTTCATCATACTTAGAAATAGTTACTTTACATGAGTGAATACATCTCTGTCTTAGAAATAATGAAATAGTTTGAATGCAAATCCTTCCGATCTGCCTGTATGTCTTTTAGTATTTGTAATTCTCAATTTCAGGATCATTAAAAAAATAAATAAATACGTGTGATGTTAAAACCAATTGAAGGGCAAGGTAATCTAGAGTGAGTTGTCCTAGTTTTGAAATATTCAAAGCTTGTTACTTTACTGTGAAAGCTTTTAAGGAAGAACTGATTTGAACATGAGTTGTAAACATTCCCTAGCAAACTAATACATTTTGTAGGCTTGGATTTCTGAATCTTAATAGCTTAGACAAATATTGCAGAGTTAATGGTGTTGAACTTTAAATATCTATGTATACAAATAAATATAAATATAATTTGTGTATCATATATATATAAAAATTAATTGTGGGAGTGTAGAATGACAACAAAAATTGACAGCTGAGCAGAAGCCAGGAGTAGAAATAAGAGAAAGTCTGTCCACATGCATCTTACACTTCAGAAATAAAGAGGCAAGTTGCATTCCATGGAAACTACTAAGGGATTTTATAATCTATTGAGCTTTTTCAATGTACTGAACTCTGTCCAGCTACAACATTGCTGCTTCTGTGCCAGTTAGCTAACAGATAAGTAGGAGGAAAAATTTGTGATCCTTTTATTTCACACTCCAGCAATAATATGTGTAAGAGATTTGTTTTGCAGTGCTTACCGGCCTCACACAACCTTCTTCTGTCTAGCATGCTCAGGAGAAGACACAACAGAAAACTGTATGTTTGGCTTTAATTTTGAGCTATCTTTTCCTAAATTGTGAAAGGTATTGTAACAGACTTTGTGTTGCCTCCTGTAAATGGAGCTTTCATTTTATTTTCAGTTTGTTTGGACTGGATATCAGCATCAACAATAAGGCCATATTGAAGCTGTTACAAGTTTGGGGAGAAAATAAATACAAAATAAATTTTCTTCCTTCTTGGAGCCAAGTTTTGAATATTGAAGAAAGCACCATCAATCAGAAAAAAAAAAAAATCAACATGTAAAATCCTCTCTTTCAACACCAGTCTCCTTCAGAGCTATGAGAGTTTCCAAGAGAGGTGCTTCTCTTTGCCAAATTACTTATGCTCTGACTCAGGCTGAAGGCGAAATGCAAATCTCCCAGAGAGCCCAAACCACCCTTGTGCTTGAGGAAAATTTAAACATAAATTCTTCCGGGGGGAAAAAAAAAAAACCACCAAACCCAAAACCCTACCTTTGTCAATATATAGATATCCCAAAAAAATCAAACCCATAAGAAATTAGTGTACAATTTCCCAAATTTAATAGGGTTTGTAGTCAAGCTTCTATAAAAATATTTCTTTCTGACCATTATCCTAGCCCTCAGGCTTAGCATCAGAAACATTGCTCTATCAGAGTAATTTGGCCCATTTTATCTACAGATCTTAAAACAGTCTTGGTTTTTGGGTGTATCTCAGCATCTGCAGTTATTCACCAGTATGAATATACATTTCAGTCTAGCTGTGTGCTATTCCTGCCTGGAAAAGTAAATGGCAAAAACTGTGCACTGACCAACCACAAGCATTTAGCAAACTGATACATCACAGTGAGGAAACTTTAGAATGTAGCATAAATATTCATATGTGCTGTTTGCACTAATTGAAAAGCTCTCTTCATATGCTTCTTGTAAATTCCTCTTATTAATTCCTACCCGACATAATATAAATCCTGGATAACATCTCAAGACTGACTAACACACATAAAATAAGGTGCACATGATCATAAATTATCTTCTTGTTCATCTGCCTTGTAAAGTTTAAACTATCACATTTCTATCTTACAGTGAAAAACAGTCAAAAATGTATTGAATATTAAGAATTTTTGGTAAGAAAAACAAACCAAACCAAAATATTTCAATGACAGTCTTTAAAGCTTCCCATCCTCAAGAGTTACAGTAAAAAAAGAACAAGTGCAGAAAAGGACAACAAGGACCAACAAAGGTCCAAAATGTCTTTCTGTGAACAGCTACTAAAGGGACAAGGGCTCTTACCAAGTAAAAAGATGACAAAAGAAATGCAATAATTGATTATAAAATAATCAGGAGCAGGACAATAACCTGAAGAGGGGATGATTACCCATTGTCTCTTATAGTATGAGAAAAAGAGGGCATCAAGACAAACTAACAGGAGACAAGTTGAAAATAAAAGGTGTACTTCTTCATTCAACATGTAACTAGACAGTACTACAGATGTAGATGATGACAAAAATGTACATGGATTCAGAAAACAAGAAATTTAATGGTGAGAAAACCCCCAAACTATCTTGGCCTATTAAATACAAAGAGATGACATCTGATTCATGAAGTACCTGATTAACAACTTGCTGGAAGCTGGGAGATGATAAAAAGGGAACTATCAGTACATTCATGTCTCATTTACTTCCATTGTTAGTCTGAATCAGTGTGGGCATACTATTTATTTTCCTGTTATAGAGCATGTCCTGCCATGTTTCTGTTCAAAGATGTCAAAAAATAGGAGTACATAGCGCCTTATATCCTCCTGTGTACACAATCCTCCAGAATTAGGTGACTGCAATACACGCTGCCTGAGGCTGTTTTAAAAGTTGTTTGATCATTTCAGGTGCAATTCTATACTGTCCCCGTTAGGTAGACATGTAATTTTCACAAACTCTTTCAGGATACCCTTGTGGATCTCAGTTTTGACAAGAAGATATAAAAAATACAAAATAATAAATTGAGTTGTTGCTCATTTTACATTGCAAGTATAAAACAGCATAAAACTTAAGTGAAAGATAAAATATTTTTAGATAAGGAATCAGTATCTGCTTGGAGTCTGAAGTTATTTATTGAAAATAGACTCATTGGGGGTTTTAAATCACAATCATTCAGCAGTCAGACATATGCAGTCCTAAAGGAAAAAATGTGCCTTTTTATCCCAAGTGGTTGAACAAACCTAATTCTCTAACACAAGAATTTAGTACCAGCACTTTGTTTAGAAAAAACTAAAATCGCTTCAACAATGGTGTGAATTCAGTAACTCATAAGAATCCTAAACATGGCAAAGTCTTGCAACAGAATACAGGATTTTTACCTTCAAATTTTGCAAATCTTTTGACCTTTACAGTCATGAACACTCAGTCATGGGAGAAAAAAGAAAAATAATGTGAGTATTCTGAACGGTTTTGCTATGCTTCATCAGGGATACCTGAAATGCACCTCATGGTATTAATTTATTTTTCATTTTTTTGTTTGTCATAAGCTTATGATCTGCAGCTAACATAAGCAAGTTAAAAGCAACAGAATCATACAATGACAATAAGAGCTGCCATCTCTCACAAGATAGATACACACCTTTATAGGTAGCACTGTGAATTTCATTCCAAAGCTATAACAATTCAAATATAATGAAATGCTTTAACAGCATGATGGCATTTTTAGTTTCCAATCTGACAAAGCTACAGTCCAAGACGTTCCAAGGTTTCAATATTAACGAAAGCACTTCACAGTTTAAAATGCTTTCAAAAGCTTTCTGCAGAGACATTGGCTAGATGTGAAGCAGTGAACTGTTAAAAAGGTGGGAAAAGAAATATGCAGAATTATTTGGAGATAAATTTTCTTCTCTGAGTGTACCCCATGGCTGTTTAAGAACAGCACAGGTATTAACAGCTGCCTACTCATTCTTGCACCAGGGAATTCTGCTGCAAACTGTATTACGGTACAGGGGAGGATGGTTTTCCATTGGAAAAGTAAAAATTTGGAGAAGCAGCAAAATAAAATGGAATAGAATTGGTTTATAACACCTCAGATTGTGCAGTTTCCATTTACCATATGTGAATGACAAGTAGAAGAGGCAGGTATAAAGTAGGCAGGAATAAGTGAGACTGATTACATAGCAATAGGGAACCTGTGAATTCTGTCACAGTCCATTTTCAAATTAAGGCCATGTTCTCCCTCCTTTTTTTACTGTCAAAAAATTGTTGAATTTCAGTCAAATGTATAATTAAAATGTATTTCTAACCCTTTATATGTTGTTCAATAATATGAAGTAAAAGCAAATTGAATGACAATGCAGGTGAATTCTTTTCTTACTTCCTTCACAGTACCACAGTATTTTACTGGCTATGCTAATAAACACACTGTAAGCAATCTCACCTTCCTGTTTTTTGCTACTGAGTTTAATATCCTGAAAAAGCACATTTCCAGTAGTTCAAACTTAAAAATAGAATACTTCAAAATAGAACAGAATTAAAAGGTACCACCATCTAATTCAGTATTCACTATGGCAGGGAAACAATAGAAAATTATTGCCGTTTCTGAGTGCAAAGAGGACAATGACTAGTTCAAATGATCTTTTAAAAAATGATGGGCAATCTGCAATGCTGTAAAGCAATGGGACAAGGTTCTATAACAGAAGGACCTTTAATACAAGGTAATAATTTGTTTTCAGGAAGGGTGGACACTGCTTCCATCTATTTGCCTTGTACTTCAAGAGTATGTAGCAAAAGCACAAATGTGTCCCAAGACCAGCAATATAACACTCAAGGCTCATTTGAGTACTTAACTAGCTTTTTCGGTCAGTTTATAGGAGTCATATGAATGACAGATTTTTGGTGTTCCACAACAGTGGATTGTCAGAAGCTATTTCTTTTCACTTTAAAGCATCCTGCCTTTTTATTTCCTCACTCAAATGAGCAGCTGATGACCCAGCACCAGTGTTCCAGAGACTGTTTGCCTGCCTCTTCGCTTCCTGTGCAGAACAGAAACCCCTGCAGATGTACAGGGTCCGTATCAAAGAATTCAAAGCAGTGTGTTGCTGCTTTACAGCCAGTTTTCAGAAAACAGCACATAATAGGCTTGTAAACCACTACCAATTTATCTGCCATTCATGCCACATGATACTGGCCAGCAGTTTTATTAGGAATGCACTGCCGTAGGTTTATGCATGCAGTGAGAAATCTCTTGCTTGCCCACTTAGCATATCTGATTTGCTCTGCAGGAGAGGCATTGGCAGGTGGTACTGGTGAGACTAACTGTACTAAATCATTTTTTTCTATTAGCTAATTCAAGCATGCAACAGCTGTAGTTCACTAACAAATCAAGCAGCATAGAGCAAGAATAAGTTGATCTGTATGTTTCAAAACTTGGGTATTACAACGAAAATGTAAGCATAGTTGGAAAATCAAATTTACACTGGAAATAAAAGTGACAATACAGGAATCTGGAGTATATCTCATACTCTGTTCCTATCCAGTATTAATAGCACGTAGGAGACAGAAAAATGAAATGAGTATAAGCTGGTAGAGCTCTTAAGAACTTGATATTTGAGTAGGTAGGATCTAGATCTGCTCTGACTGCCTTTCTGACTTCTAAGAAGAGAAGGTGGGTTCAGTCTTTAACACCCATGAGTCTTCAGACTGCCAGCAGGGCCAGTGGCAGCACAAAGCTTTAAGAGATGGTCCCATGAGCTCACACTCTGGTCTTGTAAAGCTGGCCAAGCTCTCTTTAAGGAAGAACATGCCGTGGAAACAGACAAAAAAGCAGGGTCACGAGACATGTAAGATTTCCATATTTGGTAATTCTCCTCTTTTTGATGCTCTATGATCCTGATGAAGGGTCTCAGCTCAAGTGATTTGGGGGTCCATTAAAGCCTTTGGTTTATCAGTGCTGGACAATACAGTGCTCTCTCTACTACCTATATGTCCACAGACTTTCCATAAATTAGTCTTGTTAGCAAAAGAGCGCAAGTATTATTTGATGGCTACAACCAGGAGGTACGTATGTGCTGACTGCTCCCTGTCAACTCTAGGAGATGGCAAACAGCTACTGTTTCTCTTTGGGCAGCAGAACAAAAAAAATTGGCTTGCCTAGGCCATATGAGCTGTCACACTTTACAGGTCTAGTCTGCATCCTCATTTTATTTCCTTCAACCTTCAAAAGCTGAAAGGATGTTTTATAATTGCCCCATCACCCATTAATCCTAGAAGGGAGCTAAAAAAGCATTATTTCTGTGAATCTGGTAGTAAGAACATGGGATGAATGGAAGATATCCTCAGATTTGAATTCAGAAAATGTTTGTTATATGCTCTAATAGAATATGTCAGTTCTGATCTGGATTCATGAAGATACTATGTATTTACAAATCTGAGCTTAGACCAAGAGAACTGAGGTGAACCTCAGTCAACCTCTCTCTGCTATTACATTTAAAAGCAAAACGGAACACATAATGTTAAATTAGGCTTATCTGCTAAAAAATATATAAATTCTCAGAGGCAAAGTGCTGCAACACACCATTCAAACAATGGGTTCCAGAGCTAAATTCAAGCAAACATCAACCCAACTTAAGCTGAAAATGAACTGATTTATCTTAAGAAGAACTTTTTTTCAGAGCACTTGCCATTCCTTTCATTGCGCTACTAGATGAAATTTTATGTAAGGCTTCTATCTGATGTCAAATGTAATAAAATTAGAATCTGAAAGACCTAGAGTGTTTGGATAAACATCACAGCATTATTTTGACCATTGTCAAATTGAGGTGATTTGTTGATGATTTTACTGATATTGCAAAGTGATGAAAACTTTTTAATGCAAATGACAGTGTTATGAGTGCTTTTGTAGGTGTTATGAAAGTTTCTGTAGAGAAATTTCTTTCACAAACATTTCTAATAATGATACCAGAACTTGGTAGTTCAGTCCATTCACTGCACAAGTTTTACAAGAACATTGTGTAAGAACTAACAAGGTTTGTTTTAGTCCTCACACACTTGACAAATCCAAATTCTCCCCTTTGTCTCTACTGTACACGAATGAGGCATTTATTTAAAAGTAAGTAGATAAGCCTTTTATTTCCCCTCTATATCTTAGGAAGGCTCTTGAGGAATGAAAAATTTCCGGATAGAACATTTAGGTGGGGACATATAAACAGAGAAGTCACACAAACAGAAACTCGGGAAAAGATAAAAGAAATTTTCAGCAGTTCCTGGTGAAGGAACCTACCTGGAAGAGACAAATTAAGTCATGTGTGCTTAAAAAGTCAGTCCCCAAAAACTGCCAAAGGAAAGGAGAACTAGCCTCCATCCCACATGGATCCCATATGCCAATTACCTTGTAGCCATGCTATATATACCTCTAAACATTTAAGAAAGAGCATCTTGAACAACTATAAGTTCAGATGCACTTGTTTACTTATACCTTCCCGACACTTGAAGAATGCAAGTGTAGACAAGGAATGCAGAGATGGAATTATAAAAATAAACTAAAGGATAGACCGTGGGACTATAAGTAAGAGGTAGACATTGAATTAAAATTCTCAGCTCCACAAGCAAGTGCTAGAAGAAAGTTTAGCTATCACTCAAAGGATCATAACCTACACTCAGTATAGATTCTAATATAAGTAACTGAGCATTTCAACATATCAGGGAGTAAGCCAACAAGACCAAGTCAGTAAGCTGTGGAAGAGTACTGTTTCTGTTCATTTGGCTCCATTCCTTCTTATTTTCAAGGAAATATTTGAAAAGATCTGTTAGCTCCTCTCATCGTAGGTTTAGCATTGTTTTCCCATCTTTATGGAGGTCAGTTAGGGCCAGCAGCACATCAGTCTGAAAGTTATTTTAAGATTTAAGGAGAAAAATTCCACCAGATGGTAAAGCTGAGATGGGTTTAGTGAGCAAACAACTCAAGCACAGAACAATTAAATATTTCTTTTGAAAACATCAGACGAGTTAGGCACTTAGAAAACAAAGAGTATGACAATATGCTTAGTGTGATCCAGGGACTGAAAGAAAGACGAAGCACTCATGCATTTTAAAAAGTCATTTTTGGGTGCATTATAGGAAAACCACTATCTGTGGCACAATAAGTCATTTTTTAAGCATCTATTAAACAGGCAGTGAAGTCATCCACTTTATTGTATCTTTGTTGTGATGGCACTATGTGCCACTAGGCACTTTGGTTGTTCTTCCCAGTACCAAAGCCAAATTTACTTAGAGTCAGTGTAGTTACATTATATAAAATTCTTGAGGCAGGAAGAGTTTTGTTTCTTTCATTTTCCAGATCTTTTTGGAAATCATGGTAATCATGGGACCACAAGCCAATTGTATGGTAAAGAAAAATATTTGTCAAAAGCACAGAATTTTTGGCATAAAGGCAAGGATAATTACGGAATGGCTATGACGAGGGGGCCAACTGTTCTGAATATACTTCTGTATTTGGATTCCCTAGTTTTTAAAAGTATACTTCAATCATCAGAGACCAAACAAACTATTATTAGTACAGGTCTTCCATACCTCCCAGCAGAAAGCAGCTATGGCTCCCACTACGAAGTCTTCCTGAGCTTTTTCTACCGTATTATTTTGGAATAGCATTTCAGAGAACTCTGTAATATTGCAGTAATACTGAAAATTTTACGAAGCTTTGTTACCTGAAGGATAATAACTTCTGTTTACTCTGGAGATATAAATGAAAGTTTAAAATAATTAAAATATAATAGAAAATTTTACTTTTATACATAATAGTCATTCATATAAATACTCTGCAGTATTTCCAAAAGATCCCTAAGAGCGTTTAAGTAACAGTGTTCTTACTCATTACTAATCATGTTAGCTAGGATCAGAACAGATGTGGGGAAGGAGGGAGAGGAAAAAATGAACAGTTTGGAGACTCTTTTATGATATTCTAGATACAATTGGTTTCATAAGTGTCCCATTTTCTGCCATGTTAAAAAGTGGGGTTTTTTTCTGAACATAGCATTCATGAATGCTAGATTTTTAAGCAGACCCAACTGGTTTTCCCAGAACAGATCTGGTTTTCCCAGAACAGATTTTTCAAAAAGCAAAGTCTCTTTAAGGTCAGAATGTTTTAATAATTAATCTTATTTCACTCACTTCTTTCTCCCCCGCTCTTTATTAACATATTAAGAACTAAACATTACCCAAATGTAAAGGAGAAAGACAGACTTTTATTTGCTATATCAAGGGACAAAAATTAGAATTCAGCTCTCTAAGACTGAAAAATTTGAAATTGATCATATAAAAAAAAGTGCTTTAAAAATTATGGTAATTTGGAGCCAAAAGCTAAGTATGAATTCACAGGAATTCATTTAATGAAATCTTTTATAATAAATGAACAAAATTTTAAACCAAATACCCTGATACAAGACCTGAAGTATCCTGAATTTAATGCCCAGAGCATGGCCCAGTTAAATTAATAAAATTACCTGAAATTATATCGGCCTCTTGACTCACAGTGGAATTTTGTCTAAAGCTTTCACATTACATTTGCAGTTCTTCTCCGGTTCAGACATATTTAACACACTGCAGTGATTTTACCAGAAATTTCTGACCTTTCAGATTATGCATGAATTGTAAAAGCGTGAAAATGCCAAAAAAAAAGGATCTGCTTCTGAACCTTAATTGATGCTATGATGCAATTCATATGAATCAACATATTCAACCCCTCTTACAGGCACACAGATTCTAATAGTGTTGCAACCATATTTAATAGGAAGAGATTGAAGATGTAATGTCCCCTCTGAATTGGTATTAACATAATTGTAAGTAGGACTTTCTAACGTTGCGCAAGTAGTTTCCATAGTGACTGATTTTACACTGGAATGTAAAACATCCTCTGCATCTGTGTTATTTCTGCTTTGGAGTTTAATATTTAGAGCACTAGTAAGAATGTGAATAGAGCTGAAGTTGTAGCACAGGTATATACTTACTACCACTGAGGATAACATCAATTTAAAAGGTTTTTTTAGATATTCTCAACATCAAATCTTATCTGAATTGAGTACCTTCGAAACAGTGAAGTTTGGAGTTCCCCATAGTTTTGCACTCAAGCTCCACAGGGATGCTCTTTTTGCTACAGAGTGTGACTGCTCTGCCTGCAGGGTCCAGTCATTTGTTTCTGGCCAAGCCTTAGTGTTGTATTCAATGATTCTCCTTCTGAAACTTGCTCATCCCTTAAACGTCACTGTATACTATTTCTGTCTTGCCTTATTACCTACACAGAACAGATATACAGTTCTGTGCTTAGTTCTCCACTTTTTCCTCAGGTGTCTTTTGGATAGATCTTCTTGTGTCACTGTACTTACATGGTTCCTTTACATACCTGTCAAATTCGAAGCACATCCTTTCAGATGTTGTTTCTAAGCACATAACTCTCAAGAGACTTTGCTACACATCATTTGCTTCTCTACCAACACCTTAACTTATTTTCAGACATTTTTAATATCTTACAAGCCACTCCTTGAATGATTTAGCAAATGTAAACCTAACAAAACTAAAGATCAGACTCTTCCTGTAACCCCAATAAATAAATCTCTATTTTTTTCTTTCCCTCTATTTCCTAGTAAAATAGCCCTGTAACCTACACTTTTCTATTCTTTGGTCTTTTTTTTGTAGGACGAGAGGAACACGGCCTTCCCAGTATGGGTACCAACTCCTCCATATCATCCAAGCAGAGCCATAAAAGTTGATTTACTAGTCTATTCCTGTCACTGTCTTGATTGAAGATTGCTTCTACATTCACTTCAGCTAGATCACACACAGGTACTTTCCCATGCCTTTTTTAGACTTTCTCTTTAACAATTGTGGTACTAAGTTGGTCAGGACATTTCAGATACAGTGAGTTTCTGAAAATTCAAAAAAATTTTAGATAGAATGAGAATTTGATTCAGCAATGATTTAACTTTGTGTTTAAAAACTAAGAATGTGTTGTTCTAAATGAAAAGACCTTTATATTGTGATAGCCTGATTACAGTTAATAAGTGTGGACAACACCCTATCTCAGTCAAAATAACAATCACCTTAAATTTTTGCCTAGTCATAAAGCCATGCTTCCATTCACACAAAGCTTAGCTGATACTTGAAATTTGTGTCCCCAAAGCATACTATTAGATTTTAATATCCAAAATATGTCACATAGGTTCCTATTGTCCCAAAGTTGCTGTAGAAACAGAACATTCTTAAACACAGTTTAACAGGTCCCATGTTAGACTGCTAGACCTTTGCCAATGTTAATATCCCGCACACATGGAAAAGATACTAATTAGGGGAGGATGTGCCGAGTAAGATAATTCAGATGCATTGCATAAGACATGTTCCAAGACAAACATTATTTAACATAAGGTTCCAGATAAAATGTGAATGAAATTAAACTGTGAAAACAACTGCTATGTTTAGTTTTCTACTTTTACAAAGGCAGACATTCCTCTTCTATTATCCCTCAAACTTAGTTCCCGTAACATCACCCTTCATATAGTCAATGTACTAGTCAACAAAGTAACCCATAATAACCCATACGATGGGTAAAAAAATAAAATGGGAAATGGGGTAGCTGAAGAAATCAAAAAACAGAGGGCTCCCACTTTTTATAATTGGCTCCATTGAACGATTTTTATTCCTTTTTTTTTTTTTAATTCTGAATACTAAGTATGTCTTTTGCTTTAGAACAGAGCAAAAAGGCTTAAAAAATAAAAAAGGAAATTGACAAAGTAGCTTTCTTTGCCTCTGATCTACATTCTCCTTCTTAGACATTATTCTTTTTAATGGTTTTCCTTCACTATTTTTTACCAGTTTTGTGTTATTAACCTGTACCTTCATCTAGTCTCTAAATTTTTCCTATCCTGTCCAGCCTCTTTATGTATTCTATAGACTGTTTAATTCTACATTTCTCTATCTTCTAAGCATATTATTTCTGCAGTCTAGCTTGTATGTAGAGGCTTACTCTAGGAAGTCTAGGTTTATGATAGGATATTTCTGTTTCTTTTCTGGCTCTCTAGACAACATTTCCCAGCAGGATACTTCCCTTCTCAAGTATTAGAATTATTCTCACAATATATATAGAAGATTTTTTTCTAAAAGTTGTACCCACTCAGCAGTTTAAATACTATGTTTAGTTATACAAAGAAACTAGCAGAGAACCAGGCTGAAAAGACAGTCCTGATATTCAGGCTATGACTGATCTTCTGTGGTGTCAGATAGAACTATGGAACTGTGGTGTCAGAGGGAAGGGCTAGCCGAAGGACATTTTTTGTCAGAAGTATCTCTGTCAATTCAGATAGCACAGGTCTTTTGCTCCTTCCCTCTGTTCATCATCTACAACCTTTTGAAGTATAGGAAAGGACATCTACATCTGTTTATTATTCTAACCATGAACATGTGTGGATGTTAAAAGGTAGTTAAGGACCCACATCTCTAATTCTACACCTCTCCACTGGGACTGGTGATTTCTTCTCTCTGGCAGCACAATCAATTTTATTCAGTAAAAAGAAGAAATATTGAAAAGTATGAAGGAGACAGGGAAATAAAATGCATAAATACCTTGTTGTCATGATGAAATGCCTAGGCATTCTTAGTTTAAGCATTACCTATTTATAAAAGCCCTCTTCTGCTCAAAATTCTTCATGTATTCTGGCACAGCCAGAAAAGGCTGCCTGTTGTCTGCTCAGCTAGTTCATAATGCCCCAAGTTGAACTAATGACCATGTAATACTGTGACTAAATCTGTATTCCTCAAACGTGTTTGATGAGAAGGAAATTCCCTTCTATTCCCTTCTGCAATTAAGCAGAAGTTAATAGCATCTACATTCTCTGTTGCAATCCTTTCCAAGCAGGAAAGATAACACTTTTTCAGGCTCCATTTGTGAAATACATTTAATTTTTCTTTAACTATACAACATCCTTTGAAAATGGGCTGTTCCTAATCTCAAAGCATTTTGCTGGTTTAGAATCTACCATCATGAGGAGTAGTTAGGGTAGTCAGGGTTGTATGTTCTCCTAGTTTAAAAAGTGTTTAAGTAGATAAGCTTTCAAGTTAACTCATAATCTACCAAACCCCAACTCATCATGTTGTGAATGTAACTGCTTCCTGGAAGTACTACTGAGCCATTATGACTGGCATTATAGCAGTCACGTCAAAGCCATTTCTTTACTAACAATGTCTTGTCCATAGTTGAAATAATTTCTTTTGAATAGAGAAGTTTCTTTTATGATATTACTGCTATGAACTCAGGATTAAACTTCCTGTCTAAAAGTTAGCAAAAGGCACATCATTCCAGGTATTGAGTGTACTGTTTAATAAAGTGATGTCAACAGAGCTTTATGACCTGGAGTGGCTGCTCGTATGTTATTTAGTGGGAGGGACAGAGCACTACTTTTGTCTACAAGTTCACAGATGCTAGGCTACCTAAGCATATCTGGTTGTATGTCTTAATGCCACTCAGTTGTTTTTAACAAGAAAAATTGAAACATCAGATTATAAAGACTAGGAGCTGGTGGTAAGATGTTACTTAGTTACTTCCTAATCTTTGTAGTTAACTCCAGGTCAGAAGCAATTTCTGCTTCTAAATTTTCATCACATAGCCTCCTCTATGTGTATTAATGCCCGTACTGTTGCCCAAATTGCCGCTAAATGACACAACCTGAGAAACTGAACTGCTTGGTTCTCCAAAGTGTTATGACTATTTTCTTTACCTCTTTTGAGTGAAATATTCTTATGTTAACATCTGGTGACCAAGAATGATGATCCATGCTACACCTTTAAAAATATTTCTATATGTTGCAATAAATATTTATATCCTGCAAAATAAACAGCTAGGTAGTCTGCTCCATATATAATACCCAATTCAACATTCATTGAAGTCAACAGATTTTCTGTTGAGTTCCATTGCCTGAGGATAGAGTAAGAATGGTAACTAAATACATAGAAGTAGATCTGACAGAGGACTGAAAATTATCATTACATTCCTATAGCTTCTGCAAACTTCATGATAATCAAGCAGCGGTTGTAGTATAACCAATGCAATCTATAAAAGCTTAAGTTAATGTTCTGCTATTATATATGTCAAATGTGATGTAGTAAGTTTTCATAATTTAATATTTTGATTGTCAGACAGGAATAGAAGAATAAAAAGGGCCAAAACAAAAAACTCCCACTCTTTTCCTATTAAGCAAATTCAAAACATAAGGACAGTCAGTTTTGGAAATGTTAAATATAGCTGTCTTTCTTTGAAAATACACTCTTGCTACAGCTTCATCTACTACTTATCTCACTATTTTAAATGTAATCTTAGAAAAATCTGATTAAATTATTAAACTTCTCTTTCTTCTCTGTTCTTTAAAAAACCAGAAAGACTACAAACTTTGAGAAGAGACAAGTAGATCAAGTACTCATTTTGTCAGTAGATTTTAGAAAATGCTGAGGCAAAAAGAGGTTCATGTAAGTTCTGTCTGTTAGGAGAAAAATCACTTTTAAGATTTAAAAACTTTAATATAAATATAACCGTATAAACAATTTTTTTATTAAAGTTTGGAATTTAACTTGTCAGTGTGTTATTTCTTCAGTCAGTTCAGTATCTGTGTGCTGCTTCTTAATCTGTGGAGAGTTCCATATGTAGAGGATAACTTCACCTAACAGTTTTCTAATGCTTGAAATTTTGTCTGCTTTGGGGAATGGATGTTGCAAATGAGAAAAACTTCTTGATTCCAAGTTTTCATCTATTTATCCTGGGTTTTCTCCTTGTCCTTTATAAAACTTCTTGATTCCAAGTTTTCATCTATGTATCCTGGGTTTTCCCCTTGTCCTTTAGTTTTCTTTTTGGTTTTCCTCCTGGCACTCTTCTGCTTGTATAATCCTTCTTTGTCATTTCTTGTTCATACTCATTGTATTTAACCTTTTATGTATAATGCATGTGACATGTAATTCATGTTTAATGAAGAATTCCTGAACTATTTTTATTTTACTAGACAGAGGAGACAAACCCTATTGCAAAATAGGACTTCACAACAGCTAAGATGAGAGGGTATAATTTAGGCATTAGGAAAGAAAAGGTGACAAAACTGAGCTGAGTGAATAAGTAACTTTATTTTTAGTATCTATACCAATATATTGTAAACAGTTCCTTAAATTGTAAATCTTATAAGACAGAACATCCAGGAGTGCATTGTAAATTATTCCTGAGGAGGAATAATTATTTATCTGTAGCTAAAAATTAAATCCAAACCTAATCTGTATAAAACTCCAGTTTATATTATAAACTAAATTAATTCCTCAGCAAGTAAGCAAGTATTACACACAAGAAAAAACATATGACAAGTTTTTTTCATGGGTACTCGCCTCTCACCTAGAAGAAGGATTTGATATTGTCAGTGAACTAAGCATCTGCAATTTTAACTAGTTTCAATATCTTTCTTTTAAAGGACATAACCTTGGCAGATCTCTATGCCAGATTACTTCTACTGCTGGCCTAGCACCCTGATGTATTCAGACTAACAGCTGACCTAAATCCAGAGCAAAGCCCTAGTGATTCATACACCTGAATGGGAAGTGGCAAATACTAGCCCATCCCTCAAGCGCCTTTGGGTGCCATATTCACCTGACAAAATGGGCAGCTATTACCCTAGAATGTCTGGGAGCATGCCATTCTTGGCAACCTACAAGTCAAGAAGCAAAAAATAATGAAACCCAAGCCATTTCTTGTATAGTAGCATAAATTCTTCTCTGTAGTGGATTTAACCATGAACAAGAGATTTCTTGGTACTGAGACAAAATGGGCAGCTATTACCCTAGAATGTCTGGGAGCATGCCATTCTTGGCAACCTACAAGTCAAGAAGCAAAAAATAATGAAACCCAAGCCATTTCTTGTATAGTAGCATAAATTCTTCTCTGTAGTGGATTTAACCATGAACAAGAGATTTCTTGGTACTGAAATGAGGATGAGGAAAAGGCTGAGGTACTCAATGCCTTCTTTGCCTCAGTCTTTAACAG
>NW_008794407.1:748825-781512 GCF_000699145.1 Aptenodytes forsteri | reverse complement strand
GGAAATGGCCTCAAGTTGCACCAGGGGAGGTTTAGATTGGATGTAAGGAAAAATTTCTTTACTGAAAGAGTGGTGAAACATTGGAACAGGCTGCCCAGGGAAGTGGTGGAGTCCCCATCCCTGGAGGTATTTAAAAGACGAGTAGATGAGGCACTTAGGGAGATGGTTTAGTGGGCATGGTGGTGTTGGGTTGATGGTTGGACTCGATGATCTTAGAGGTCTTTTCCAACCTCAATGATTCTATGATTCTACTGTCTGGAGAAGAGTTAATCATGTTTTGCTAAAGGGTATCACACGTACCATTAGCCAGCTTGTGCATAACACTTATGGCAGAACCCAAGAGGTGCAGAAAACCTGTGCTAGACATCTTCTGGTGCACATGGGTCGCAGTGTTCACTGTTTAAAAGACCTGGGAATAACATTACTACCCAGTGATATTTTCACACTATCCAGTAGCCTTATCCTTTATAAATTTAGGTTAGTTACTTGGCCAAGATTTTCACTTGGGGAGTATTGCTTTCTCCCCAGGGTATTTCTCTCCAAGGGTATTTGCGAAGGTCTGCACTGTGTATCACTGACTGCTGTTGCAGTTTTTTACCAACAAAGCATGCAATGAAGTCTAATACATTGTCCACATAGGAACTGAATTATTATTTCATAGATATGCAGTGTGTTACTGCTTGAATAAGTGCCAATTATCCTTCAGTGTCTATATTTCCTTGACTGGTGGAAGATTTTCACTACTGCAGATAAAAAAAAAAACAAAACAAAAAAAACCACTAAAAATTTTCAAGTTGGTGAGAACTTCACCAGCTTCACCAGCTGTCTGCTTGTTTACAGAAAAGCTGTTTCAAAACACTAGAGTAATACAGACTTGCTCAATTTTCTAGATTAATAGGAAGGAGGTTAGTAAGACTAAAACTTATTAAAATGATTTTTAAAAGCATGACAAAACAAGTAGGAATTTTTCTGAGTGCGAAATTTCTGTTCACTGAAGATTTTTCAAGTCTGGCAGAAGCTGTCACATTCAATTGCATTAAAAAAAATTCCAACTGGATAGAACATACTGTTTGTCTTTGAGAAGTGTGACAGCCACAGAGAGACAATGGCAATTAAACAAGACCTTTCAAGGAACACATCTCAGGGTGATGTAAAAGAAAAAGTAGACATCAGCAGTCACCTTCTTATAGTAACATTCTTCCTTGATAAAAATACAGAGAAATTCATGCCTTATCAATACAAGGGACATAGAAGAGATCATTGCACTTCAGTAAAACATTTGAAAAAGCACCCTATAAATATTAGCTGAAGTATTTATGATGAAGGAGTAACTGATTAACAGGAAACAATAGGAGTTTATGGAGAACCTCTTTGGCAAGTGGAAAGTTATTTTTCAGCTATTGGCTTTGTTGTAATTAATGTTTTCATTAACTATTTGGTCATAAAAGTAGGAGCTTCCTGATTACATCTGTTAAAGAAGCTAGGAGACATGATCAGTATGACAGGCAATGGATTATCATGCAGGAGCAGCTTGGTAACTACAGTAAAGGAACTGAAATTGGACACATCCATGCTTTAGATATTAAGTAACTTGGGGTATGACATAGGAAGTAAAAGAAAAGGGAATAATGAGTCCGTGTTTTCCTCATACAGAATCTGGATGATAAGGTGACGTTACCATGAAAACTAAAAGTATAGTCCCTTGATTTATCAGGAAGTTTATTTCTGTACAAAATGAGATTACACATAAGATGGAAAAGATGAAAATAAATACACACAAGTACAGAGAAGGGCGACTAAATTAGACAGGTTCTCTAATGGCCCAGAGAAGATCAGAAGAGTAAGGGATGAGAGTGAGTGTTATTTCTCTATACTAATTAGTGAGTTTAAAAACGAATGAAAGAAGAGGGATACTTGAACTGAAATACACTGGTTGTAACCAGACCAATAAAATCAAGACAGCTATGGATACATTCAAACTGAAAACTAGAAAACGGCTTCCAGCTGTCAGTAAAGAGAAATCATTAAACAGCTTTTCAAAAGAAACAGGAGGAACCCAGGCCTAACTGATTTAAAAGTTATTCTTGCCAAGTTTCTGAGACATTTTAGGCTGCAGTCAGCAAAGAACAAACATTAAAAAAAAAACCTCAGGACTTCCCTTCTAGTCCTATGTAAAAGTATTTCTTCAGCCTTCGGACAGGGGAGAGACAAAAATTGCAATAAAATCGCAGCTGCTATGAGGCCATATTTTCCTTGATCTTTCTACAGAAATCCTGGAGATGGCATGACAAAAGTCCTCCCATTGCTTGTTGTCGACAAGGAACATGGAAGCTTACAATCTTTTTCCACTCAGGAACATTGGCCTTTATAGGTAGCAGAATACCAGATTTTATTAGGTAAGGAAAAGAAAAAAAAGAAAGAAAAAGGTCATTATTTCTGAGTCCCATGCACACCAACGAGCAGTCTGTCAGTCACATATTTGAATATGCACATATGTATACTGAACAGCTATAAACTACCTTCTAGCACAGTTGAAATTTCAGCAAAACAAGCAAAAAAAAATCCCTTCCAGCAATTTCTTAAAAAAACCTAGTGGCAGTATTTACATTTGTAACCTCTATCTGAATCATATTTAAAGAACAGATTTACGATTCTAGAAATTCCCTACAACCAATATTAATGCATGATAAATTAACTAACTAGAGTTTTGTAAAAGTAGCTTTCTTTTATCAAGTGATATCAGAAACGTTAACTGAAACTGAAGTGGTTTGCTGATTTGTTAGCTACATAAAAACAAAACAACTAGAGTAAAATTCAAACAATTATCAAATAAAAAAAAAAAAAAGGATGGAAGGGCTGACCTGCCTTAAAGTTCAGAACAATAACATATACCTTGCTTTTCCTTTAAAATACAACTACCATGTATGCCAGGGCAGAGTGAGTACTTATACTTGGGCAAGACCACTCTTCTTTAAGTTTCCAAAGTGGAAGCATGCATAGCAATCACACAATACCCCAATGTAAAAAACTTCAAATATTCTGAGTGGGATGGTAGGCTAAACTTGAAATATTCTGAAGGGAACCTGACTGTAACATTGTTAATTCTCCATTTACTAGAATGATTGACTGAACTACTGGTTCCAACTTTGTATATTTATATGAACTGGGTTTTATTGAAGAAACACCATTACATAATACTGCAAAAGATTATCTGATCTACTGAATACTGAAGATGGTAAGAAACGTAAGTTTCATTAATTGAAAGCTAATGAATTACAATGTTGTAATGAGAATTGGCCTAACTTTTGTCTCTTTCTTCACAAGAAAATCATGGGATTACATTTATCTGCAGGATGATTTCTGAAGGAATTTTAGTTTATATGATTATTTTTACACTTTGATGTAGTTATCTAGAGCTGCATCATTGGCAAGACTTTCTGATGGAAATCTAGGTAACTGCAAGCAGTGTCTCAGTATGTTTAACAATCTGCACGGTATGGAAACCACTCAGGAAGAACCTACGTTAAGGGAATGTGAAAACTGAAAAGTGAAAATGCCTCTGAGCTGCCTTAAATCATCATCTCAGATTTATGCAGTACAACAAAGAATTGAATTATATTCTTGCACATATTTCCAGAGCATTAGTGTCTTGATTAATGCAAAGAAAGGTAAGTTTTTCAGAAATGGAAAAGGATTTCACAATGAAGAAGGCTATTCTCCTTTATACCTTTATCCAATGATCTTACCAAGAGATTTCAAAATAGCTTATAAGGGAAATTGAGCATTATTATTTCCTATTTCATACCTGTGCAAACTGAATTATGATAAAAAGGAAGTTTCTTGCCTAATGTCATCCCCTGTCAGAACCAACCAGTAAACCTGGATGCCAGATCGAATTTCATACTGCAGTGACATGCCACATTTATGTGAATTAATTATTTATTTTAAGGAAAGGTTTTTAAAAATGTACTCTATAATTCTTGTGGGCATTGAAGGCCACCTCAGAGAACCAAATCTTATCCCTGGGGACTATAGGGTATGTATGCTGGCAGTTCACTTAACCAGATGGTGACTCATATTCCACAGTTTTGGTGTTGATAGAATGATTTCCACGGCTAATTTCAAAAAGGAGATGAACAATTAGCTATGAAAGGAATTGCTAACAGTTTTTCATTTGCAAATTTGCAGTTGTTTCACTACCAAAGTTCTATCTAAGATGTGCCTCCCTTCTCTCAGCACTCACACTTTTAAAATACATATAACACTCCATGTGATGAAGCAAAATGTAGACTATTCAGAAACACCAAGGTCAATAAATAAATAAAAAAGCCATTACTCTTCATTAGATACTGGTCTATAGTTACTTCAAGATTAATTCCTTTCGAATTCTCTCTTCACCTTGTATTGTTTCAACTCTTTAATATGATTGGATTCACAGGGATTTGTTTAGAATTACTTCTATGAAGAAGTTCCAGATGCTGGATGAACAAATGTTGTGGTTTAACCTCAGTCGGCAACTGAGCACCACACAGCTGCTCGCTCACTCCCCGCCGCCCCCCCCCGGTGGGATGGGGGAAAGAACTGGAAGAGGAGAAGTGAGAAGAACTCGTGGGTTGAGATAAAAACAGTTTAATAATTGAAATAAAATAATAACAATAATAATGATGTAATAATAATAATGATCATAATAATATACAAAGCAAGTGATGCACAATGCAATTGCTCACCACCCGCCAAACCATGCCCAGCCAGTCCCTGAGCAGCGGCCCCCCCTGGCCAGCTTTCCCCAGTTTATGTACTGAGCATGACATCACATGGTATGGAATGTCCCTTGGGCCAGTTTGGGTCAGCTGTCCCGGCTGTGCCCCCTCCCAGCTTCTCGCTGGCAGGGCATGGGAAGCTGAAAAGTCCTTGACTAGTGTAAGCACTGCTTAGCAACAACTAAAACATCGGTGTGTTACCAACATTATTCTCATGCTAAATCCAAAACCCAGCACTGTACCAGCTACTAGGAAGGAAATTAACTCTATCCCTGCTGAAACGAGGACAACAAATTAAATGGTTTGCCCACAACAACCAGTCTTTGCAAGTGAAGAGGCTGACCCATGATGTCCATGCATGCCCTAATCGCTTCCTCTCATGTACATGGCCTTCTCATTTCAGTACCTTGTTTATGGCACTGATATGTAATGTTCTTTCTTTTAAAATAGCACACTGAAATCAACTTTTACCATAAAAAAGAATGTTCCTGGCATTGCCCAACACTTTTGTAAGATGAACAGCAGCAAGTGGCCCGCTGTTCTGTGTCCAGGTGCCCCTCCACTGTAACATTCATAATGATAGGAAGGTGTTACTTGGGCTTAGGAGACCATGTTTGATGCACAGGTAAATAATTTGGTTTCCCTTATTATTAGACTGCAGAACACAGCCGTTTAGAGAAATCTGAACTTACCAGCAGCAATACTAAAAAGAAACCCCCAGCCATACTGATGTCACAGCCTCCCATTTCTTGTCAGTGTCAGTAATAGTTTAGCTGAAGTTGACATCTATGTTCCAAAACACTCACACGAATCTTCTCCCTATGAGGAAATCTATTTCTATAACTTAACTTTGTGAGTTTCTTCACAAAACAACTGTAAATACTGTTTACCGTAAAAGAACATTTGAATTGTCAGCATCAGTGAACAGTCAGAGGGAAGTTACTGTAGATGCTCTATGCATGAAATTAAACTAGGTAACTTTTAATCTCCTATTCAAAGTCTTGCTCCATTTTGAACATTGTTCAACAATAAAAAGAGGTGAAGTGGTGTATCAAAATTTGCCCAGTTTTTGTTTGGTTTTTTTTTCATTTACAAGTGTTCATTTGGACAAACACAACAATTCCTTTTTTTAAGGTCATAATTTAAGTTAACTCCATATAAATTTTTGCATATATTTTCCAAGACTACTATTCTATGATTCAAAACTGTGTTCACATGGTTTTCTTTCTTGAGCATATCTTGTGCATAATTGTAAAGGGAGGATGCAGGTCAAAGTTCTTGTTGTCGATAAGCGTGAGGAAAATATTCTTGTGTGAAAACTAACTTGTCAGTGTTTTAAAACATAAAAATGCTGTTTTAAAAACTTTTCCTTTTCAGCCCCTTGGAGTGATGCAAAGTTTACACAACCTTCACAATAAAGCAAAACCAAATGATAACATTCAAGGCCACTGAATCATCAATTATTATTCAGGTTAAATGTACTCATTTAAGGACTTAAACCTGATTTCTACAAAAGTTACAGTTACAGTAAACACAAAACCATAAGCAATATACAGATTAAAAAAATTAAAAATAAGTTTTTAAAAGTCCAAAACAGATATGAGATTTCTCATCACTGTATCAGAATTCTTCATAAAAAAAAGCATTCATCTCTATAATACTTCTGCAAGGTTATAGAAAATGTCCTCCATCACATGAAAGGAGGTTCCAAATCCCCAAATGGTAAAGAGGTGGCCAGAATAAAATTTATTGGGACAGCATTTCCACAGCACTCATTTTATAGTCCTTTCTTCATTTAAAGCACAAGTACTGCACATAACATTTTGCCTGCAGCCATGTTAGTCCTCCAGTCTGCTTTCAGATTTTTAGAAGGAATTATCTTTCTTATTTACAAGCCCAGCAACACAGATGGCTCTACTGAAAGAACCGATCTCAGGATAAAACTAGTTCATCCTGCACGTGATGAGCTAGGACATGATAAGTAGAAGTAAAGTGAACAAAAAACGTAATTGTCAGAGTAACAAATTCCAATGAGCATCATTTTCCACAATCAAATACCAAACCAGAACCTGTATTAGCAACAGGATGACCTCTGATAAATTTCAGGCTTTTTCTCTAAAGTTGAAGATGTACCTCTGAATGTGAAGGTCCTTGAAAAAAATACAAATTGTTACAATTAAAAGAATTTAAGAATGTGGACTTTTGCTCACTGTCTTCTTCACATATATTTAGCGCTCAGAAACA
Organism: Aptenodytes forsteri; assembly: GCF_000699145.1. Lineage (NCBI taxonomy): Eukaryota > Metazoa > Chordata > Aves > Sphenisciformes > Spheniscidae > Aptenodytes > Aptenodytes forsteri. Next base: position 774,508 of record NW_008794407.1, on the reverse strand, counting down.
AAATATATCATAGCTTTAGGGAAATAATTTTTAGTTCAAGCAATAGCATTTTGGAAACAAATATTTGCAAGGGAGTAAAACCTAGATCTTTTAAAGGCAATTTACAGAAAACCTTAAGGAAACACGCCTAGCTCTTTCTTACGTTTTATGTTACCAGCTACATTTACTGAGATTTTGCACATCCAATCTTCTGACACCTATAACCATTCACTTCAGTCTGTCACAAACAATTTTGTGCAGACATAAATGTGACTCCTAGTTGTGAAGGGCACAGTCAAATCTCTCTAATATCTTCTGGCAAGAATCTGCTTGAGGCACCAGGGAGCATTTTCTCATGTCTATCACTGTGTCAAAATAATTAAGCATTGAACTAGTTTTAGCAGTCTACAGCAATCATACCCATATACAAGCGAGTATTTCAAAGAGAAAAAAAAAGACATGTAAAAAATATATTCAGACCTTGTGCCACCTCTGGTGTACCTCCTGGGAAACATATGTCCTAAACTGGGACATGATTTAGGTCCTTATCTCTTTAAATATTTTCCCCCTTCCAGGTAAGATTTATAGCCTTGAGAAGAGGTTTCTAAGAAGGTCCTAAGACATGCTCCCCTCCCTACCCAGAAAAACCCCACCAAAAACAAGAGCTATCGTGAGACATGATAGTGTGAGGGAGTTGCACGGCAGCTTCCCTTCAGAAAAGGAGTATGTGGCTGTGTTACTGTCATGGTCCTTTATTACCCCTTCTTTCCTGTTGTATTCCCTTCTATCCAAAACTATTTAGCAGCTCAGTTAAAGATGGTATGTGTTTTACTTGTTTATGTAACTATATGCTAATTCTTTAAAAAACGAGTAATGAATTTAGGTCTAGAGAGTGCATTGCATACTGTAATGAACTGAATGGGCATAGGGAAGAGACATTTCAAAAGTGCAGAGGAGATACACGGCAGAGAGTGAGTGAGCAGTGGCCAGCAAGCAGCGAGCCCGCAGCACAGATGAAAGCTTGGAAACTAAAGTGCAGCACATGGTAGACACACAGTCAGGCCTTATGGGTGATGGTGGGGAGAGACTTTCCTTGGAGACAGAGGAGACCAGAGTTTGCAGCAGCTGGAAGGTCTTGGCTACCCAGAGTGCAAAAACCTGAAAGAAAAGACCTGTCCCTCAAGTACACAGTGATAGGGGAAGTTTTATTCACAAATCATTTATTATTTATGTACTTCTAGCTAGTCGTTTTGAGTTCTGTTTCTAAAAAGTTGCCTGCTTGTATTTCTGTTCCCCAAAACCCCCTGGCTTTTGACTTTAAAAGCTTTTCCAGTCTTTTATGGGTACTAGCCTTACGAAACTGTCTAAACAGACCAAACTCAAAAGTTTTGACCAACCCAGTGTCCCATCCCATGAGTTTTCTTATAAGATTGGTGATGACTGGGTGCAATTACTTCCTTTCCCTGAAAATATCTTCTTGCTTGAAAAGCACCTTTCCATCAGTCTTGGGATCAGTCTCAATCCATTCACTTCTAGCCATCTGGATTTGTAAAAGAACAAACTGAATACTGTGGAACAGATGGGGAGCAAGAAAGTGCATGAGTCCCTAACATGCTTTCAGTGCTTTCACAAGGTAAAATGAAAATTGGGGACTGAGTCTTTTTTTTGGAAAAACAATTTCAACATTTAGTATTTAATAACTGCTCTATTAAAAGGGAAAAAAAAAAAGAAAAACAAGAAACTTTGTTGCAGAAAATGGAATTGCTGTCTGACTCGGAAGATTTCATTTCTTTATTTCTTGCCAACATTTCCCAGTGCTGCAAGATTTTGAAACCACTATTACCTTCCATAAGTCTTACTTTCACTTAAATAGCTAAATGTTCATACTTTTTTGAAATCGGGGGGGGGGAGGAGACACAAATGTAAAGGTTACATATGGATGCCATTTCCTTTGGTTCACCAATGGATAGTAACAGAGTAGCTCCCTTCCTCTAATGAGTTACCAGCAGCAAGAAGTGGCTTTCTGAACAGCATTTAACAGGAATTCATAGCTTTTTTTTAGATTGCAGAGAAAATAAGCTATAAAGATTTTTACTGACAAAGTAATTAGAATAAATTTAAGAAAACACTACTAAACGTAGTGTTTGCAGCTGTCAGTCCATTCAGAATATAGGCTTTTGATGCTTGCAGTAAAAGCTTAGTCCTTGTCCCTGAAATTCTCTTGGCATTGCTCAAGGACCAAGTGGACATCATTTGCTATATTCAGCAAAGCTGTTACCTGTGGAGCTCTGCTGATGCTGTGCTGGCTTCTAGCCTTTCTCACTTTCTCATCTTTCTCTTTTTTTTTAATTCAGCTATAGTCCTGTGATAGGCATAATGATGTAGTTACTTCTTCTGGTTTCTCTTGGAAAATGTGGAGAAGGCAGTGTGGAAGGAACAGATGTTAGCTTCCACAGTGCCTATCAAAGCATTTCAATATATCAGCATTTCATTTCATGCAGACTTCCATTTTTACCATTGTAGTACCATGAGACCTAAACAGAATGCATGTCCAAGCAGAAATTGCATCATTAATTTGTACATGTGAAAATTTTTAGTTATTGTCAGTTAAAGTCTAGGAATACTTGTTATCCTGGCTGAAGGAAGGAATAAAGTTCTCATCGACAGGGAGCAGAGGTTTTATGAGGAGCACCTAACAGAGAATTCTTCTATTTATAGAATGAGTCAGCTTTGCTGCCCAGAAAAGTGTAATACTATAAGATAAATTAATTACAAGCTATCATAAAAAAGGTATGGAATCCACTCTTACAAGATTGGACCCAGGGCTGATCAGCTCTATTCATCAGTCTAAGCTCAGTTTAAACAGTAGCCACAGAGATACAACTGACCATTGCATTTAAGCAGATCGTGGGATGAACGTATATGTATATTGAGGACTATAAATTTCCAGGACACAAAATTTGCAGAGCTCCTCCAGGCTAACAGACAGGTGGAGCTCCTTTGTCCCACTACCTCAACACCTACCACAGTAAGTCAGGGTTTGCTCTGAATAATTTTGCAGAAACACTAAATCTTGTTGGACTGAAAAAAAAAAGCACCTCCACATCCTGCTGTATTACATAGGTGGCCCTGATCAGTCACTGTAACTGTTTGTAGTTATGTAAAGTTAGAAATTTATTACAGATAAGATTAATTAAATACCTGGTGTCAATACATAACCATTTTGAGAAAAGTGGTGGAGCCAAGCATCACTCTTCAAATGAAGTTTAACATTAATTTCTTGAAATGAGCGTATACTTGAGAGACTCTGCATATATTGAGGCTTCTCATTTCAGCCTCTATCCTCCATATACAAAAGAATAAATTAAATACATCTGTAGTCTACTGGTTATGATGCATTTTCCTCACATGCACCATTAATGAAGTTTGTCTTCTTTGGAAGCTGACAGTAACTGAGGCTGTTCTGCTTCCCTAGAGTTACAATTTTGAATCTTCAACTCACAAAGAAAACTGATAGTATGAGGCCCATTGCTATTGCGAAACACAACTTTCCCAAGCCTGTTCACACTGTATTCCTTGTGAACCAGCTGCCAATGGGCTGCATTTAGGACCGTGTACTCTCTCTTAAAGGCTCAAAACTGATGGCAAGCAAATGAATGGTTGGCAGCTACACAGGTTTGCAATTTGTGGCCAACAGAGCATTCACATCTGTATCTAATTGTTGAATGGAATAGCCAAATTCTCAGTTGTGTCAGTGAAGCATTAACAAAGCCTAGCACACATGCTCCAGTATTATTTAAATTAAATATCAAGCCACAGAACCAAAGATAAATGTACCATTTTTCTTCTAATATATGCTTGCTATAGGTATCACTGCTGTCACTGGCTTGTAATAATACGTAAAAAATGAAGGAAAGATTGAGACATGTTTTTCCCTTATAATATAATTAATAGAAAGTGCAAACACACAAGACAATATTTCAGCCAATTGATTTCTTGTTTTGTCACTTAAGCCAGAGGCACTTGACTGGATGGAATTTTTGTTTGGTTTTGTTGGATGTTTTTGTTTTCCCCACCCTTCATTTGGAGACTTGATTCAAAACAATGTTATTATTTACAACTAAGAAATGCAAAATTTAGAAGGCAAAATATGTAATCAATATCCTATTAACAGGATTTGTAGATGCAGGAAAATCATTTTGTGGCTGTACACAAGAGCAAGCTTATCAAAGACTTTCAAAATGATCTAATCTATAAACGAGCCATTCATACTAGATTTCTCTGTAATACGATTCTGTGAAACCACCTTCCCAAAAACATAGTTCTTTTACCAAAATCCTTTGTATTTTAAAAGCTTTATTGAAGTAACATTCAAAAGTACTTTAAGTTTAAATAAATTTAAAGTACTTTTAAAGAAATAAAAAAGCCATATTTAACAAACAATATTTTCAAAACCACGTATGTACACTAAACTGGGTAACTCATGCACTTCAACATCTTTTCGTACTCCCCTGTGGTCAAGTACAATGTGTTGTTTCCAGGTTACTTAAAGAAAATACATTTAATACTTAAAGTCTGTGATTTTCCTCAACACTGCTTGTGTTGCGTTGTCTGAAGTACATCCAGTTGTGCCTTCAGAACTACTCGGATGAGCCTGTTTCTCACAAGGTCAAACTGCTTGGCCTTCCTGTGGCACGGAGTTCAGACAGGCGACATGAGATGTCCTCTATACTCTTTGGAAAGGTACCCTGCCTCTGTGCTTCACCTCGCTGCCCATTGGATGAGTAACATTAAATGATACTGGAGGTATTTAAAAGATATGTAGATGTGGCACTTCAGGACATGGTTTAGTGGTGGACTTTGCAGTGTTAGGTTTACGGTTGGACTCAATGATCTTAAAGATCTTTTCCAACCTAAATGATTCTATGATTCTGTGATTCTATAGCTTGGTGGCAAAGATGCCTGAAGGATTAATAGCTTACAATTTAAAAACTCTCATGCTTTGCAAATAATTAGGATTCTATGACTTTTCCTTCCCAATTACAAGGACTGACTTTTTCCATTACTTTAATGCTTGAAACACCCAACTCAATTTCCAAATGCTTGTGGATGGTTCCAGAAGTCACATCACATTTTAGAAAAGCCAGTCCCTGGTGGGACACATCCCTTCCTGTTTGCAATTGCAATGTGTCCTTAGACAAAGGCACCCACTGCTTACACTGAGAAGTAATGCTAAGAAAGTACTGTAAGTATGTACCTATGTTTAGATATTTCTTTCCAATTCTGTATAAAGCTTTTTGCCCTCCTGCTCTCTCCCTTCCCTGTCTGCTCTTCGTTCACTTTGACACACTATGGCTATCTTGCCCTCCTGCACCTCATCCTGTTGTCCTCATCCTGGTTCGGTTTTATTTGTTATTGTGTCGTTGTGGGTTTTTTCCTAGTCTTTCCTCCTAATTCCTTCCCTCCTCCTTTGAAGGCAGCCAGTACTCTCTCCTTTTTCCTGCCTTTTACAGCTCCCTGGAGTCTTTCTTCAGTGCAACTGAAGAGGGAGAGGGCTGCAGCTGCAGGCGCTCTTCTGAATGCTGATAGCCAACGCTCCACAGGCCGTTAGAGATTCACAGGCAATAGTTTGACAATTGGTAAGCCATTACTACAGTCCATCCTATTTGTTGTCTAGGGAAAATAACTCTATGAAAATCAGTTTAAGACATTTTTTAAAAAGGCGAGTAGCTAACTAGGTGTATGATATTTAAATGTAATATAAAGCCTGCTACTTCACACAAATAAATGGCTCTCCAAATTTTAGCTGATCACTAGCTTTATAGACTTCTAAGAAAACATTAGTTTTCCTTTCTGTATACTTATGTGTCAGGTGCAGGTGCCCAGGCACAAAACGCTGCCCGGCAGCCGGGGCTGAGGGAAACGGCGTGAGAAAGAGCCCTGCAAGCCCCGGGGGGAGAGCAGGAGGAGGGGAGGAGGTGCTCCAGGCGCCCCAGCAGAGAGAGAGATGCCCCTGCGGCCCCTGGAGAGACCCCGTTGGAGCAGGGAAAAGTGGGAGGAGAGGAGTGGCAAGGTGCTCCAGGCGCCCCAGCAGAGAGAGAGATGCCCCTGCGGCCCCTGGAGAGACCCCGTTGGAGCAGGGAAAAGTGTGAGGAGGAAGGAGTGGCAGAGAGGAGCTGTTATGGGCTGACCGCAGCCCCCCATTCCCCATCCACCTGCACCGCTCGGTGGGGGGAGGAGGTAGAGGAGTTGGGAGTGAAGGGCTGAAACTGAACATGGGAAGAAAGGGGATGGGTGGGAGAAGGTGTTTTAGGTTTTCTCTTTGTTTCTCACCATCCAACTCTATTTCTAATTAGCAAAAAATTACATTAATTTTCCCCAAGTCAAGTCTGTGACAGTAACTAGCCTGTGATCTCCCTGTCTTTATCTCGATCCATGAGCTTTTTCATCCTTTTTTTTTTTTCCTACTGTCCTGGTGAGTGAGGGGAGTGAGAGAGCAGCTGGGTGGGCGTCTAGCAGCCAGACCACGTCAACAAACCACAACTTTCCTGCACAAATTTCTGCTTGTAATTGTATATAAGCTATTACTTGAAGATGTATTGGTTTCCAAGTGTACTAACTGTACCTAATGTATAAATCAATTATTTTCTTGCATTGTCCAAAGTTGGTGTAAATTTAGTGACACGTCAAACAGGAAAAACAAATCCTGTAAGTTTTCATTCTGTACTTATACTTTAATACTTGAAGAGATCGTACCACCTTCTATCACAGCCATCGTACAGAGGCAACATGCCATGGTTTTAGCTTTGTCTAAGTGGGGTGACAGTATTCCTTCCCTATCCCACTTCACGTAGAACATAATTAACATGTTGTAAAATTATTTAATTTAAAACTAAATCAACATTTGGCACAAAACATGCAGATATTACTGCGTAACAGGTTTTAAGAGTACTATTTCTACCCTGTCTAATCCCCATTTCATATTTTAAATTCCCCATTCATTACTGTCCATGGTGATAAAGGGAATTAGTGTTTCCTGATTAGTTTTGAGCAGTGAAGATGTGTGCTTCAGTTTGGGGTAAAATTGGATAATTAATTAGTCACACTGTTGAAAGTTCCAAGTCTATTATACCCCTTAAGCTATTTTCCCTAGGGAAATTTCTATCCTCCTAATTTGTAATGCCTGTAGCCAAAATGATTAATATTCTCTATAGTAATGTATAACATATTGAGTTTATTTGTTTCTCTATTTGTTTGCTTTGTAAGGCATTGCTAAGAAGTAGCTGATAGTATTTGCATTTTTAGAATGATAAACATTTCTTCTAAAACTCTTTTTTTTAACCTACACTCATAAATTAAATGTGGAGGTAAATTTCTTAACCCCCACACAGGGTCAAACTGTAACCATTACACACTAATTAGGACTAAAATCTCAGATAGGAAATAACTGGATCTAGTCTCAAGTTTCAGTTCTATTTTCTCAATTTTTATTGTAAGCGGACTACCATATTTAGCTTAATCCCTTGGAGACAATTCAGACATTAAGAATCTCTCTATATTATAGAATATATATATTATGATTCTGATGTGCTCACCTAACTTAAAAAATAATCAGCAAAAAACATTATTTGTAATTTCAATTGGTTTATAGTGAAAACAAAGTCAGATTCCTAAACAAACTCATCTTAATGGATCCAGAATGAGTTTCTTTTTGGATTTAAAGAATTACAACAATACTATAATATCGATTGTAATGTAGTGTAAGCCACAGAAAGAATTAATCTAATGAAGGTGCATTATTATTATTATTATTACTATTATTATTGTTGTTAATATTATTATTACTATCACTATTATGTTATAAGACCTAAAAATAAAGATGACTTTGTTTGCTCTTCGACATGTCTGATGGGAACATCTACATGTTTCCTATCCCTGCATGTCTTCTCTGCATGAAACCAGAAAAAAGGAAGGGCCTGGAACAGGAGATCCATTGCAAACAGTCTTCCACAGCCTGAGCCACGTACCAGGAACTACAAGAAGAAAAGCAAGCACAATGACTGTATTCTAGAAATAAAAAGTAAAAATATGGAAGCCAATAGCCAAAGAACTGGCCTAAAGGTTTAACTAATTCTACTAAAAAACTCTTCACACATACAGAATACATCTGCAGGAATCAAGATGTCTAGAGCAATATTACTTGGGATCACAAGTTATAAAAGACCTTTCCTCACACAAATAAAGGCAATTTGATCTAGAACGTCTAGCCCTTTCCATCATGTTAATTTCACACTGCTTAAAGTCCGGCCTAGGAATGGGTTTTGATAATTTAGTTATGGACCATGAGTATGATAAAATGGCAAACTGAAGATCTAAAGCAATCATTCAGTTTAGGTCATTTGATTGGAGAATGTAGCAAAGTGCTTTGCACAAAGTACACCTCAAGTTTTTCAGGAGAAAAAACAGTCAAACACCACCAATTTGTTTTATGTATTTTTCAAATCTGCATTTTCTCCTCTAAATTATCATCACATACAGGCAAATTTTAAATTCAGTATATCCTTCTAAGGACCATATAAAAATTGTAAGAACCAGGTAAGATTTAACATGAATAAGCATCCATAGACATAAGATCACAGCAATACACAGGCACTGATATTTTTATGTAATTTACAGTGATAGGATAAATAGGATCATTGCTGTAATGTAAATAATTTTAAGAAAGATCTGCTACAAATTAAAATTGTGAAAAGTCATAATGAGATCTAGACTGTACAAATAAGTAATACAGGCAGCATAACAAATGAGTAGGAAGCTCTTCCTCCCATCAGTGCCAGCTGTGAAAGGAGTTCACAGGAAACAAGACACCAAAATACTAATTGGAGTCAGATTGTCAGCTTAGTCTGGATCAATGTTTCATTTTGACATACAGAATTGTAGAGCATTTTTTACCACTTTAATAATAGCACTAGAAAACTAACAAAGGGAACTTTCTAACAAACAAAATGCTAAGAAAGCATTTTGTGGGAAAAGGCTTCACAAGATTAATCACAAATATGGATTTATTACCACAGTGAAGCCAGAGCAGTTCTGCAAAATCTCTCTGTGACTCACTAGCGGCAGTGTTTCCACCAGTTTTACCCCCGTAACCTATCTTTCTGATAGTATGGCTTCAGTAATACTTCATTGCCGGGTCTAGGCCAAGATGCCTGCCCACCATTGGCATTTAGATGGGATACCTGCAAATGGACCATGACTAGGACTGCAGGAGTCTAAAACTTCCCCGTCTGCACTCAGTCGCCTATGGAGCTGCTGGAAGGTAGAGATGCTTTCCCAAGGCCGTTCTTTCTTGGGTTAGTACTGTCTTTTTCTCCGTCATGGAAGTTTTGATGCTCTGCCCCATTCTTTGTACATACGTCCATACGTCCACCAGAACATTTTGCATCATTTTCTATGTTTAAAAAAAAAAAAAAGCCAGATGATTTAGCCTTTTTTTTTTTTGCAAGCTCCCTAAAGCTTACCAAATACCAAAATACTGTGAAGACCTGTGACAATGAATCCTAAAGTGCCATAGAAAAGAACAGAGGTTACAAGTAGCAATACTCCCTGGCTTCAACACTAAATAAAGGTTCCATGAGAAATAAAAGGTTTTGTCAGGCAGCTTGCATTCCTTGAACTATTGACACATAAACTCTTTTAAGATGAAGAAGTGTCTTCTAAAACTGGACAATTTTAATATTTAGAGGTGCGGTGAGTGAAATAATTTAAAAAATGTGTAGAGATTTTGGAAAGAGAAACAAGGCAAGTAACTGAGCTGGAAAATATATATATGTGGGAAAGAAATATTTGTTTTCCATTTACAATGGAGAAAGAAAAAAGGAAAGGAACTGAACTGAAAAAATATAGAGATGTGGGAAGGACATGTTTGTTTTCCAGCTAGAATTCTTAATATTTTCTAGTAGCGATGCATCAATCCTGAAGAGGCTGCTTAGAAAGAGAGAGGGACTTCTATGGCCACTTGTAAGTATTGAGTCTGATTTCCCAGTATTCCACATGAAAAAAGACAAAGAAAATTGCCAAATTCATCCAAAAGCCAAAAATTTGGCAGTGACTAAAAATGAATTGTGTTTGCTAACAATTTAATGATTATTGTATATGAAGAAAACAGACCTCTAGCCAGCATTCATTAGTATTCAAAGCTTTAATAGCTTCAGTTTCATGTAAAAAAAAAGAAAAAAAAAAAAACATGATAGCATGTAAGAACCACTCTAGATAAAAATGCTCTTCTGAAACATATCTGTTCATTCATGTATATTCCAAATTATAGAAAATGATCAAAATGATCACTTGAACTCATCTTCCAAAACTACTTGTCTGAAAACTCATGCAAAAGTTCATACCACAAATCACTTTCCTGAGCTCTCAGATGCCATTCTAGCATCAGATTCATACCTGTAGAGCTTGCTGACCACACTGGTATTTTATATTGAAAATCTGCAATATTTCTGCAACAGCCTTTGCTCAACTGAATTCCACCTATATTTATTTTTTTCAAAAGCAGATACTGTGAAGCTAACGTTTTAAAATGTATGTTTCCCCCAATCTTTAATTAATCAGCTAATCCACTAAACTTCTTATTAATTACATTTTTTAGGAAAGCATTATTAAACATATGCAAATAAGATACACTGTTGAGGTAAGCAATGTATTTAATCCAAGAACAGATACAGAGTACATGGCTCATGCTAGCTTATGATTTTTCCATCACAAGGAGAATCCTAGCTACAGGAACTCTTTGCTGCATCACAAGTAATAGAACAAGTAATCATAAGGAAAATAAGACCAATGGCCAAGTAATATTGAACTCTACCAAAAGCAAGCATGTGCTTAGATTGCTGTGTAGAACAATTAGGAATCAGGAACCTGGAGCCGGTGCCTGGGAATTTCTTCTACATCAGTCATACCTTATGCATACTTTGTGCTTTTCTGGTGTCCTACCGCAAAAAGAATAAAACAGAACTGAAAAGGGTCAGAGCAAGACAGTGAGAAAAATTTTAACAGTGATAAATGGACTAGGATTCTTCAGCCTGGAAAACAGCTGGCTGAGGATGTCTATGATGCAGACTGCAAAATTGTGATTTGCTTGGACAGGGGTGCATATCAATCAGCCATTCATTGTCCTGTGCAATACAAGAGTGCAATAAAAGGAGATGATTGTTAACATGTGTCGGTCTCTTCTCCCAAGTAACTAGTGATAGGACGAGAGGAAATGGCCTCAAGTTACGCCAGGGGAGGTTTAGATTGGATGTAAGGAAAAATTTCTTTACTGAAAGAGTGGTTAAACATTGGAAGAGGCTGCCCAGGGAAGTGGTTGAGTCTCCATCCCTGGAGGTATTTAAAAGACGAGTAGATGAGGCACTTAGGGACATGGTTTAGTGTGCATGGTGGTGTTGGGTCGACGGTTGGACTCGATGATCTTAGAGGTCTTTTCCAACCTCAATGATTCTATAATTCTATGATTAAGCTGTGGAGCTCCTTGCCATGAGAAGCTGTACATGATAAAAGTGAATGTGGGTTCATGGGGGGCTAAAGACCATCATGAAAGAGAAATCAGCTGAGGTATGTCAGATAAAAAGATGTTATTTATGGCTTAGGATGTCTCTGAGCCACAAATATTGGAGGCCGGGAGAGGATTTTCAAGAAGAATCACTCCATTTGCCCTGTTCTAATATTCTTCCTTAAGCATCTGCTGTTGGCAACTGCTGCCGATCACATAGACCATTGGTCTGAACCAATGCCTCCATTCTTATACTTTTGCAAGCCTATCCAAAGTAGGGTTGTGATGCCATTGATAACAGAGCATACAACTAAAGACTTATATTAAGAGCTTACGGCAGGGGTAGCAAACTTTTGGCAGGTGTGCCTGGACTAAGACACAGGACTATTGTCAGTGACAAACAAGTCACAAAAGATTAACCTGCACAGTCCTTGCTCTGTGCTAAATGGCCTGGATAACAGCAGCTGGCAAGATAGGAACCCGCGTGCCAAGTGTGTGGTTGAGTGGACCATCCAAAACCATCTAGGAGGGCATTTTCCCCAAACCTAGTGACACTAAAGAGGAAGAAAACAACAAACATTAGTTAGATTAAACAATAACCATGGGAATATCAAAAGCCTTTTGAAGAAAAGAAAGACTCAACTTAGGAAGTATAAAAGGAGCATAAAAAGTTGCAAAGGTGGAGACAAAGGAGAGGGTAACAGAGCAGCAGTGAAGATCTGTTTTGATACTGCTAGAAGTCATCCTGCTGGCATCTGTCCATGTCTAATGGAGTCGCCTCCTGTTGGAGGCACGAGCATGCCAGAGTGCAGCAGAGAGGGACCCATGCCTCGGTTGTATGTATATCATCTCGTGGGGTGCTCTCTTACTGTGTGTGTGCATCAGAGGGCTGCAGGAGGTGGTGTGGGAAGCTAGAGTGTGTTTTTGACCCACACATCCTCTGAGAGGGGGGGGCTGAGGGGGGGGGGTGTGCATGTAATCGTGTCTGTGTGTGTGTTCACAGAACTCTTAAGGATTAGTTAGAGAAGGTTGTTTAGAAATTTGTAGGTATATGCAGGCATTTTATAAGTGTCTAGGACAGTGGTTTATCTGTTGCAATTATGATACCCTCAATGTATAATTCACTGTTCTGGTTTCAGCTGGACACTGAAATTTTCACCAATTAATTATGTGGCAGTAAACTTCTTCAGTCCTGATTCAATTTAAACTATGTGAATTGAACAATTTTCCCCTGTGAAATCACCCGCTCCAGATGCTGCACTCCTCAACAATAAACTATGTGAGATCATAAAAAGTGATAGTGTAGTGAAATCAGTTCCCTTTCTGATATAGAACCAAGTTATAAGCACTTGGGATCCTACATTCGAAAGAATGAAAAATGTGGATGGGTGATCTGTCTTTCTCATGGGCAGAGGGGACGACCCTTTGTAGATTTTAGGGAGATATTCATCACAGAGACATCACAGTGTTCTCAGTGTAGTGCGTGGGAATAAATATCCCTCCCAGTCCAGACGGCTGTATCAAAAGGAATATTCACTGCATTTAAAGAGATAATGCAGTGAACATTGCTGACAATATTCTTCCTCTGCTTGAAGCGTTTATACGTTTCACAGGAATCACAGGATTCATCCTGTGGAAGGCATATGATCAAACTGCAGTCTTAACTGTAGCAAACATGCTTTAATGTTTAGGTTAGACTAAGAAAACCTAAGAAATAAGCAATTTTTTTAAACTCATTTTCAGAATTCAGACAAGACTACCAATCTCATTTCCTATATGCAGACAGATACAGATTTACTAGTGTGAAGGCAGCAGGGGGATGGAAAAGCTCATGTCCTCACTTACTAAAAGCCAATACAGCACATAGCCTGTCACACAGGGGGGAGAGAGACTGCACCATCATCTTCATGACTACATCCTCAGCACTACACACCACAACAAAAACAGTAGAAACAAATCATCTTTTTTTTAGGGAGCCTTTACACTGATATCTTTTAATTATAGCACAATACTGAATACCAGACATTATAAATTACCTGAGTAGTTCTACATCGTCTCCTGGATAGTTCTAATATGATGAGATCACAACAGCTAAGGTTAGTATTGTAAGGCTGTGATCCTGTCCTTCTAAGCAGTTGCAGACTGCGTTTAAATTTTTAGACTGTCTGTGTGGATTTTATCACATAAATCAACTATGTTTTGAACTTAATATTTCACGCAATCAACACTTGGAATTTAAAAGTCTCCCACAGGATTTCACTATAACCTAAATGCAGTTCATTGTAACACAGGCCTTAAAAAACCCCAACTGTTTATTGTACAATGTGAGAATTAAACAACTACCCCTAGTAAAAAAAAAGTGAAAAAAAACCAGAAGAATGACTGAACAATGAACAGTCTTTTTCCTGTTGGACACATTTTTATTGTAGCAGACATTAATTTTTACTTGTAGATTCTCTACACCATTACTTATCTCTTTGATAAGTTATTAGGTGGGAGTCTTATTTACTCCATTCATACAGTCAATCAGTAAGACTCATTCTTTACCAGCATATTGCAGTTTATATGGCAAATATTAATCAGTAGAATTCTACTCTGGTGAACGTGTATTGTAAGTTAAATTATGATGCACATTAATATGGGAGAGTCTCTGGGTTAATATTTTATGTCTTTAGCATAATTTAACTTTCTTAGCCATATATCAAATCATATAATGATAGAAAACACATGTTAAATAAGAAAAGGTCTATTTGTGGTCATAATTACAATTTAGATATTGTTCAGTTTAGCTGTACTTCTGTACTGTAGATCAGTTTCTGAATAAGGAAAAAACACTAGAATCAACATGCTTCTCTTTTTTGGCCAAAGATCCTGCCAAATATTAGGTATTATTAAAATTTAAAGTAAGCAAATTAGTTTGCTTTGTTAAAATGTGCTATTGCTTTTTACGTCTTTGCCATTTAATTCACAACTGAAGAGGCAGTGATAAGCCTCTCGAGGCTTAGCTGACACTGACAGCTTAGTTCTGCCATTCTTTCCCACTGGTTATATCTTATTCTGACAGTAAACATACTAATTTCAGTGGAAGTACTCAGAACACTTACAAGTAGTCAGCATGAGTAACAGGAGCAGAATCACCAGCTTCTGTTGGAGAGGTGACATTTGTAACAGAGACCTTGACATCCAGAGCTTCTTATTTCTTGAAATATTCTAGGAACGTGGAACATTCAATGCTTTGCAAAAGACACTGAATTTTCCTAGGATAATTCTGTATGGAAAGCATCTCAGAAAGGCTTTAATCTAACCTCTTACAGGAGGTCAGGTCTGATCAGGTTACAGACAGCTTTAGTCAATCAGGGCTTGAAAAACTTCAGGGCAAGAGACAGCACAACCTTGCTGGGCAACCTGTCTCTGGTCAATGCTTGACTGTCCTAGTGGTGAAAAGTTTCTCCTTACATCCAGTCAGACCTTACTGTGTTAAATGTCTCTCATCCTCCCATGATACACTGCTATGAAGTACCTGGCCCTGTCTTCTTGAGAGCCCTTTGTAGGTCCTGGCACACTGCTGTTAGGTCCCCTTAAAGTCATCTTAAAGTCTTCTCTTCTCCAGGTCAAACAAGCCCTAGTCCCTCAGCCTGTCCTCATAGGGCACATGCCCTAGTCTCTGACCACCCTAGAGGCCTAGGATGATTAGGGACTATTGATGTCAGGGACCAGATCAGGGACTACTTGATGTCTTTCCTGTATTTGGAGGCTCAGAATTGGATGTGGTATGCTAGATGTGCTGGGTATAAGGGGATAATCCCTCCCCTCAATGTCCTGGCTGTGAATACCTCCCAGGTCACTGTTGATTGTCCCTGCAGCCAGGGCACACTGCTGGCTCATGCTCAGTGTGTATCTACCAAGGCCCCCAGGTCCCTTCCCACAGCGCTGCCCGCAGCCAGGCAGGCACCAGCCTGTACAGCTGCACAAGGTTCTTCCTGCCTGCGGCAGGACTTGGCCTTTATCCCTGTTGAACTTTTTAAAGTTCTTCTTGGCCCACTCCTCCAGCCTGTACAGGTCCCTAAGAATGGCAGCACAATTTCATTCCTCTGCTAGATACAGTATTTAAGCAATCACTTAAACAGCTGCCCAAAAAGTCGTACCTTTCCATGTATCTCATAAGTAGAATTCTCCCTCATGAAAGCACAGTAAGACAACAAATGCTATTAAACCGATTGGGAGTGCAACTCGCTATGAACCAGCTGAAGCAGCACAGGTTTTACTGTATTCAGAAGTCTTTTCAGTCTCTGTCATGCATATTCTTAGGTTATAGTTATAATAAGCAGTAGCAGAAAGTGATAAGCAACATCAGCTCTCTCCTGGGTTTTATAGTAGTCTGCAGAAGTTACTTAGCATAGGCATCATACCAGATGTTATCTGGAGCATTTTACAGTATATAGCACTTCCACATAGAGTATTAAATATATCTAATGCACTCAATTTGAGGAAGCTGGCCAGTACATCTAACAGAACTTTATAAATCTGTGGGTGCTTAGTTTTTGTCATGAAAAAACCCTG
The DNA here is from genome assembly GCF_000699145.1 of Aptenodytes forsteri. Classification (NCBI taxonomy): domain Eukaryota; kingdom Metazoa; phylum Chordata; class Aves; order Sphenisciformes; family Spheniscidae; genus Aptenodytes; species Aptenodytes forsteri. The sequence continues at coordinate 758,412 of NW_008794407.1, read as the reverse complement.
TGCATAGGTTACCTCCTTGCTACATTAGAGAATGACTCAATTAGGATCTTCCACACAATCTGTTTTTAACTTTTGGAAAGTACTAGACAAGAAATTACTAAAAGGAGGGATGGGAAGAAGAGACAATTAAAAATGCTTTCTCCTAGCCAATGATAAACTATTTAAGAGTATTTTATTTCAAAAGTATTTTAGGCAAAAATTTAAAATGCAATATGAACATTTAGCTACTCAGATGGTATGAAGTAATTTTCTCATATATGTGTGTGTGTGTATATATATCTCAGCAATCACTTCCTCACCTACCAGTTTTCCTTTACATGTAGACAAGAAAACCATGTACATGCCATTATTTTAAAATAGGTAGGAATACTACAACATTCACTTTTGAAGTATATTTTTACACGGTACAGGTGACTGGCCTTCTTTACTGATATTTAAAAAGTTTTAGGGGTTTAAAAAGTTTTAAAACCCACTTTCATCATCTTGAAATTATTTTGGTTTCACCAAATGCATTTAGTGATGTTCATATTTTTGCCAACAGATGTGAAAATGTTGTTTTATGCTTTTGAGGAAAATTTTTTATTCAACATGCCAGTCAAAATTATGGATGCAGAGAAACTAAAAGAGCAAACTGACACAGCATGAGTTTCATTTCTTTTCAGTAATGTTGTAATAGCATTAAAAAGCTTCTCAGTGTCAGGTAGTAAATCTAGCACTTGAAGTATGACAGACATTTGTGATCCAAAAAGCATCGCCAAAATTAAAAAGCAGCTTTCAAACACTGGATGCAAAAGAACCTCTTGCTCACAGATTGCAGAGGCATATATATATTTTGGACGACCAGCTGGATGATAAGTAGGATTCCCTAATGGTCCTGCCTTGAGGACTGTTCTTAACAATTAAAACCCTTTGCTTTTGTTGTTTTTGACAAGCATAACAGTCTGGTAACAGGTGTGAGAATCTGCTTAGAAGGAGACAACAAGAGAATGAAGATGCCACAAAAACCTGGCAGGCTGGACAGAATAATTTTCTTCATCATTTTGCTCACATTTCTGTAGGTGCCAAATATGAGTCTAAAAATGAAGCAATACCTTTTACGTAAAAATAATGCTTGTTTTTCAGTTTCGGACAAGGTGATCTGTGACCAAATGTTGGCTGGATTTATGACCATCTGCCATGCAACAATGAGGCAGTTGTCAGGATTAATAACATTGTAAGAAAAAAAAAAGCTAAGAAGTTGTGGGTTTTTGACCTTTCAACTGCCAACACTACACACACCACTTAATGTTGACATAAAGCTTTGCAACAACACAAACTTAAAAAAATAAGACCAAAATGAATGACTAACCAAGAGAGAAGAAAGACCTGGCAGTCTAAATCAGAAAATGTTATGTCAAGGTTTTGTATTTTCAAGGATAGATCCAGGCTATTCTTTAGAAATAGCTTCTGAGTTTTCAGTTATTTGATAAAATACAACTTGAGCCTTCCAATTCCAAAGTATGACCCCTTTCCAAACAGGCCAAGTAAGCAGCTTGACAATATTCATCCTTGGATGTGTGAGGTCTAATTTTTTTTTTCCTATCAGAAAGTACGTTTTTTCCTTAAATCCCTCATCTGTACACACAATCATACATACATAATTGAGTCCCATTTGCTTCTCATTTTTAACAGGGGCATTATTTTAATTGGCTGCAGTATAATTTACATTTTTCTAATACTGCATGATTCATGTATTCTGCAGCTACAGTGAAGAAAAAAAACAGTGGCATTGTAGGTAAACATTCATGTCAAAAATCAGAGGTAATTCTGATTTCAGCAATTTCACTAGCAAGTTGAGATAGAGTAGGACCCTTTCAGGAAATCAGCAAAGTAAGCTAACACTCACTGAGTTTGACAATGTTCTCAATATCATCATCATCTTCCCATTATTGGATGGGATCATGAGATGAATTCAGATTATTGCTATTGTCAGGGAATGATTTCTCCAGAACTGCTATAATATGATATATTAGTATATATATCTTTACCAAGTGTAATTCTGAATAATTCAACTTTCAAAGGCGTGCCAATCTTTGGTTCCTCAGAGATTAACAGGCACTGCAGACAATAAGGCGTGCCAATCTTTGGTTCCTCAGAGATGAACAGGCACTGCAGACAATGTCATAGGATTCCCCTTCCAGGGAATTCAACTGAACTCTAATGCACTTTCTAATGGCATTACTTGACTTTGTAAATCTACTCTTCTCTCATACAAACTCTTCTCTTTCTCCTTTGTGAACGCTAACGTTAGCAGCAGCAGCAGCAGTAACTAAAATACTACACTGCTTTTGCTAATGAAGGCAAGACCAGAGACATCTGGCTCACAGAGGCAATTTGAGTGGATTTGTTGGAAAGTACTTTTACTAGAATATGGGAAAGGCCTTTGACGTACACTTATTATACAATGGGAAAAGTTTGTATATATGAAAAAGTGCCCAGAATCCATGTTGATTTTTAATGACCTCTTTGAGCCTTCAAAGCAATAAGTGAACCAAACTGGATTAGATTTCGAGAAGTCTTCTAGTGTTCTGGTTGAATTTCTAATATGATAAAGTAAATGCTGGAAACTGTCACATTAGCCTTAACCCCACAAATATAGATTTTACTTTTAAAGGAAAACTACAACTTGATACAAGCTCTAGACTTTGTTTAGTACAAATACATATCAAATTGCAGGCTCAAATCTACTTGCACCCTGGAGAGTCTCAAAACCTATATGAATAATAAAATTTTTAACACCTCTCAGTCTCAGAGTAAAGGCATGAATCAAAGACACTACTTTAGTAGCACTGACATTTTTAGGTTCAAAAAAAGATAGTTTCAATCCTATCTGTAACCAGAATAGATTCAGTTAACAAAACAGTTAATTTTTCGTTCAGTGGATAACAACAAGGAAAAGTTGTAGTACTCCATTACAAAAGAATAAATGAAAATTAAAACTATATAGCCGAAGATGAAAAGGATTTCTAGTTTGGTGCAGCTCAGAATAAATACATATCAAAAAAACTTTAGAATCATCTGGGTCTATAAAATCAGGCTAGATGTCCAACAGCAACAGACTTGAACGATTACTACAAATGTTGGGATTTGCCATAAAAGAAAGAAAATACTCCATATGGGTTTTCTGCAGTAAAGTTGTTGTTTTTTTACTGAATGATACTGAAATTTTAGGTGCTAATGCAAGATGTAAATTCTTAGTTTTGATCTGTTGTTGGTTTTGATACAGACAGTTCAATTCTAGGCAAATTCATTCTTTACAGACAATAATGTGCACTATCCTCACACACATATTGCAAACAGTAGTCAGGCAATAATTGAATTATCTTCTTATGTTACCAGCTCCATCATGTTAACACATCTCTAACATTCTACTGCAACATTTCATTAAACATAAGAAATATTGTAACAGACATCAGGCAAATAACATTTTCTTCTTATGACTGGAAATTTCAAATTAGGAATCCTGAATTACTAACCAGAATTGCAATAAGCTGCATTAAGAAGCCAGGCTTTTCCCAACATTACAAATATCTTTTGATTCTGTTTTATTTTATCCTTGAGAAAAGCCACCAAGATTTTCCTGGTTTATTCTGGTTTATTTTATCCTTGACAAAAGCTACCAAGGGTCCCCCCCTGCTTCTGTTTCACCTAAAAATCTTATTTATAGATGTCAAATTATCTGAATAGGAACCAAGCAACTAAAAGGGCTGTAGCTGTCACAGTAGGCCAAGCTGGATTGGGACTTGCTGTAGGTCATATGTCTCAGTAGCACTCAAATAGCTGAAAAGCTGTTCCACTTTAAAAGACAGAAATGTGTTCAGGAAAGAAAAAAAAAAAAGCAATGATCAACAGCAAGTGTGAAAATTTGCAAGCAACAACTTTTTATTTATAAATATCAAAATATTTTCTCCTCAGAACAAATATATTTGCTCAAGCAATTCATTGTGTATTGAGCTTGAACTTTGAATTTTGCGTTCTACATTTAATGAAGATAGAAAGGCTTTATGGCTGAAAATTCAAGTCAGAAATAGGGTTGAGAATACAATTTTTTAACTTAATATTAATTTCTGCATTTAAACAGTGTGGTCCAAAAGTCGAGACACACAATCTTCCTCATACCATTTTTACTTTATTGAATTTCAATTGCCTTGATAGAGTAATTAATAATGGGCATGAATTTAAAAATTTATTACACACACATCTTACACATGCATCTTACCCAATTCCTTCAGATCTACTGGTTTAAACCTTTATCTTATTCTCTGGGATAGAGCAGCTGACAACAAGCTATCTAAATCATCATAATTTCCTCCATAATTACTGTGTGCAGGGAATCACACGGTAATATGGATGACCCATAAGCATTAGTTTATTGCTTGAATAAACTTTTTATGTCATGAAGATTAGGCGGACTGCAGTTGGATGTAATCACACTGTAGAAAATGAGCAGAAGAATGTGAGGGATCTCTTGCAATTGTATATACTTGACCCATGTAAATTTCTTCTTCCTTAGATCACTTTAACAACGAAAATTTTACTGTTTGTCAGTGAACATTTTAATTTTCATGGACAGAAATGTCCATATTTTGACTGATTTGTTTTCTACAAGATTATATGCTAACAATGACTGTGTTTCAAGGTCACATCCTGCGGTGTAAATTTGCTACCTCAAAAACTGCACTAAAAACACTGATCTAACTGATATTTCCCTGTATAATTTATGTATTTTGTATAAATATACATTTTATATTTTTTTATATTTTTTATGGGTTCATTTTTTGTTTGTTTGTTGGGGGTTTTGGGGGGGAGTGGATTTGTAACTTCAAGAGAAAGAGCTTTTTAATTAGTTGAGAATCAAACCTTTTCTTCTCCCAGTTTCTGATAGGAAAAATTTTAAAAAATCACAATTGCTTTTTACTGAGGTCACAAAGGAAGAAAAACAGATGACAGAGGACTTTCCTTCTGACACACCGCTCACTCCATTATCCCCCAAAGCAAACAACTAACCTACTCAGTGGTTTTTTTTAAAATAAGTATATATGCTTAATCAGAATTGACTGTTCATTGAAGACGCACCTGTAAATGAGAAATGCCCTGAAGCTGGGATTCTATAGTCAGTAGGGATTAAGAGGAACCCTGGTTCTTATAGACTGTGACATATACTTTGTATCAGTGAGATTGGTTGGGGAGAGTTCTTTTGCCTTTCTGACTGTTTAAGAGAGAGAAAAATCTGCTCAGTTCAAAATACAGGCAATCTGTTTTTCACTTCCAGTGTAAAACGTCTCATTGGAAGACACTAATGATCACAAATCTATTATTCTAATCAATATTTGGATTTTCATGGTGGGACACTTCTGAGGAATCTATTGCAGTTTGCTTCCCAGCTCCTGCTAGACTGTACTCAGTATTGCTGGCTGAATCCTTTAAACATCCTGGAACACTGCTGGCCTAAACTAGTACTTTTAATTTCTATAAGCAGTGCTGCCTAGAGATACTATAATCCAGCACTGAGTTATTGCAAACACCACCAAAAGGAACAATCGAGCTTTCTTTAATGTCTAAATCAGACATTTATCATCTTAGCTGGTGATTATTTTGATTTCCACTTCTTTCCTTTTACAGTTGTTCTGTTCCAGTTTCTGTTATACTGAACCCTTGTGATAATACTCCAAGAATTAAGAGGTGAAAATAATAAAATAGATTAAATTTTACAGAAGGGTCATACCATTTTCATATCTTGTTTTACACTGTGTTTTAAGAGACATGTCTTTTTTCACTGTAGGTTGGTAACAAACAGTGTTGACTAGGACAAACGCATGGATTCCAGAAACTAAAATGTTGTAACACGGAAGGATAAAATCAATTAAAAACAAGCCTGTTGAAAGACAGAGTGAACAGAACTAATCCTAGGCAGGACGTGGCAGAGCATCAACGCAATCTGTTCAAAGATAATGATCCTTTATAGAAGTAAAAGAGACACCAACTTTTTCACATAGCAGGCAATAGGAAAGCACATACGAGTACCTGCACTGTAATTGTTTTTTTTCTTTAAGACTGCTGCAGTGTCAAACATGTCTACAGAGAAAATCACAATTAAATCCCACCCTAAAAAACCAAATAAATGGTCTTTCAATAAAATTAAATTCTCATAAACTTCCTACCTATTTCATGTTACTTCCTTCCTAATTTGTGTTCTTGTCTAAAAATCATTGATCAAATCTACATCATAATTTAGGTCTATAGTACCTATCTAACAGTGATAGAAATTCATTTATATTCCAATGTTCAGGCAAAATAAATAGCATTTTTGTTTGGTTGGTTGGTTGGTTTTTCAATGTTGTGAAGCAAGCATGTGAAATTGGTAAAGGAAGTTGTTAAGGACAAACTCCTTGCTATCAGCAGTAAGCCACTTAAATGCTTTTGTGTCAGTGAGGAACAATATAAACCTAGATACCATTAGTTATAGTTTTCTTCAAAGCTACTGCGCAAGCAAGAAAATTTCAATGCTTTTGGCATAGGGAACCTAACTCAGAGGCGGGGGGCGGGGGGGGGGGGAGGGGAAGTGGAAGGTTTTACTTTTAACCTCCATTGAAGTGCAAACTGTTATGAATCTTCTCCTAAACTCATCTTGGACAATTCTGCAAGCAAGAGCCCTTTGATCTACCTAATGTGGTGTGAAAAGTTCAGCACATAATAGAGTGAGGAGTTACTCCGAATATATTCCTACAGCCACTGAAATTGAAGACAAGCAACAGATATTCAAAGAGCCTGATTTTGGCTACTCAAAACTTACAGTAAATATACCAAACTAGAAGATAAAATGGTCCAAGTGGTAAGTAATGCTCTATTTGTGGGAACCAAACAACACACTTTTCTGAGAAGTTTACTTAAAATCTGGTGACATGAGAAATTATGTCTGTATGTAGCTGTTCAGATTTTTTTTTCTCCTACCAACGCATGGTTATCTATTATGTGAATTAACTTGCCAAGTGTATTTGGAATTATTTTTATATTTCATTGACATTTTCTACATTTTGATTTAATTTTCTTGACAACAAACGAATACAAAAATATTTCTGCATACTTAAAATGACCCTTTTTTACATTTTAGATTGGGTAAAAGTGGTTAATTTGTCCTCATGGAATAGAAATTTTTATTTTTTTGTATGGATACCTTCTATTTTGACATTTTAACTTTTTGCCCACAGAACTTACTTAAGAATTTAGTTCACAGTTTATAACTGTAGGGTATGAAAACCCTTATGCAGTGTCATTTTTTAGGCTGAAGTTTGTTCAAAGCCTGCTTGGTCCCTTGGGAAGCTGCAAGTAGTTTCAGCATTGCTTACATGTTTTGCTCATAACAATCGTCAATAAAGTGTTCAGGCAATTACAAACTTGCTCTAAGTTGCTTCAAGGAATTCATTAAGATGCCTTTCTGCAATATTCTAGACCTGTTGAAAGCATTAGCGACAGAGCAATTCTGGAGCAGCCCAAAGAGTACTGCAACACACTCTACTGTTCCAAGATGAATTTAAATACCTGCTTGGAGATATTAGGTACATTTTATACCCCGTAACCCAACAGGCTTCCATTTTAACTTCCAGACCAATTATTTGACATATACCTGGAGTCCAAATACTTTTTTTCTTAAAAGAGAAAGGGAAGAATAAGTTAAATTTTGGAATTATCACTTCAAAGAAAGGTGGCAATTGGAAGCAGAGGCGTTTTGGTTCTGTAGCAATCTTCATTTCTATGATTCCCAAGTTTCAGCAGCTAGTCACAAAAACAGATTTTGAGGCACCACATAGTACAGAGGAACATGTCATATAAGAAAGTTAACACAGACACACAGACACAGAAAAATTTCAGGAATGGCAATCCAAGAAAGATTTTGGTATTATGTTATCACTTCTACATCCCTTTTTGTATTTCTTCTAAATATAAGTACCTTGCATTCCCAAATGCAACTTGAAGCATTGCAGACACTTGGTAGGCAGGATGTGCATGAATGAAAGCATTTTGTGACAAACTTCTGTTTCTTTTCAATTTGGAATTAAGTTGGAAATAAGTGACTTATCAGAAGAGCAAGGGACTTTATGCTGCACATTGAATTCTAGGAGGAATGTTTCTAGGATCTCTGAATTCTATTGGATTGAGGTACACATAAAATACCTGTTGTCTAATTGCCTATAATCCAAGACTGATACTCATGTATAAATGAAACAGGTTGTTTAGAGCACTCTCACTGCTTTGTCAATAGTTTTTCTCCCCAGGAGGCTCATAAAACCATTACATATGCACAAACACTCATCTCAGAAACAACATATTAACTGGTATTTACTTAACAAGACACTCGCTATATAATCTTTATCAAGAGACTGAGTTCACAGATTTTTTACTCTTTTGACATATGGAGAGGCATAATCTGTAGGTACACCCAGCGTTCATGGATTATGTAACCAAATTATGGATCATTTACTGGGCAATTTCCAACCTAGCTATTATGCCAACTGTTAAGCCTTTCATGTTGAGACTGAGAAAATGTGCCTGAGCCCTAATGCTCTACTGAAAGGAAGCAGGAGTGGATTCATTGTCCTGCAGATTTGTTTGTGTTGCCCTTGCTGTACACAGAACCACTCTCCAAACCAACTGGCAGAAGTTCAGATCTCTGAAGATGTGGATTCAGTACATGAACTAAATTTAATAATTCTCTGTTCTATACCTCATGGATTTATCTTGCAAACCTTTATTTACCATTTTAATCTCTTGAAAGTACTCTAGATTTGAGTTCTAGCAGGGTTTATACCACAGTAACTTCTACACTGATAAAGTAATACCCAGTTTTGTAGTTAAACTTGTTTGAGTGGGATATTTAAGCTAGGAGCGTTTACTAATCACAGATTATTTGTTGAAAAGATGTACTTGATGAAAGAAAAGTGGTGCATACCTTCTGGTTATCACAATTATATCATTTTATAAAAACACAAGACTGTTCTTTTTTATACATATCAAATTCAGTGAAAATAGGCAAAGCTTTAAGCACGTATTATTGTGAAGTATAAAAGTCAGAAGTCTAATGAAGGATAAAGGCAATATTGGAAAGTCAACAACAACAACAAAAAGATTGTTGTAAAGTTAATGTATACATTTTCACCAAGTTTTATTTTTAGTTTATGGAAGGACAACAAATATTTTTAAGTCCTTTACCATTAGTCTATACTTAATGAGCGTGATGGATTTTTTCCAGTCCCTACTTTTCCTGGATCCCGCCCAGTCTCCTACAACAAAGTTACTCTGTGACTTTTGCTTTTGATTCAATATTTTTCTTCTTAATCACATTGGAAAAATCTCAGCTGTTGACCTGTATTACAAAACTATACTGAAATATCCATTTCTTCCTGTCACAGATGCTCATGAAATTAAATTAGGCAGGTGATAGATTCAAAAATAAACTTTATTTTAACCAAAATTGTTTAGGAGAAAACTAACTATAAATGAGGCATCAACATTCTGACAATGTCAGTAAACCACAGGTTCAGGATGGTGTA
>NW_008794407.1:746076-747402 GCF_000699145.1 Aptenodytes forsteri | reverse complement strand
AACAGTGTCATTTCATCTATGTCTTTACACCCGATCTCTGCCTGACAGTTCCAGAGCGGAGATTTCCCTACCGGGAATACCTTATCCTTTTCCCTGTACGAGCTGGGCACATAAGTGTATCTAGCCCACGTGCAGTTGAGGGGGCAGTCCCACAAATTTCTATTACACACACTGGGACAGTCATTATTAGCCTTTTCAGGATGTTTGATGCACCATGAGGCATTCAATGGTTTTGTGTATTGTAGGGCGAGGTCATCAGTGCTCCAGCGGACACTATATTCAGTAGGTCCCCATGGAATTTTGGGGTATGGTGTAGTGCCATTCCAGGTCCACCCCGTGGCCTCATGGGTAGGTTGAAGAATATAATCACATCTGGCATCCCATACTGAACTAACAGGTACTGTGCCCAGCGACCAACTGTAGACAATATAAGTATAGCCTCTTCCCTCGATCTCCCTAAATCTCCAACTATAATTAGTGTATTGCTCCCATGTGAGCTTGAGGGCTAGCGATATGTTAATGTCCTGTACAAAAATTGGTAACGGGTCTTCTGCTGACTTGGGTGTGGGCAGGCAAACCGTTACAGAGGTTAAATTCATCATTCAGGCAAATCCTACTATCATTTTTGCTACCATATTGCTGTCCAGGTCCTGGTTGTTTCCATTGGTCACTGTCACCATTGCCAGTATGAGCACCAAATCAGTCTGTTTTTCCTTTGTCCTGTAAGAAAACACAGAGCTGGGCCTCAGGCTTGAAACTGGGCTTCAGGGTTAGAAGACAGGGATTATCCACTGAGCACTGATAACAGTGTTTTTTTCCGCTCCTGTCCAGAGCTTCCCAGGCATATAAACCTCTGGGTTTTGCCAGGGTCATGGGTACAATGCCAATGGAGGGTAGCTTCACCATTACAGGTTGGCCCACATATGTCCGTAGTGGGAACTGGTCCTTTGTATCGCCCAGTATAGGGTCGTCACCCGTTAATCGTCTCATAGGCAAAACGCTCAAATTTTGGGGTTTCCATAACTTCCCCAGTGGCTGTTAACAATAAAGACTACCTGTGGTAGTCGTATGTCCCAGTTGTGGCCTGAGACATCGGCATGTCTTTTAATCAAACCATTGGTTCATTCAACTACACCGTTAGCCTGAGGATAATATGGTGTATGGAACACCCATTTGATGCCTTCCCCTTAAGCCCAGTCTTGTACCACTGTGGCCGTAAAATGTGACCCATTAGCACTTTGAATGCACTCAGGGGTGGGTAAAATACTAAACCACTTTCTTAATGCTTGGACCGTCTGATCTCCAGTGGTGGTGCTAAGAGCTGTC
>NW_008794407.1:744224-745661 GCF_000699145.1 Aptenodytes forsteri | reverse complement strand
AACTGTCCCCAATCTTCCTTTTTGCTATCTACTACCTTAATTTGGGCTAGGTGATCTACCTGTTGATTCCATTTTGCAGCGGGGGTCCCATTTCTTGCATGGCCTTTTACCCCCCACACCTTTAGGGGTCGTGATCTGCCTATTTCTAACAATCGCTGCCAGTCTCCAGCTCTCCAGACTTTTGTATGGCCTACTTCCCATTGATTGGATTCTCATTGAGATATCCACTCTGTGGCACCCTATAGGTTGCGTAGGAATGAGTGTAAATTATGGCAGTGCCATTCTCTGCTGCCAGCAAGAGGGCGCGCAACTCCCCTACCTGTGCACTACCTTCCGCCTCCTCTGTAATCATTCTCCTGGTAGCAATTTCCAATGCTGCTGCTTTATATTGCCACCTAGATCCCACTCAGTTGGCAGATGCATCTGTGAACCACACTCTTTGTGTACCTGAGCCTGCGGTCAGTTCGGGAGCCTCTTTGATCGGGGAAGGTTTATAGGGTTGTCCCAGCAAAACTGGATCCAGATTCACAGGTTGTTGGAGCTTAGACGCTTTGACCGAGCCCTCTCTTCATGACAGTAACTGACTAACTCCCTCTAGATAGGCACACCACTTCCGTATCACGGTCTTCTGGGCCACTCCCTCAGGAGGGGGTGATCCCTTGAGGATCGAATTTAGCAGAGGAAAAGGGCCTTGTACTAAAATGTCTTGTAAAGTACATAACCTCTCCATCTCCTTAACTGCCCTGGTAAGTGAGAGGAGTCCCTTCTCCCACTCTGAGTACCGTTGTTCAGCTTCCTTGAATGAGGTAGAAGAGAATAATAAAGGTCTAGCCGGCACCCTTGGTCCCTTTTGGAATATACTGCAATAGGAGGCATGTTCTGCGAACCCCCATCCTATGCTCAATGGGTCTTGTGAGTGTAGTGGGCCTAGCCTCTGATAGGTCTTAAGTTCATCCTTTAGGTCATTAAAGGCCAAGGAGTCCAATCCCATTCCTTATTCTTTCGGAACAAGTCATATAAAGGGCAAGCAATCACCAAAACCCCCGGTATATGTTTTCTCCAATAGCCCATTGTACCCAACAATTGCTGTAATTCTGTCTTACTGACTGGAGTTTGCCCTTTCTTAATAGCTGATAGAGTGTCATCCGGCACCGCAACTGCTCCAGCAATCCACCAAGCTCCTAGGAATTTAATTTCCTGTCTGGGACCTTGACATTTGGAAGGTGGAATGTCTAGCCTGTTTCTCGTCAACTGGTTCCAGATAGCTTCGGCCACTTGCCCTGTTCTTTATTATCTCCACCAACTAGGATGTCATCTATGTACTGATATATGTGGACACCTGATGGCACATCCACTGTGTCGAGGAGTTTGGCCAAGGCATTGTGGGCAATAATGGGGGAGTGTTTGTATCCTTGTGGGAGTCGATTAAAGGTGTAT
>NW_008794407.1:741140-742213 GCF_000699145.1 Aptenodytes forsteri | reverse complement strand
GCAGGGGGGTTGGACTAGATGACCTTTAGAGGTCCCTTCCAACCCTAACTATTCTATGATTCTATGACTGCCGGTTTTTTCCCTTGATCTTTGGTTTTGCCCTCAAGCAATTCCACCAGTTTCTGGATGTGGTCGGGGCTGCCCGTTTCGGCTGGCTTGTTGAACCCTCCTATTCCTGTCGACGCCACCACCTGGATCAGTCCATCCCATCTCTCGCCTGTGTGTGATTGTGTCGTGTAACATCTCTGCCCAAGTCAGCACATGCACGGGTGGATTCTGAGGGTTTTACCGACTGTGTTCTATGGTCCTCTGGATCCTTTCTCTGAGAGACTGAACATGTATTTTTAAGGCATCTGGTAGCCCTCTAATGAGAGGTCTAAGGTGGCTGGGGTCCACCGGTGCAGCCATCGGTACCCCTTGCCGCCCTTTCTCATACGTTGCCTGGATACAAGCAGCCATTTGTACTCCTTCCACTAACTCCGACAGTCCTTTTACTCGGATGGTAACAGACTCCCCTCGCTCTTTGGGGTCCACACCCCCAGCCCAGAAGGACACTCGGGACATGATCGACTGGTCTCCTGCTGGCCCGTCACTCAGAAACACTCCGGGTCCCCAAAATCCCCTAGCTTCCTCCTCGCTCAACAGTATCAAAAAGTAGCAAAAAGAGAGCCAAGGAGAATCTCCATCCTTTGTTGGATGCCGGGGGGAACATTGTCACCGAGGATGAGGAAAAGGCTGAGGTACTTAATGCCTTCTTTGCCTCAGTCTTTAATAGGCAGACCAGTTATCCTCAGGGTACTCGGCCCCCCAAGCTGGAAGACAGGGACGGCGAGCAGGATGAACCCCCCATAATCCAAGAGGAAGCAGTCAACGACCTGCTACGCCACCTGGACGCTCACAAGTCTATGGGGCCGGATGGGATCCACCCGAGAGTGCTGAGGGAGCTGGCGGAGGAGCTCGCAAAGCCACTCTCCATCATTTATCAGCAGTCCTGGTTAACGGGGGAGGTCCCGGACAACTGGAGGCTTGCCAATGTGACGCCCATCTACAAGAAGGGCCGGAAGGAGGATCCG
>NW_008794407.1:735646-739908 GCF_000699145.1 Aptenodytes forsteri | reverse complement strand
GGCATGGTGGTGTTGGGTTTATGGTTGGACTCGATGATCTTAGAGGTCTTTTCCAACCTTAATGTTTCTATGATTCTATGATTCTATCTGATCCCCTCCCCATTAAAGAGACACAACACAAATACTCGGTTTCCATTTCTCCTGGTCTACATGAAAACCTGGCTTGTAATTCACTGAGCTCTGGTCCCATCCAGGGGGTGGTACAGACAGTGGTTCGGGGGTTTCTGTCCCGTGGACCCATGTGCATCTCTGTTTTAGTAAGAGGCCGCACTTCTTTTCCCTCCAACTCCTCCGTTTCCTCAGAACTATTTTCATCAGGGTCTCCCCATATGTCCCCATCTGAATCCTCGGGATCTGCACCCACAATTAGTTTTCGGATTTGGACAACACTGGGGGGTCTTTTCACTTGTGCTAGCATGACCTCAATTTTTTGTTCTAACAGACGCGTCCGCTCTCTTTCTCTTTCCAGTTCTCCTTTTAAACAATTGATTTCTAACTGCTTTTTTAAATTGTTCTTTTCTAATATTCTGGAATAATTATAACGATCTTGCAGTTGAATTAGACAGGCACCCAGGCTGGCACACGTGGTCCCTTTACCTTTATAATTTTGATTATTTCTGCGGCATTGTTCTACTCTCTCTGCGACCGCTGCTGGGTCGAACCACTTCTCCTTTAACCATTTTATACCTGGGCAAGAAGGGCTACATCCATGCCTCCGTAATAATTCCTCTATTGACACCATCCTGCTGACTACACCAATTTAATGTCATGGAGGCTCACGAAATCAAACTAGACAGGTGATAGATTCAAAAATAAACTTTATTTTAACCAGAATTGTTTAGGAGAAAACTAACTATAAATGAGGCATCAACACTCTGACAACATCAGTAAACCACAGGTTCAATATGGTGTACAAGGAATTAATACTGCACAGCCGGCTTTAGAAATGAGGATCCAAAATGTGCACAATTACTCACCTGTAAGATGAGGGCTCTCAGCCTCGAGGAGTTTCCCTGGGCGGCGTCCTTGTACTGGCGGTGTACCTTGTCCTTGGTACACACCTTGGGGCCGTGATTATGGTCACGTATACACCTTGGGCAAGGGGTAAGAAAGTCAAGGCCCTCAGCCAATCAGAATTGACCACAGAGTCCAATTGACCACAACTCAATCGGTGAGTATGGCAAGTATGGCAAATTAGCAATGAATGATTATTCTATTTGATTTCATATTCACTGCTACTGGTTTTAAGAATTGCTTCTTTTTTCTTCTCAGCACATATTTGAAATTCATCCATCCTATGAGTCTAATTATGAGGTTTTTTCCCCATTGCATATATACTTATTTATATGCACCAATAAGTCTTTATTTGGCATTAAAGTTACAAATGCAAAGGCAAAGAATTGAAAGAAAAAATATTAACCTGAACAACAACAGAAGCACCTTCTTATTTCGCACTTCTAAATTGGTGTGCCAAGGAAATGTTCTTTCCCATTCCCAAACTTTATCCCTACCTTTCCAACACAACTCTTATTTTCCATTGGTTTCTTTCTTTTCTTATTTTTTAATTTGAACATGAAGATGCCATAATTTTTTTGTTCATGAGAGAGGGAGGACATCAGAAATTTCAAACTTTGTATTGTGACACAGCTTTAAAGCACTTATTACTGTTGCAACTTCTGTCACTGAAGGAAGAGAATTTTAAGTAACTTTCATGCGTAGAAGTAACATACAGAAATATTCTCTAAAGTGTCTTTGATCACTGTCTAAATATGTTTACTCAGGAATCAGGATCTCAGTTTTTCAGAAGGCAGGTGGTCTTACCTGCCCCAAGAGTATGGAAGTCCATCCTTGTAGGAATGCAGGGATATTGTAATTCTGGGGGCTCAAAGCTGAACACACAAATCTACAAGCTTATTGTTCACACATCATTTAGAAGGTGTTCATAATCAAAGCTAGCTCATGGGAGTAAGTTAATACATTTCATAATACTGAACTCAGCTACTGACTTGGTTTGTTGAAATTCCTTGCACTTGCAGAAAGATGGGAAAAAGTACATCAGTACTCAGAAATCCATACTTCTTCTCCTTCCCTTAGTGTCCCGTTCCTCCATGTCTACTTTTGTTCCAAGAAATCTAGAGTAACGTGTCATGTTTTTCTAGCATGAGGACTGCTGCCTGTGAGATATCAATAAGGACATCTCAGAGTTCATTTATATGAGCATTTCAGTTCAGATCAAAAAGTGAAGTGAATCTCCAGATTATCCCCGCTTACTGTATTTGGCTTCACATCAAAGAGCATGATCTTCAAGAACATGATCTGGATTCTTTTTAAATGAAGCTAAACCTGAAGATGTGCTTCAGAACTGCATTGCAATTGTTAATAGACATATGTGGGATGAGACTAGAGCAAGTCCTTTATATCCCTGTGAAACACAGCTACTGTGGATGCTGTGTTCTCAGCACCAAGTATTTTTCTCCCAATTGAATAAATAGGGCAAACAGACTCCCAAGAAGCCCCTAGAAGCTCCTTCAAGAGCACACCTATTGGAGGTAGGAAGGGAGCTCCAGAACACATCAGCTCATACAGCGCTGATCAGTGGCAGTTATGTGAGACACAGCTGACATTCACAGAGGAGTTGGAGGTATGAATATTATGTAATTGGGGCTTTCTGGAGACTGCTAGCCTAGCCCTGCTTGATCACCAGGTTACATCAGGACCAATGTACAATAAACCAAACTGACCGTATCATGATAATCAAAGCTACTACCAAGGTCAGGAGGCTGAGGGGTGCTTTCCCTGGCTAACAGAACACTGACATGGATCAATCAAGTATCCTGGTATCACCATGTGAGGCTGTTCCAGGCCTACTGTATCCAACCACAGATTTCAGCATACGGTAAAAACAAAATTGCTATGCTGGAAGCCCTACTTGCTTCAAACTCTTTGTAAGACCTTCTCACCTCCAGATGGATTCTTAAGGGTATGGGTTTTTGGTGGTTTTGTTTGCTTTTGCTGTTTGGAGTTGTTTGGGGGTTTTTTTTGTCTGAAAGAAAGTAGGGTCAGTCATTGAATTCTGAGATTACTCCTTTGTACAATCATGACACTACTGTCCTTTCTCCTTCTACTGTAATAACTAGGAATTTACATGACTTGGGATTTTCCTCTTGATTTTAGGTGCTTGCCTCCTAGATGGATTATTTAATTTCTGTAAAAATGTGTTATGAAGTTTTTCTCTAAATACTTTAGTTTAGTATCTGGTACGGAAAAAGAAAAAAAAGTGAGAGGTTGAAGGAACTAACCAGATTTTCTTTTAAAAAAAAATACTGCTGAAAAACATGAAAATGCTGACAAAGTACAAATATTCAAGAATTTAGCAGTTCTTACCAGTCCCTTCTGAACTGTTCTGTAGAGGACACAGCTACTCTGTTATTACAGGTGGTAACTGTTGTCTCACACAAAGAAACTTCCATGGGAAATAACTTACAGTAACATCACTACTAATGAGAAAATATTTGGTATAATCATTATTACATTAAATTTAAATCACCTGTAAGGAAAGGCAACTTCCTAGATTTCAGACAATCTTTCTTATGCAAAATAATGCTAGATACTTTTCAACAGAAATTAATAATTCTTTAAGAAAGGCATTTAGACATCACATAGGTTCATCAGTTACAGAATCTTTGTTTCTAAGGTTGTTCCTTATGCAGGAGAACATCTTTTGTTGTCTGTGACCTTCTTTCAATTATGTCTGCTAGTCTATCCCTAAAGTTCCCAGGTGTATGGATGCATGTTTCTTATTGTTATACATTAACAAAAATAAGCATAAAAATTTCACTGGAAATTGGCATACTTTAATCTTATGTTGGATTTCCAGATATTAAAAAAGTAGAATCATTAAGAAATTGTATTTTATGGTATGTGATTTTCATCTAACAACTTAGTTAAATGTGCCTTGACTTATCTTTGGCATCAATCCTTTCCTATTTTAATTCTATTTTAAATGTTTGAGTAAAAAGTATCTGATATTTACCCATTCTCTTCTATACACTCTGATGAATATCCAGCAGTAAACCATTGCCTGGACACAAATATCTACCAACAATCATAGAATCATAGAATCATAGAATCATTAATGTTGGAAGAGACCTCTAAGATCATCAAGTCCAACCGTCAACCCAACACCACCAGGCCCACTAAACCATGTCCCTAAGCACCTCATCTACACGTCTTTTAAATACTTCCAGGGATGGGGACTCAAC
>NW_008794407.1:720490-735392 GCF_000699145.1 Aptenodytes forsteri | reverse complement strand
GGCCC
Source organism: Aptenodytes forsteri (assembly GCF_000699145.1). NCBI lineage: Eukaryota > Metazoa > Chordata > Aves > Sphenisciformes > Spheniscidae > Aptenodytes > Aptenodytes forsteri. The sequence goes on along the minus strand of NW_008794407.1, from coordinate 735,387 downwards.
AAAACTGAACACAGTATTCGAGGTGCGGCCTCACCAGTGCCGAGTACAGGGGCACGATCACTTCCCTGCTCTTGCTGGCCACACTGTTTCTGATACAGGCCAGGATGCCATTGGCCTTCTTGGCCGCCTGGGCACACTGCCGGTTCATGTTCAGCCGGCTGTCGACCAGCACCCCCAGGTCCAATGTGTCGACCAACACCCCCAGGTCCAAAACAACATCAAAGCAACATCCAATTATTTTCAGAGATAAAGAGAAGCGTATTACTATGCATAGGGGTGTATTACTTTTCAGCTTAATAACAGCTGTGTACTGAAGAGATTGCTAAGAGCAAACACAGACATATTCAAGATGAATGATCTACTTGGAACATTTCAAAGAAATTTGAGTTTTAAAACAGCTTTGTCAATCTGCAACTTGTGACTTCAAAGTAGCATGACAACTTGCTATACTGCAAGAAATTTGTGATTACTTCGTTTCTACCCATACCTAATAGCTGACACAATTTAATCAGGTTTTTGTGTGGGTACTTTTATCTATTTTGTTTGTTTGCTTGTTTTTAGTAATATGTAAGTTTAATAATAGGTAAGTTAAAGAAAAAGAAGAAATACGCACTGATAAAAAGAATATTTTAGCCTTTAAAATCAGATTGCAGCACTCCTGTGAGTCTTCAGTTGTAAACCTGGGTTACATTCACATACTTAAAAGTTACTAAACAAAGATCTTGAAGCTCTTGAATGAGAAAAACTGTCAGAAAAGGGCCAAAATTATACCTTCACACAATAACTCCTCTGTTGACATTTTAGATCATATTTTGATTAAAAAAAGGATTTTGCCCTTCATCCTGCAAAACAAAATTAATTTGAAATTTTCTCATTAATAACAAAGTTTGAAAGCCATTGCCTTGATGAAAACACTTGATGGATATTGAACAGTGAATTAAAGAAAAGGCTCCCTAATATTTGAAAAGAAAGCTGAAGAAATCCAACTTTTAAACTTGCTGACTGTTCTTTTTGGTGTTTCTATGAGATGAAGAAAACAACTTAACTAAATATTTTTCCTTGGTAAATATGTAAGGGATGAGAATGAAAAAAACTTCAGAACCTTTTTCTTGACACATTTCACCCTGGGAATAGGACAAAGCTAGCTGATTAATGGAAAAGCTGTAATTACTTGGGCATGAAGGAAAGTACACTTCTCAGAAAAATTGTCATAGCAAAAGTTAATACATGCAATTTTCTAAGGAAAGCCTACTGTTTTTCTAGGCTTCAGACTAGGAAAGAGAGTATTTTGATAGGAAACAATTTAAGGTAGGGCTCGGGTAACCTGATTGAGCTCAGAAATACATTGTCTCCACTCGAGTGAATGGCACACATTTAAAGCGTGACTGCTCTGATAATTGTTCTTAGAAATAGTGTGGTAGAGTTTCATATCAATTTTTTAGTAATGTTCTCTTAAACAAGGAGGCCACCAATCACATCTTACATACTGCCATCCACACACTTGTTTGTCCTCGCTTCTATCAGACACTACTAATGATTTGAATTCTTTATTCCCATCTGTGTACACACAGTGAAAATTCTGGAGCTGTTACAGAAGAAATTCAAATACTAAAATTAGGTATGTAGACATTCACATATACCCCAAGGTGATGCTATGTATTGTCTGCTAGAATAGGCACATTTATCTTCTGTAAATGGATATTTTTAGCTTAACCAAAGCCCACAGAACAGTGAGGAACATTTTTAACACATCTGCATGAATCAGTTTGGAAAATCTGTTAACGCTATGGGGGATGGGGGAGCGGGGAAGGGACAAACTAATGGCTGAAGTGATTCTCTTGTCAAAAGTAGGGATTGCAGAAACCTACACAGATGATTTTACACTCAGATATTAAGGGATGTTCCAAGGCAAATCAGTGCTTCTTTCAAAGAAAGCAAGACTAGATGACAGGTGCTTCTCAGAAGAGAACTTGGCCCTACAGAGCTGCATGAAACATCTTGACATTTAGTTTTCCCAAAGAGAACAGAGGAACCACTCTGAAGCCAAATAGCTGGCTGTAAGTTCTGCTTGACATTTTCTTCTGTGTAAGCGTATGAACAATTTTATTAAACTCTTAAAGCAAGGAAGATGTCTATGGAAGGAGGCAGCTAGGACAGTGGAATGAGAAACAGTGTCTTCTGCACTGAGAGTGGTTTACAGTGCTAGCCAAGAATTTGTCTCTTCTTCTGTGGCTGGCTGCGAAAGCCTCCCTGATGTCAATTGGAAAGAACTCTGTAACAGCTAAGAGCTTGTTAGGCAGTTTGGGTGTGCAGAAGTGAACGAAGCTTGGGAGTTTTCAATGTCTGAAGGAAAGTAAAAGCACGTGTTTCCTCCCACATACTGTCCAGGTGCTGTTTCTGAGATGCACACCAGTGTCCTTTTCTGCTATTGCTATGAAGATCAAAGAAAGGGTCCTGTGTTAGCATGTGAGTGCTCAAGGGCTGAGCAGGCAGTCCTAGTCCACTGTCCAATGACAGCATGCCAGTGTGCCTCAGTGTTAGGGGATGGCTTCAGCACACCAGCAAACAAACAATTGCAAAATTTTTGAGGCCTAGAAAATTAATGTCTTATATCTAAAGAAAGTACAGTAAATTTTTATCCTGATCTTTTCAAATGAATTTCAACTAAGGTTTCTGAAATTATGGAAACTCTCAACATTGATAAGTCGAATATAGCCTAAATATATAAGCAGTATATGCTTTTAGCAAAATATTTTAAAAAATACAATCCTTCAATCTCTTCTACTTACTCAACTATTTTCATTTGTCTGTTGCTTACAAAAAGTGAGCATAAGAAAAAACAATGTGCTACCAAATGACTTTCTGTGTTAATGAAGATGGGGATATGGTTTTGTGATTGCAATTTTGAGTTAGAGTTGCTCGCTTGGCCTTATGACTGGGAAGAAATTAGACTGTACTCCAATGCTTTCATCAGTGGAATTATGAATTGCCTTCAAATGAGAATTTAAAGTCTGATTTTAAAATGTGATTCTTTTGAGGAGGGAGCTGGTCTTCGTAAATTTAAAATATTAAACAAAAGTAAATATCATTGGTTGATTACAAGGGCTAAACAAACCCCACTGCTATTCTTTAAAATCTCAAGATGAAAATGTGGATGTGGCACTGGAGAACACTTGTAAATTGTTCTGTCAGGCACTGAAATGTGGTTTTCTTTAAGACAGAATTGTCTTTAGAGATTAAGCTGGTTTATTCCTCAGAAAAAAACTTCCTGGTTCTTAATTACTTATCTCATAAATAATTTAGATGATTCATGTTTGCAAAGCACTTTAGAAGGTCAATTTCAATATTTATGTACAAGATTCTCCCAAGACAAGGAAGGGCTATAAATCAAAAATTTTTAACTCTTCTCTTTTGAAGACACATTAGTCTGTAATCTGAGCCAGATTCTCATGGTGTATGCTTCTGTAATTCAGTTGGTTAGTCAATGTTAAGGAATCAGCAGGTTGACCATTATGTGAAATTGATTCAGTAAAGTAATTATTGATAAGTATTTCCTATAGTCCCATCCTCTTGAGCGCTGCATAAATAAAAATAAGAGATTATTTCCATGCCACAGCTTCTAGAATTTCCAGAAACTGAAAGCCAGACATGAATGCTGTCCTCTGTTTTTCTATTTTTTGGCTAATCTTTCTTTTCCTGAAGCTCCCCTATTAGACCTCTTTCTTATTCCCCTTCACACAGGAGAATTCCACAGTGTTAAAAGCTAGCAGAAACCCTGTTGTTTACATGTGCTTCTGTTTTGGAAAAGAATATTTGCTTATGTCTGAAAAGGAACCTGTCATTATAATCCAAATCTATCTTCTGAACCTAAGAACCGTCCTACTGCATTACATCACAGGCCAGCATGGCCTGCGTCCTAATTTCAACTGTGCCAAAAGCAGATACTTATGAGAGGGTAAAAGAACAAAGGAAGCACATAAATATACTCCGTACTTACTGTCTCCAACAACCTGCAGCTTAGCCTCAAGTATTTAACAGTCACCATGAATTTCTAGGTAAAAGAGTCTCTGGATTTCTTTTCCATGAATTTGTCCAAAGTCTTTTCAAGCCCATGTACGTAAACTTAACATCCACAACAGAGGTGGCAAGAAATTCAACTGCTTAATTACAGGTTAACTTATTTTATTTGGTTTGTACCTGTTACTTGGTAGGTTCATTTGATTTTACCTAATTCTTTTGCTGGAGTAGAGAGTGAAGAGCTAATACCTTTTCTTCTTCAATAAGTCACCTTTATCTCCCTTTAATGACTTCCAGGCTAAAAAATCCAAGTTTATTTAGAAATTTCTTCATATAGTAAACTAGAAATTTCTTCATATTTTAAACCATTTCATACATTTAATCATCCTTGCTGCCCTTTTGAGAACCTTTATGAATTTGATTTAAAGTTTTTAGATGCAGCAATGAGACTGCACATCCTATTCTAAGTGTGGGCAGACTTTGAGTTGATACAGTAGCGTAATAGTTTTCTCAGTTTCATTCTCTCTTCCTTCCTAGGAGTTCCTAAGATTGAATTTGCCTTTTCCCTACAATTTTAAAGAAGGGGAGACAGTGATTTCTCATTCAGCTGAGATGATGAATGGAGAATTAACACAACCACAAGAATCCCTGTTGTCTAATAAGTAATCTTACCCAGCATGGGAGGCCATAAATTATTCAATGGAAGCATCAAGAGTGGAAATGTCTTAAGTTCTTTTTGGTTAACCAAGAGTATTAAAGCTAATTTCTTGCACTCAGACAATTTATACTGCTGACTTAGGGCACAGGTAGATATCTTGAGGAATTACATCCTATTGCTTCACAAAAAATTTCCAGTTTTGAACATGGTAGTTGAAGTAAGGAACAGAAGTACCTCTGGAACTCTGCTGACATGTAATTTTCAGAAGATGTGGGTAACCCACTGAATCTAGTTAAACTTTTCTTAATTCTCTGCTACAGCTCTGTTTTAGGAGGCACTCAATATCATCTGTCCTGTTTCCCCTGCTCCATCCATTAAAGAGGTACAGAGAGCTCTGTCTCTGTATCCCAGATTCAGTGAACCATCTAAAGAAAAATTAAATGGTGATTAAAGAAAGCAATAGAAGCATCAGCTCTGTGGGTGTATCTCACATTTAACCCCAGTTTGTAACTCTTAGCCTGAAATCCATTCTGGGCTTCTGTGTAGAGCCAACCCCCTTGAACACTTAAGCATGCAATTATTCACAGTTGCACACAAAACTGGCTGGCAGGAGCTGATGTGAAATATAAGGGAAAGCTTTTACTGTTTTATGATAATTGTGATTACAGAACAATCAAAATAAGCAAAATTGATTTATTTGACTGATGAATAAAAATTAATCAGTAAGTTGTCTCAGCTGTAACATATTAGCTGTTTTGAAATGATTGAACTAGCTGCTAAACATGGGATCTGCTATTTTCCTTTTTTAATCAGTACATTACAATGCAATCTGGTTTTGATCTCATTAACTCAGAGAACATTCTTGTACTTAAAATCATGTTCTTATGAGCATGTTACATCCAACACCTTTTACCACAGCTCTTCTAGTCCTTGTTATTGCAGTAGAAGTTCATAAGAGAGCTGACATTTAAATACCCACTCAAAAAAGTTAACAAAAGCCCAACAGTATAAGTCAAATAATACCCAACGTATATTTAAGTAATTTTTATATAAATTCTATCAGCATTTTCTGTTCTAATCATAAAAATCCCAATATCAATTCACTGTTTCACTGCTTGACTTGTTCAACTCCAAACACCAGCTCAGTGACCTGTGTGAACAGTTTAAACAAATATAGAAGCCTTCATGTTTGAGATAACATAGATTGTGTTTACCATGCTTCTAAACTGCAAAACTCCGGTGTGAGAAAACTCCTCGAGAAACTGGAGGAAATGTGGCCAGTTAACAATTTCATTGGAAATTATTAATGTAAACATTAGATACAGTTTAGCTCACTGCTTATTTCATGATAGATAGCCTTACTCTTTCAATGTTATCATGAGTTTTGCAGCTTGGTTAAAGTCTCAATCCTCTTTCTGTGACAAGTAAGGGCTGTCTTATTTTGCTCACCTATTTTTAAATCCACTTTCTTGGAGGACAGTCATGGCAATAACTTTTTTTTTTTTTTCATAAGAAGTCTGACATGAAAAAAGAGTACTTCTCCATTAAATGACATTAGATGGTAATTGTCCTCTATAGCCTGCTTATCAGGAGTATGGTGAGAAACATAAGCTATTGACTCACACCTGGCAACTGAGAAAATCAAAACTTGTTATTATGTAACTTTGTGACAAATGTCTTTTTTTCGTCCAGGAATTTCTTTACCAATAGACGCAGTTTACTTCTTTTGAGGTCAATATCTATTTTATTTTTAACAAAGGTCTTGGGAAGTGCATCAGTCTATGCACCTTGTGGACAAGCATTTAGAAATATTGAATTTCTGATCCTATTACTATGTCACATTAAGCTTGATGTCAAATTTTGCTGAGAATACAAGGATTGCCCAAACTGAGATGTAATACAGGATCTTGCACAGGAAAAACATTTAATTCCTTCAGCCTTTCAACCATAAACAAAGCAAATAAAAAATGGTGGAACAGGGCCTTACACTCGCAGTTGCTATGAGCTCATTCTCTCAACAATTATCAAGCCTCTTGCACATTCAAATTACAAAAGGATTGTATTTTAATTTTTCACTAGAAGCTGTAGTTTCCATCCAGCACTATGAAAGATGAAAGAGGAAAATTTTGTTCTCAGGCATCTCACTGCTGAATATCTTGATCCATCATAGGTGGTAAGGATTGCATCAACTCTTTGTTGTCTCCCTTTGGGGCTTCTTCTGTCTTACTTATGGATTAGCTTTCCACCTTGTACGAGTAATTAAGTCAGAAGACTTAACAGCCTCATTGCTTGTACAGGACAATGTGCTAGTTCAGGAATTCAGGAGATAGTTGTATAGCTAATGTAGAGGCTTGTTGCACCCATAAATTCAAAGTATACTAAGCATCATATAACTAATATTTGCTTTCTTTGAAGACATAAATAAGCACATTAAAATAGATTAACCAGTGACATTGTGTAATATTTTGTAACAAAGTTAAGCAGAAATATATAAATAATACATAATCACAAAGGGATAAATGGAGGCTTGTGGTATAATTTCACAAACAGGGTACAGCAAAACATGTATGAGTAGCAAAATTTGCAAGGTAAGAACAAAGGATGTAGAACAGCTGGGAAATACACCTTGTGAAACAGGAATAATCCTGTAGAAGTAGTAGGAAAGGTGTCTGATGGACACACAAGTCTTTGTCTTAAAATTAAGGTAGTCTGTATGGGTAGCAGATGAGATAACCCCCTTATTTTTGTGGAAGGGGAGAGGACTATAAAAAATCAACAGTGAATGAGAAAAGATGGGGAAGAAATAAGACATTTGCTTTGTTTCAGGCTTCCTTCACTGAAGAGCTCTCAAGCCTGATCACTAAGACCATCGAGGACCACAGCCGTCAGTGCCAAACTACAGAGCACCAGCTCTAAGGTACTGTACATTCACAGCTGATGTGGGGTATAACTGGTAAGGGCCAATTGTTTGAAAATGTAATGATAATGACTGATAATGAATAAAAACTAACCATTGGCTGGTACTATTACTGGTCAAAACCAATCTAAATGTGTTTTGAAGTTTGAAACAGACCTTGATGATTGATTTATTGTTTAACACTCCCATCACAAAGAACTCTAATTCCACAACTGATAACTATGTATGTAAATTAATATATATATATAAATATACACATATGTTGTGGTGCTTTGACCCCAGACAGCAACTAAACATTCGCCAGCTGCTCACTTGCTTTCCCTCACAGCAGGATGAGGAAGAGAATTGGAAGGGCAAAAGCAAGAAAAACTTGTGGGTGAAGATAAAGACAGTTTATTAAGTGAAGGGGAAAAAGAAAAAAGAAAAAAAAACCCAAATGATGCAAATGTAATCACTCACCACCTCTCACCAGCAGAATGATGCCTAGACAGTCTGTGAGCAATGACTACTTTGGAAAGACTTCACTCGAGTTTTATTGCTGAGAGGACATAATATGGTATGGAATATCCCTTTGGTCAGTTGGGGTCAGCTGTCCCAGCTGTAGCCCCTCCTAACATCTCACCCACCCCCAGCCTACTCTCTGGGAGGCAGTGTGAGAAACAGAAAAGTCCTCGATGCTGTGCAAGCACTGTTCAACAATAGCCAAAACACTGGTGTGTTATCAATGCTGGTTTAGTCACAAATCTAAAACAGGTCACCACAGAGGCTGCTATGAAGATTAACTCCACCCCAGCCAGACCCATATACATATAAATTCAGTTGCAACAATTGTAAACTGCTTATCTGTTCAACCTGCTTTATCTCTGCATTACTATGGACAGAAATGTTATTTGAGAAATGTTATCAGAAGTCCTTACTTACTCCATCATTCCTACTGTGAGAGCTGTTCTATAGCCTTGATCATTTTTTTGAATCCCTGTATTCTCTCCAGTCCTCTAGATCTGTTTTGACTCAGGGGGAAAAAAAACCCTATCCACTGTGTTTAAGATGTGTTCAAAATTTGGATTTGTACAGTAGCGTAACAATGTTCTCTAGGTTTATTCTATATTCGTTTCCCAATAACTTCAAACATACACTTTGCTTTTTTAATTGCTGCTGATTATTATCCTTGTATGATAACAGGCCTTTCTATTATAGCCCAAGATCTCACTCTGGAGTGGTAGTGATCAACTCAGAGAAAATAATTTTATACATGAACTAGGAATATTTTCCCCTTCATGTGCCCCATTTGATATTTAGCTACACGAAACATCACTTGCCATTTTACTGTCCAGTCACACGGTCTCTTAAGGTCCTTTTGTAATTCTTAGTCATTAACCCTTGTCTTTACGACCTTAATTAACATAGTGTTGTTAACAAAATCACCTCAGTAGTCTCTTTCTAATAATGTCTTAATATGTTGAAAATCACAGCTCCCAGCCAGAGTTCCTGTGCAATGCTTAGGATGACCTCCTTTTACTTTAAGGACACTTATCCCCGTCCTCTGTTTTAAGCTTCTTTTTAGTTATGCCAAGATTTTCCCTCTTAAAGAATGATTGCATATATTCTTTAAGTGTCTTGGTAGAGGAATCTGACAAACAAATATGGTTTGGGGAAATTCAGATAAATAGATGCATATATTCATCATTTTCCATGTGTTTATTGAGTTCTTCTGAGAGTTCTAATACCCTTGCAAGACAGGACTTCTCTTTATCCAAGCAATGTTGACATTTCCCCAGGAAGTTATGCTTACTTATGCCTACCAGTTCTATTCTTTACCATATCTTCTATTATTTTGCTGATTGCTGGGCTTTTTGGTGTCTTGCTCCCTGGATATTCCTTTTTTTTTTTTTTTTAAAAAAAAAGCATCATTTAGCAACCGTCTTGGCCTTTCATTGGTTTAAAAACTGTTCAGCCAGCCATCTTTGGCTAGCTTTTTGTATGACAGTCAAAAAGCACTTATTTCATTGAAGTGTCAAAATGCTTCCCAGTTGCTTTTAGTATCGTTAGTCACAGAGCAGTTACAAGGACTAATCAAGTTATCCAAGACTGAAGTGAGCAAACAGACCAAGAATATACTTACAGAGGTTATAAGAGAGAAAAAAAAGCAGTATATTTCAAATATCTTTCTGACAGAAGTCAATAACAAAATAACATATCAAAGCAAAATGAAACTGAGTGACTAAATGAAATCAAAATATGCATTTTAGAGGCAATATGAAACTACCTAACCAGGAATTTTTGGGGGGTTTGCAAGCACAGAGGTTATCCTGTCTCACATGATACCCAACTAGTAACTGATCTTATCAAAAGATTAAACTATTTCCACTGTCTCATCAGTTCAAAGAGCAGCTCAATTTGAAGAGGATAACATTTACAGGGTTGGAGAAAAAGCATACACTTGCTTATATGTTCCATGCACTGAGCAGGTCAACTGTTTCTCCACCAATTTTGTGAAAATAGGATTCTCTACTGTGAGGAATTGGCTTATAGCACAAGTGATAGTCTAGTTCTGTAAAGACACTAGTAAGAAACAAGATTTGAGACATTGGTATGCAGCCTTGCTACCACAGCTGGCCTCTCAGCACAGACATTAATAGTGATATCGTGGAGGGTATCCTACTGTTGTATAAAATCATCATTGTAAACCCTTACTGAATAAGAAAGGTTTGGGAGCAACCTCATAAATCTTTGATTTCAATGTTCTTCTGTTAAATGTAGTCATACAATATAATCTTACTCAAATGACTACTCTTAAGCCAAGGGAGATAAGGACAGACCTATTTATTTTGCCAAGTCTGTTTTAGGTAGGTAAAGTATCCAGCTGGTTCGGGGACAGACCATATTCACAGGTGTATTTGTTGCAAATCAGAACAAAAGTGTTACCAAAGGAGATCTGCAGGTCCCTGTAGCAGCACAAGGCAGCTGAGAGAATAACTGAATTGATATAGCAGATGCAGCTAATATCTTGGTTTCAAGCATTTGACATTTTTGTTAATTTTGTATGGTTAAGTTTAGCTGGGAAACAAAAAAAAAGCAAAAGCAGCACACTACATTTTCAAGAGGTTCTGACCTGAGTGAATGCTGGAACAGTTTTCTTCTTTACAGTGAGGTTTATATGAATGAAATGCTGAGCAGTTATTACTGAAACAACCGCGTATAGTATCAGATTGCTTAATTACAAGGAAATGAGAAATACCATCACTCATCTGCCCACACATTTCTACCTAGGTAGTCATTTAGTTTGATCATTGGTTTGTAATCATTTGACTTTCCCAGTACACTATGGATCCAACAATCTTTTCTCTACAGTCTGCACAGACCTTGGAATAGCACACACAAATCTTTTAATAACATGCTTAGAAAAAAAAAATCCAAAATATGTTCCTATTCCTTCATGTTAACTTCCTTCACGATGCACTTTCCAGCAATTGTTATTTTTTACCTTGTCACTTAGATGAACTGGCTGCTCATCACTTGGATGGATGTACTCTTCACTGGTTAAAAAACTGGCTGGATGGCCAGGCCCAAAGTGTTTTGGTGAACGGAGTTTCCAGTTGGCGGCGGCCGGTCACGAGCGGTGTTCCCCAGGGCTCAGTACTGGGGACAGTTCTGTTTCATATCTTTATCAATGATCTGGATGAGGGGATCGAGTGCACCCTCAGTAAGTTTGCAGATGACACCAAGTTGGGCGGGAATGTTGATTTGCTTGAGGGTAGAAAGGCTCTACAGAGGGGAAAAGGACCTGGGGGTGCTGGTTGACAGCCGGCTGAACATGAGCTGGCAGTGTGCCCAGGCGGCCAAGAAGGCCAATGCATCCTGGCCTGTATCAGAAATAGTGTGGCCAGCAGGAGTAGGGAAGTGATCGTGCCCCTGTACTCGGCCCTGGTGAGGCCGCACCTCGAATACTGTGTTCAGTTTTGGGCCCCTCACTACAAGAAGGACATTGAGGTGCTACAGCGTGTGTCCAGAGAAGGGCAACGAGGCTGGTGAGGGGTCTGGAGAACAAGTCTTATGAGGAGTGACTGAAGGAATTGGGGTTGTTTAGCCTGGAGAAAAGGAGGCTCGAGGAGACCTTATCACTCTCTACAACTACCTGAAAGGAGGTTGTAGCGAGGTGGGTGTCGGTCTCTTCTCCGAAGTAACAAGCAATTGGACAAGAAGAAATGGCCTCAGGTTGAGCCAGGGGAGGTTTAGATTGGATATTTGGAAAACTTTCTTCACCGAAAGGGTTGTCAAGCACTGGAACAGGCTGCCCAGGGAAGTGGTTGAGTCACCATCCCTGGAGGTATTTAAAAGACGTGTTGACATGGCACTTAGGGACATGGTTTAGTGGTGGACTTGGCAGTGTTAGGTTAGCAGTTGGACTCAATGATCTTAAGGGTCTTTTCCAACCTAAATGATTCTATTATTCTATGAGCTGGCTTTTGTAGCCAGCTATCTTCTAACCTTAGATCCCTTCAATAGTTAATCACCACAGAGGCTTAAAGAGGCAGAAACTAGTAAGCAGGAATGCTGGACCCTTACAGAGAAAGGGAGGGTTGCTATAAAAGAAAAAACTTTGTGACTTAGTAATGACTACTATAATACAGGGACTTCATTCCAACCTTGTTTCCAATTGTTTTCCCCTTCTCTTTTACTCATATTTCTCCCTACTTTACTTTAAAGCCAGATCTTAAAATGGTCTGCCAGGAATGAAAGTCCTATTTATACAAGGCTTGGAAAGAGGATAACAGAACAGATGACCATGTTGAAATAAGAATAAAGAGAATGAGAATGAAGTGAAGTGTTCTTCAAAATGGCAAGACAGACAAACATTGGTGACCTTTATGCAAACTGTCTCCAAAGTCAGTGCAGTTACACCAGAATGTTTATTTTTAATTTTGTTCTCTAATAAAGCAGCAGCATTTTCCAACCTCAAAAAAGTCATCTCTATTTACTCAGCTGTATTATTGCTATTAATCATTTATAGAGCACCATAAATTTGTACAGTGTTTTACAACTAGAGACGTATTTTATCCCTAAAAGAGTTCAGGTACAGAAGACAAATTATATACTGATAAAACACCACCTCACTTAACTGAGAGAATCAGGAGATATTACAACAGAAGAAACAAGACAGGAAATATTAGAACAGAAGAAACAGGATATATCTCCAGTGAAGGATTTTCAAGAGGGGCTTAAAGAAAAGGATGTTTTTCAGTAAAGCGAGGCTTTACTTTATAATAATTCCCTACCTCGTTCTGTAGCTAATTGAAAAAGTTCGGTCAGGTCAAACCAAAATGGAGATAATTCCAGGTCTAATAAAATTATTATGTTGAATTAACCTGAAGAAAAAAAAAATATTCCCATTTAATCTTATTAAATATTCTCTTTCCCAGCTTTGTCTCAGAAATCCCAATGTATATCGCTCTGACAGTCTCAGTGGCATAGTTTGAAAATAACTGTCTCTAAAGTTAAGCTTTTTTCATTTCACCATGAAAAACTGTCACAACCGAAATGCTGATCTGTCTAGCAATTTCATGAAAGTTTTTGTTTGTTTGTTTCCTTGGATTGTCTCAGTGTCTTTGTAATTTTACATTTAGTTAATTCTTCCACAACACCATTCTAATTGTATTATTTAGGAAAAAAAAAAAATATATATCAGATAATAAAGGTTTTTTTCTTCCTTTTGGGGATTAAGGGAGATGCAAAACAGACTCAGAGGTAAAGGGCAAAGGACAGACTAGCTTGGAATTTCTGTGATACCAACAGAATTTAGGACAAGAATTACAGGAAATTAAGCGTTTCTATTAAAAATCAAGAAGCAAGAAAAGCTCCTAATACCTTCAAGATCTAAGCCACAGTATAGCCCACACATCTAGAAAAGAAAAGTTGTAGGCAGAAGTAATTTTGCTGAGTTGTTAGCCATACCTTTCATGTATGTTAAAAATTCCAACCACTGCTGAAGTACAGGAAGTGATCACCCTTTCCAAAAAGAAAAAATGTAGAAAATTCATTTCTCAACCACTTCCTTTTCCCGCACAGTGCAAGTCACCTGTTCTAGCACAAACCTGAAAGACACTTTTCTCCTGAAACTTCTCCAGACTCCACAAAATTTGAACGTAAGATCTCACAAAACTTTCCCCTCTCCAGAAAAATCAACACAAAGCAGAGACCAAGAGCCAGTATGTACCTCTGGATGAATGAAAACAGAGACATAAACATAAGATTTTACAGAGACATACAGAAAGCAGTTCCTCTAAGGAATCACCAGCTAGTACAGGAAAAGCTATAATAAAATACAGTTGACCAGGGATTGTTTCCTTCACCTTGTGATTTTTGCAACAAAGGGTGCAAAGTTTGTGAAAAACAGTTTCTTTTAAAGCACACTTCAAGTTCATTTTCTAAGGAGATCTATCCTTTCCACTAATGGAAGCATGGATCTTTTGTGAAAAAACAGTTGAATATTACAGTAAGGTATATATACAAGAAAATTAGTCTTGTTTTCTTTGGAAAACACAATCACTACACTGCCTGAACATTGAGTACTGCAATTTCCACTCAGATATTTTAAAAACAGTATTTCTTATTAGTGTAATTTTAGAATAGCTTCATTACAGTACATATACTCATAAACATGCTCAATTTCACAATCAGGAGACAATAGGTGTAAAGTGATTAAGAGTTAAAGTAATTACACCATCATAAGAGAAGACAAGAATACTTTTAGCCATCCCTCTTCCATGTTGTTGCTAAGAGCTAAGAAGATCCAACACTTACACTAACAATAGTTTTTCCTTTCTCTACAATTCTGTGGATAATACTGACTGTTAACAAAGAAAGCACCCTGTGCCTGTACAGCTAACATAGACATCAATGAAGTAGAAACATATCCCTGGGAAACCAAAACAGCTAAAATATTTTTTCTGAGTTTTTTTTAGAATGGAATAGAATAGAATTATTTCTGTTGGAAGGGACCTACAACGATCACCTAGCCCAACTGCCTGACCAATTCAGGGCTGACCAAAAGTTAAAGCATGTTGTTAAGGGCATTGTCCAAATGCCTCTTAAACACTGACAGGCTTGGGGCATCAACCACCTCTCTAGGAAGGCTGTTCCAGTGTTTGATCACCCTCTCGGTGAAGAAATGTTCCTAATGTCCAGTCTAAACTTCCCCTGGTGCAGCTTTGAACCATTCCCACGCGTCCTATCACTGGATTCCAGGGAGAAGAGATCAGCACCTCCCTCTCCACCTCCTCAGGAAGCTGTAGAGAGCAATGAGGT
>NW_008794407.1:718982-719955 GCF_000699145.1 Aptenodytes forsteri | reverse complement strand
CCCAGCGCACCGTGAACCTGCTCATCCCACAGCTGGACAACTTGTCCAGAAGGATGCTGTGAGGGACAGTATCAAAAGCCTTACCAAAATCCAGAAAAACTACATCCACCACCTTCCCTTCATCCACGAGGCGGGTGACCTTATTGTAGAAGGATATCAAATTGGTTAAACAGGACTTTCCTTTTGTGAACCCATGTTGACTGTGCCTGATGATTGCATTGCCCTTTAAATGCCTTTCAGTAGCACCCAGGATGATCTTCCAGGTGCTGAGGTTAGACCAACAGGTCTGTAGTTCCCTGGGTCTTCCCTCATGCCCTTTTTGTAGATTGGAATAACGCTGGCTAGCTTCCAGTCAGCAGGGACCTCCCCAGACTCCCAAGACCTTTAGTAGATGATCGAGAGAGGTCCTGCCATAACATTCACTAGCTCCTTCAGTACTCTGGGATGAATCCCATCAGGCCCCAAGGACTTGTGAACATTGAGCTGATACAGCTGGTCCCGTACAATTTCAGTGTCCATAAATGGAAAGTCACTGTTCCCATACTCGTGGTTCTCTGATTCATGGGACTGGGCAGCCCAAGGTCTATCAGGATTGTATAAAGATGAGGCAAAAAAAGCATTGAATGCCTCCGCTTTTTCTTCATCCCTGTAAGTCAGATGACCATCTTCAACAAGTATCAGTTCAATGTTTTCTTTAGACCTCCTATTGCTATTAACATACTTTAAAAAGCCTTTCTTGTTATCTGAAACAACACTGGCCAGTTTCAACTTTAATTGAGCTTTGGCCTTTTGTGTCTGTCATGGTTTAACCTCAGTCGGCAACTGAGCACCACATGGCTGCTCGCTCACTCCCCCATCCCACCAGGGTGGGGGAGAGAATTGAAAGAGTAAAAGTGAGAAAACTCATGGGTTGAGATAAAAACAGTTTAATAATTGAAATAGAATAAAATAATAATAATAATAATAATAATAA
>NW_008794407.1:664038-718814 GCF_000699145.1 Aptenodytes forsteri | reverse complement strand
GCGTAAGCACTGCTTAGCAACAACTAAAACATCGGTGTGTTACCAACATTATTCTCATCCTAAATCCAAAACCCAGCACTGTACCAGCTACTAGGAAGGAAATTAACTCTATCCCAATGGAAACCAGGACAGTGTCTTCTCCTTGCATAAACAGAACCACATCTCTGTAATCTTCCTGCTAAGAAGGACCTCGCTTCCAGAGATCAGTTTCTTTTTCCTCTTGAACTACATGAGGAGTTCCCTGTTCAGCCAAGCTGGTCTTCTGCCCCACTTGCTTGATTTATGACACAGTGGAATTGCCTGCTCCTGTGCTTCTAAAAGGTGGTTCTTAAAGACTGACCAACACTCATGGGCTCCTAAGCCCTCAAAAGCCGATTCCCAGGGTACTCTGCTAAATAGCCCCCTGAATAGCTCAAAGTTTGCTCTCTTGAAGTCCAGGGTAGCAACTCTGCTGTCCTTTTTTCTCATTACACTGAAAATTTTAAACTGAACCATTTCATGATCACAGTGGCCAAGACAGCCACCTACCATCACATCACCCATGAATCTTTCTCTATTCACAAATAGCAAGTCTAGGAGGGCATCTTTCCTAGTTGGCTCACTGAGTACCTGTGACAAGATGTTATCTCCTACAAACTTCATGAATTTCCAAGACCTGCTTGTCACAGCAGTATGATATTCCCAGCTGATGTCTGAGAAGTTGAAATGTCCCATAAGGACAAGGGCTACCAATCCTGAAATTTCTCTTAATTGCCTATAGAATAACTCATCAGTGCTTACATCCTGGCTGGGTGATCAGTAGTAGACACACATTACCACATCTCCTTTGTTTTCCATCCCTGTAATCCTCATACAGAGGCTCTCAACCACATCACCGCTAACTGTAAGGGCTGTACAATCAAACCTCTCCCTTATGTATACTGCGACACCTCCACCCTACCTGCCCTGCCTGTCCTTCTTGAATAGCCTGTAGCCCTCTATCCCAGCACTCCAACTGTGGGACTCATTCCACCAAGTCTCACTAATACCAATGATGTCATAGCTCCTTTATATAAATGTAAATATTAAGATCAAGGTGGCAGCTGAGATGAAGTATTCCTGGGGTAAGTCATGCACTGGCAGAATGTTGGGGGAAATGGACTCGTATTAGTAAGCCTCAAGAGAAAGACTAGAATATATCCAAGTCATCCTTCCATAAAAATAATTGAGACTGAAGTGCTTTGTCATGTTTTGCTTTCTTTTTTTTATTTTGTAATGCATGTATCCCTGAAAATAAAATTTCTGCCTGTCTGTTGAAAAAACAATCTTCCACTACTGCTTTTTCAAAGGGGGAAAAAAAAAGTATTTCTCCTGCCTATAATTCATGTAATTACAGTTTTTTGAGTATTCCTTTTTGACACCAATTAACTCTTATTTTTAATGTTGAAGACATCTGCGCTCACTCTCAAAATATTATTTTACACATTACCTTGTGTAGTTGTGTGTTGGGGCAAAAATATCATATGCATATTACTAACTAGTTTAGCACTTTTTCTGGTCAAAATGAAACAATAGCTTGATTTTTTTTGCCTGTTGTTCTTCTCCTCATTTCACCAGATATTTAAACTTTAAAAAAATTATAATTAGACTTTAAAAATCTAAGTGCCTAAAATATTTTAATGGAAACTTCAGCTATTCAGCTTTCACTTGCACAGAACTGAATGATATATTCCTTGCATAAGTCTCTTCTCTTTTTTGGTTCACAAGAACATGAGATCTTCCAAACATTTTGAAATTCAAAGATGATTAGCGATACTCTATGAAGTATCCAACTGTTTCTATATTAAGAAATAGAGTTTTTTAACTTAGCTATGCTCTTTTTTTTTATGTATTTACTTTCTTCAAACTTTTTCAGCTTGCAGCAACTGAACTTGGACTGTGAACGTTGAGCGACCATCAATTGCATTAAGCAGGAAAAGAAAAAAAATCCCCACATCATGACAATGTGGAGACTGGTCTTGACAGATACACTAACCTTCTCCAGAACAGCAAAAGGAATAGAAATCTATCATTATATTAACACAAGCTTCTGGCCAAGCAAAACTCCTGTTTTAAACAATGACAGAGATAAACCAAATTCTGTTTGGAATATCCTTCAATATGGAAGAGTTGACTTTTCATCTTTGGCTCTGAAATCCCAGTTCGGCAGATCCAACCAAAAATGTGAGAAAAAGACAGGGTTGGGTAAAAATCAATGGAACCATACTCCATGAATGCTTTAGTGATTTGTGCTACTAGATTTTGTTCTATCTTCAAGATAAAAGACTTCTTCAATATTTTTAATGTGCATCTGTTGCTCATACTTAATAATGGAAATTGCTAGCAAGTCAATTTTGGTTGACTACAGACAAAAATATTTTGGTTCAACTACTGAACAAAAAAACCCAAACCTAAAATTATTTAGAATCATAAAACTCTACAGTCATCTTTGATCAAAGAAAAGTTTTAACCTCAGATTGAATGAATGACAGTTAGTACCTACTGTACAGCTAAAAATAAGGCAACAAGAAAGGCAAAGAAAAAAAATGAACTTCTGAGTTGTACCCAGAGAGAGTTCCTTAAAAGCCTAGCTGCTGGGAAAAGCAGTGGGTGCTGTCAATTCACTTGGTGAATCTGGCTCTGACCTTCAGTAGAAAGGAAGACTTTAGAATAATAGTCCTAAAGGCAGTTTAGAGATAGCTGAATCTAAAATTTTATCCCATGTTTCTGTCCCTCCATCAGGCACAGAAAAAGTATCGCCCAGTTTTCTAATTAACTATGTCTCTCTTGTCACCAAATTAGAACATCAGAGGAGATCTACATTGTAGCCACGCACATATATTGTGTACAAAGAGACATTAACCTGGGGTTTGAAAGGGGAACTATCTTTCTACTTATTAAGTCTAATTTCACAACAGATAAGTCCTTATTTTTCTTCTGGTGAAAGTTCAGATGGAATTATGCATCTTTTGTTTCTTAAAAAAAAAAAAATCAGTTAATATTTACTGTAGCCCACAGGTACAACTTTTGCCATTCCTAGTAAAAGGTCACAGGCTTTGTACTGACCTCACAGTGCAAAGTTGCAGGACTTGATAAGGTCTATCTTGGCCAGAGCCAGTTTTAGCTTGCTTTAGCAGTGGTAACAATTGCGTAGCAATCAGGGGACTTTTGCCTTGCCTGCTTCAGCTTAGGTCTTGCGAATACCGCATATGGTAAGGTCTGCTTTAGGTTGTCATTGCATAGCAAACAGTGAGAAGTTGTGTTAATCAGGACAGGCTATCGCAGAGCTTTTGAACTTTAGCTGGAACTCAAAGAGAAGGAAGCAGGAGATATTAGATGATGAAAAAATAAACCCAAGTGAATGCAAAACTGCAGAGGAGGAAAGTCTCGTTGTAAACATTACATGCCTTCAGGTGAAGGACTCGGGACAATGATGACTTATTGTAACCTCCCCACCACCACTATTCTTCCTGAGAAAGACTGATGCTGCCAAACTTAGGACCCAGAGGGACATTGGAAAGGTAAGCACAGGCCCGGAGAAAAGGGGTAGATACTAAGAACTTTACCTAAAACAATTGTACTGGTATCATTAGTGAGGCTTTTCTATATTAATTTGGACTGTGTTAGCATTATTGTACCTAGACTTGTAGCAACTGCTGTATTCTGATAAGCCTGCTAAAACTTTTATTTGGACTAAGAGTAAATTATTGGCTTCATTCATAAGGTGTGGGGTTTCTTTGCCCATATCAGGATTTTGGGTGTAACATAATACAATTTCAATTTGTAAAAATTGAAATAATACAGTCATCTCCCAATGAAACACAAAAAATATAACGTAATTAATCTGATACAATTCATGTGGTAATTGAGGATTATATGTCATTATATAGGAGATCATGGAGTGCCAAATGTGTAAAATAATGACTCTACTTGCTGTATACTAGTCAATAGTCACACATAAGGCTGCAGGAGTATTGACTTTTTTTAATAAAGTTTTCTTAGGATAAGAAAGTTTGCTGTAATATGGGAAAAAAAAAAAAAAAAAAAACAAACCAAACCCATACATTCTAATTTTATGGTAGCATGGTAGATTGAAAAAGAATAAAATTCTTTTGACAGGTCTTACACAATACAGACTGCAAGACATAACCATCACCTGGGAAACATGTAATGCATGGTTCAGTAGGGGGAAACCTATATGAAGGACAAAAATGTCTATAGTGAAACATTGCTTATAACCTTAATTTGGCATGGTAGGAGTTAAAAATTTTGATCAAAATCTTATGGTCCTCCTCAGAATAACAGCATTCTTACCATTTAGCATTTTCATCACTCTCACCATCAAAAACAAGAGTTTGCATAGACCATTTTCCAGGCTTATTTTAAGTCTAGTCATGAGAACTATGTGGATACAGTTTCAACACCTTATACCTGGAGAAACAGTGAAGTCTGCATTGCTACTTTGACCTTTTCAGTATTCTGTGATTCAGACAACCATTCTGTTCTTCTTTACAATTGCATGAACCTGGGAGTAACAGCAGAAATCTAAAAAAGGTCAAGTCCATATAGCAAAGTTCAGTTTGACAGAATAGACTAGACATTTGAACCTAAATAGAATCTCTACCATAAAAACATGAAAAGAAACTAACAACTACAAGTAACATCATGGTACATCCCCTGGAATGTAAAACAACTTTTGGTTGAAAACAAAAAATCAAACCCCAGTTAGTGATTTGCATTCCCACAGAGAGCCTGTGGTGCTGACCCAGGTAGTGGAATTGCACCCATGGGTTATACTTTTATAAACAGCTCCTCACCCTGCAAAGGCTTCCTGCATAATAAATGGGGAGAGTAAGTTATTAAAAAAAAAAAAAAAGGAAAAAGGAACATATAGTGTAATAAAATGGCTTTTAAGATGGATTAACGTTATGCTGAGATCTAACTATAGATTTTAAAGAACTCTTTTTCTTTTAGACCATCAAAAAAAGTCCATCCTTAGACACTATTTTTTTTATAGACCTGGCCCTGAACTCTAAGTGAGGGCATACATACCAAAATCTTTATTCTTCAGTTTTCAGCTGATTAAAATACAGTACAAATACATTTTCACTCCAGCAGTAAAGTTACAGCTATTCAGGCCAGTGAAATGTGAGAGTTTGGCAAATTATCCAAAAACCTCTTTCTTTAATATTCACTCAAAATTTGAGTATCAGTGCTAGAAACTAAGGCTGAAGAAGCCTTATGGACATATTCGTCATTCTTGCTATTGATAATATTATGTCTACATAGATCTTGTGGGTCCCAAAGGCAAATCAACTGCTACTTGAATTTATATCTGTTAGATAATTGAAGGCAGGAGAGATACAACTGGCTTCAGAGCTGAAGAATGAGCCTGAACACTGCCTAGGGATGACTTTCCATGACAGGACTCTTTCAGGTTATCTAGAAGAAGTTCTGAGGGACAAAATAAAGGTTGTTGAGAATGTGAAATCTTGAAGTGGAATATTAATTTCTTCCTGGTTTCATCTTAACAACAAATCTGAGGCAACTCTAGCTGTTATCTAGATCAAATCCCTTAAATCTTTGGACAAGATTTCATTGGACAGGACTTCTACAAGGGAACTCTGTGCCATGGAAGAATGAGAAAAGCACTGTGACAACTTCTGTTTCTGTGGTACTAGTGAGGGCAGGCATAAAGCAATATAATGTATTCTTGTTAGACTTTTTTCTTTTCCTTGTCAATGTCGAGCACAGCTATCAGTAATAGCTGGTGCAAAAGATTTAAGAGCAAACAAGGTTTCAGCTATCCTTATAACATTCTGAAGTTCAACAGCTGCATAGCTTAGGCAAGGAAAGATTTCTCAGGGTGCCTGTTTTGGGAGAAATGCGTTCCAGCTTTTTGCTTTGATTACTCCTATAAGTACATGCGATCAGATCCTGAAGAAACAGCCCAACCAGACCTTGACAATCTCACATTGATCCCAGGGATGTGGGTTAAAGGTAGAATTCAGAGACTTTTTTTTTTTTTTTTATCAAATATAAACAGTCTTTTATGCCAGCTATTGCAGGTTCTAGTTTAAATAGCTGACTTAGAGAGTGTGTAACAAGGAAGCAATATTCTCTGAAGCTATATAAATTCAACCCAAGGGTGTAATACAATTTCAAAAAAACCCATACAGATCTTGAAACTCATGCTTTTGGGCAAAATTATTTTCAAGAGCAACTGATAACAAGTAGCAGGAGATGTATACTGCCTCAGAGAAGGAAGTATAAGGGAATGGACAGGTAGGGAGTAAAGGCCAAACAGAAATGATGATGAAAGGAGGCATAAACTTGGGCCTTAATTGCCTATGAATTTCTGAAAAAGAGTCTTGGTCAAGTCATTTGCAGAGAAATAAACTGACATGAGAATAACGAATTTTAGGAAGTGACAAAAACAAGCACATGCAGAAAGGGTTTCTCAGAAGAAGTCGTTATTCAAGAGGCTTAAGGGAAAGAAGGAGGCAAAATAAAAATTTCAGATAGGAACAAAGAGGAATTGCCAGTCTGCAAGCGCATGGACCTCATGTCAAGTCCAAAGAAACACAAACTCACATACATGAACTGAGATGGAGTTAGGGAGAACAAAACATAAGGACATCCCATAGATAATGTCAAGGGAGAATCTGTACATCTGGGTGAGAGCACACATGGAGAAGCCTCAATTGTGCTACTCCTAACCGCTGAAATGTTAACTAGAAAGAAAAGTGACAGATGAGTTTGCAGAAGATGATGAGACAAACAGCCTGCTTGTCAAGGTAGTATGTCACATCCCATTAATTATGGTGAGATGTTTGAAGCCCTATACAATTACATAGTCCATGTAATTTTTATCCTTGTAGGAATAAAATCAGATGTAAAAATGCTGACCCATATAAAGAATAAACTGATTCCACGGTCTTTTGATCTGTTAACAGAGGAGGCAGCTAATAACCCAAATAATTTTTATACTAAAAATGACATAAGAATAAATATGGTCCATTGCTAACTGACCAACAGCTGTATTACATGGGGCTTTGTAGGTAGATTATTTTGTTCAAAGAATTAACAATGACGCAGACAACATAATTTGTTTTAGCCTGGGTTGTCAAACCAATATGCATTTGATGCAGAAGTTATATACTCACCCATGTAGAGATTCTATAACAAGGATGACCTGGTTTCAGCTGTGATAGAGTTGTCTTCCTAGTAGCTGGTACAGTGCTGTGTTTTGGGTTTAGGATGAGAATAATGTTGGTAACACACCCATGTTTTAGTTGTTGCTAAGCAGTGCTTACGCTAGTCAAGGACTTTTCAGCTCCCCATGCTCTACCGACTGAGAAGGCTGGAGGTGCAGAAGAACTGGCTGGGCATCGGTCAGCGGGTGGTGAGCAATTGCATTGTGCATCACTTGTTTTGTATATTCTTTTATCATTGTTATTATTATTATTATTTTCCCTTCTTTTTCTGTCCTATTAAATGGTCTTTATCTCAACCCATGAATCTCACTTTTTTTCTCCCTGATTCTCTCCCCCATCCCACTGCGGCAGAGGTGGGGAGCGAGTGAACGGTTGTGTGGTGTTTAGCTGCCTGCCGGGTTAAACCATGACAAAGGACTGTGTAAGTCCCATTTCCTACGAAGCTGAGTGGCCTTCTTTCTAGTGGGCAAGTTTTTTCTCATTAGTGTTTCTCACGCTTCTTAAAGGCATCCTTATTAGATATTAATGCTGATGCACTCTTGTTTGTCTGTTTATCACTTAAGGTACACCTATTACATGTTCTGTTTTTTTAAAAATGTATGGCTAACCAACAGAGAGAAGAGCTGTCTGTCTGATTTCTTGGATCATACAGACTCCTCTACGGGGAAGGGACAGCAATTTCTATACGAGGCATTAAGCAATCACATCTGCGAGAAGTTTCTGGAAAGCAGTGAATAGAGAAGTAGAAAGAGAAAAAGGAAGAGAAAGAAGAAGCTCCCACTACAACAGGAAAGTAGAGTAGGAATAAGAAGCAGAGACAAAGACAGAGCTGTGAGGCTGACAGATGTGCAAGACCAGGTTTTTAAAAACTCTCCAGGGGGCAAGTACTTGAAAGTTTATTTCTAATATTTCCAAGCTGAATAGCAGTTTTTTCTCCATCAGTTATAGCATTAAAAAGAAGAAACTTCCGTTCAGCAGATTTTTCAGTCCTTGATCCTTGAAGAAAATAAAATCAACAATGTTTCACATTATTACAAACTAATTATGTGTAAAATTAGAACACAGTTAGGTTTAAGACTAAACTAAGGAATAACTAATCTAGAAGACAACTTAGGCATTTAATGATCTTTAAACTAGAAATAGCTCTTCTATGACTTGGAAAAGACACCATATTGAACTGTTGGCCTCTTGGAGACAGCTAGAGTCATGTCCAGCTATTTTAATGGTAGCATATACCTGCAAAAACTCCAGCATCAGCGTTTCTCTCAGCCCTGTGAGAACTGGCCCTTTCATAGAGTTTCTCTGTATGGTCCCTTTAGAGACTAATTTATCCTATTAGGTTCTTCAGGAAGTAAGTTATTACTTAAAGCATTTAGCATGAAACTTGAACCAGCTTTCATTTACAGGGACTTGCATGCTTATAATTCCTCTTTATTGACCACAAAGAGAATCATCTTCTTCTAAAAGCATCTGTCATGCTGTGCACTGAAAGCATATTGAGATATTAAACAGGATGAGAGAAATCATGTATAAACAGACATATTGAGCCTAGATTTCATCAGTTAAGTTTTAGATAGTTGAAGGTTTTTCTTTCATACATAAAAGCCTTCATTTATCATCCAAAAAATACCCATCAGTGATTTATCAGCAAAAATTTTACCTTTGATAGGTCAATTTATCAATATGTTACATACTGATAACTGATATAACTGATTATAATAAGAATCATAATCATTGCTGCTGAGTAGGAAACTCAGTATGAAATAAAATTTCTCCAGTATTTTGAAGAAATCTTATTTTTCCGTAGCAAAAGGAACTCTGTAATGCTTTGTCAAAGTTAGCAATTTCCAGCTGAATAACAGGAATATATTGGTCACATGAATTCCTGTGGATCCTCTCCATTGTCCCATATATGGACATCCACCTTTAGCTTTAATATTGCACATCAGACAAACAGCAAATATATTTTGTTTATAAGGTGTTTAAGTAACTGAACACAGTCACTGCTTGTGGGAGTGTCCTGGTTTCGGCAGGGATAGAGTTAATTTCCTTCCTAGTAGCTGGTACAGTGCTGGGTTTTGGATTTAGGATGAGAACAAAGTTGATAACGCACCGATGTTTTAGTTGTTGCTAGGTAATGCTTACACTAGCCAAGGACTTTTCAGCTTCCCATGCTCTACCAACTGAGAAGGCTGGAGGTGCACAAGAAGCTGGGAGGGGGCGCAGCCAAACTGGCCCAAGGGACATTCCATACCATGTGACGTCACGCTCAGTACATAAACTGGGGAAAGCTGGCCGGGGGGGCCGCTGCTCGGGGACTGGCTGGGCATCGGTCGGCGGGTGGTGAGCAATTGTACTGTGCATCACTTGCTTTGTGTATTATTATTATTATCATATTATTATTATCATTTTATTTCAATTATTAAACTTTTTATCTCAACCCACGAGTTTTTTCTCACCTGTGCTCTTCCAATTCTCTCCCCCATCCCACCGGGCCGGAGGGGGGGTGAGCGAGCGGCTGCGTGGTGCTTAGTTGCTGACTGAGATTAAACCACGACAGGGAGTGAACTTCTATACTAGATAGAAACGTACCAAGTTACAGTGAAACATAAGCAATGAATAGAAGTGAAAAGGAGTAGCACACGAGCAGCAAGTTTGCTCTATACAGTAAACTCACAAACATTAATTCCTCACGTGAAGAAATTGAGTTAAATCAAAATAGAAAAAGTTCGTTTGATCATAACCCTTGATATTTTACCTGCACAAAAATATATCCAGTAGATGAATTTACTATTCAGATAACAAAGTTATAGTGAGATTCAGTCAGTGAATCTTACAAGCTCAGCAAAGAAAGACAGAGACTCAACACTCTTCCTAAGTATGTTGTTGTTTTGCCTTGATGTCCTCAAATCAAGACTGGATTTAAAGGAAGCTCATATGCCTATCAGGTTCTTTCAGGTAGTTCATTCAGGTGATCTGCTTGGATAGCTCTTTTGGCACCCTTCATGAGGAAACCTTCTCCTCCCTTCATGGACTTATAAAAGATCTTTTCAGTCATTCAGGCAGACATGTCTTTATAGTTTGCAAGCTGACTATTGAATGTCCAGTCACCAAAAGTGTTACATTAAAATGAAGGTTGGGTTTTGGGGGTTTTGTTGTTTCTTTGGTTTTTTTTTTCAACTACAAAATAGTAGAAACTGAACTCTGATGGTTTATTTTATGACTTCTTGGCTCTTGATTTTTATTTGACTGGTAAACATTTTAGATATATTATGTTACGTATCCTGGAAGTAGGTTGACAAACAATTGAGGCTGGTTTCTATTCTACGTGAGGATGAAGGAGAGGAAGTAGATGTAAACCTTGTTCCTGAACACACAGGAACAGGAAGGCACAGGAAACCGAGGAAGAGGAAGTAGATGTAAACCTTGTTCCTGAACACACAGTCTTAAGGCACAGGGAACCTGGAGGACTGCAGGAATTCTACACTTTTCATACTTCTTGCCCACATAAAAGACAAGATAAAACAAAACACTTCACAGGTACACGTGAATACTCAATAATTTGGGCCCATGTGCAAGAAAGACACCGAGGGTGCAACACTTCAGAAGACTCTCAGGAAACAGGGTGACAGGATGGTAAAATCACCCAGTATCAAACACTATGTGGAGAATAGTTAGGTCACCACAGACACACCTTGATATACATTTAATTCTGTACCCATATAGAAGATTTCCAATTAACACTCTTTTTAGAAAAAAAAAAACAAACACCCACAAAGCAACAAAACCCAAAAGACGGTGTTTTAGGCATTCCTATCATACCAACAATATTTCTCGCTGAGGGGGAAAGTATAAACCAGAAATAGACCAGGTTTTCCATATCCTTGGATTCAGTACTTTGTCACTTCTGCAGGTAGAGCAACCATTTTAATTTTGTGTTCCTTCCACTTTCCCTTTACTTTCTGTTGTGCCTCACACACATCACCTTGTAAAATTCATACAACAAAAGACCCAAATCCATGGCGAGAAGTAAGCCTCTGAGTCTGGCAGGTAACAAAACAATTTTTTTGTAGGACTTGATATCATAGAAGTGGAATGTGTGCCAGAGCTTAAAACGTACACATGGTTACATACATTAAGAATATATACAGTTTAGAAGACAGAGAGGCAAACCCAGCATATTCTGGTTTGCCAGCCAGAGGAGATGCTGACTTTTTTGGAGTGGATCTCTGTCTGAAAGATCTCAGCTTATAAACAAAGAAGGTCTGGTTGGGGATGTGAAGGTTGAAAGCAGTCTTGGCTGCAGCGACCATGAGATGGTAGAGTTCAGGATCCTGATAAGAGGGAGGAGGGCAAAAAGCAAGATCACAACCCTGGACTTAAGGAGAGCAGACTCTGGCCCCTTCAGCGATGCGCTTGAAAGTGCCCTGTGGGATAAAGCCCTGGAGGGAAAAGGGGTCCAAGGAAACTGGGTGAAATTCAAGGATCAGCTCCTACAGGCTCATGACCAGTCCATTCCAATGACCAAAAGTAAAAAATGCCAGGAGGCCTGCATGAATAAGCAAGGAGCTCCTGGCAAAACTCAAACATAAAGAGAAAGTATACAGAAGGTAGAAGCAGTGACAGGTATAGACTATAGAGACAGTGTCAGAGCATGGAGAGACACAGGAAAACCAACACCCACCTGGATTTGAATCTGGTGAGGGATGTCAAAGACAAGAAGGGCTTCTATAAGTACATAAGTAGCAAAAGGAAGACTAGGAAAAGTGTGGGCCAGTTGCTGAATGGGTCAGGAGCCCTGTTGACCCAGGACATAGAAAAAGCTAAGGTACTAAATACCTTCTTCACCTCAGTCTTTAGTAGTAAGTCCAGCCTTCAGAAATCCAAGGACTCAGAGACAATGCATGACCTACTTGATAAATTTCTATAATGAAATGACTGGCTTGGTAGATGAGAGGAGAGAACTAGGCGTTTTCTACCTTCTACCTAGACAAGCTGATGAAGTATGGGCTGGATGAGCAGACAGGGAGGTAGTGTGAAAACTGGCTGAACTGCAGGGCCCAGAGGGTGGTGATCAGTGGCTCAAAGTCTAGTTGGAGACTAGTAACTAGCAGTGTAATCCAGGGGTCAATACTGGGTCCAATGCTGTTCAACATCTTTATTAATGATATGGATGATGGGGCAGAGTGTACCCTCAACAAGTCTGCAGATGACACAAAATTGGGAGGAGGGGTTGATACGGCAGTGGGTCATGTTGCCATCCAGAGGGACCTTGACATGCTGGAGAAATGGGCTAACAGGAACCTCATGAAGTTCAACAAGGGTAAGGGCAAAGGCCTGTACCTGGGGAGGAACAACCCCATGCACCAGTACATGCTGAGGGCTGACTGGCAGCAAAGCAGCTTTGCAGAAAAGGACCTGGGGGTCCTGGTGGACACCAAGTTGAACATGAGCCAGCAATGTGCCCTTGCAGAAAATAAAGGCTAACAGCATCCTCAGACAGTTCTGTCTCTGGAGTTCTGTGTCCAGGTCTGGGCTCCCCAGTACAAGACAGACATGAACATACTGGAGAGAGTCCAATGAAGGGCCGCAATGATGATTAAAGGACTGGAACATCTCTCCTATGAGGAAAGGCTAGAGGATGGAGCCAGGCTCTTTTCAGCAGTGCTCAGTGACAGGACCAGAGGCAATGGGCACAAGGTTGCTCAGAGAGGTTGTGGAGTCTCCCTCCTTGAAGATATTCAAAAGCCATCTGGACATAGTCCTGGGCAGCCTGCTCTAGGTGACTCTACTTGAGCAGAGTTTTGACCAGATGACCTCCAGAGGTCCCTGCCAAAATTAATCGTTCTGTATTCTGTGAGCTGCTTAATGTGAGAAGCTGAAGACCTGACCTAAAGTCTTCTGCTGTGAGCATTATCGTTGCTTTTTTTCATTATAATCTTTTTCAGATGAATCCAAAACTATCAAGTTACTCGAATGAAAAACAGAAAAAACAGGGCAATATCTGTCTTCTTGGACTCCTAGATAAACAAGCTGAGATCTTTCAGAACAGTAATCTGTTCCCAAAAGCCACCCACTAAAAAACAGGTTGGTTTTTTTTTTCTTAATATTCCTTAGAATACTTTCATATTCCTATTGTCAACTGCTTTCTTCACAGACCCATAAAGCTGTGTTTTAACTAAAGCATACAACAGTCTTTTGCCATACCATGACTTCTTGATGGAACTACATTAAGGACTCATGCTGGGTGTGTTTGCAATCAAATATTTATTCTGGCTTAATAGTTGTTATAGCAGAATAATTGCTATGATAGCAGAATGATCTGACGGTGATAAAGAGTTTAAAACAAAAATCCACTATATCAGATCTGTATCAAGAAACTAGCAAGAAGCAGAGTTAGGTCAGAGATTTACAGTACAGGTGAGGAGCTTTACAGTGTTGAGTTTCCAGGTAACATGGCACTTATTAGTGCTAGGATAACTATAGCAGCTTATAGAACAAACCAAAGAGTTTCCACATAGTTAAACCTATTAAAAAAAAAAAAAAAAGAAAAAAGAAAAAAGTCAACATTACTGAAAAAAATTTCCAACAAAGATTTGTTAAAAATGTCAGAATAAGAATTCTGATGGGATTCCTTATGCTTCCTTTTTTCTATGTGTAGCAAAATCCTGTTGAATGATATCACTATCAAAGGTCTTCTACCACAGGAGAAGCAGTAAAGTATTGTGAGTTCCCTAGCCACTGAAGAAGATATTCTACTCAAAGAGCATGACACACAAAAATGGTGCCCCAGACTGTTCATTCACTGTGTTTTTCTCTCTCTTCCTTCAAAATAAAACAAACAAACTAAATTTTTCATTTGGAAATAGAAACTGAGTTTCCTATCACAGGAGAACTTCAGTAAGTCTTCATTTCTATCTATCACACCTCTCTGGAGAGACCAGCCCAAAAAAAGGCTTCTCCTTCGCATGCAGTCTGATAGTTAAACTCTCACAGGGTATGCTAGTCCATACCACTTCTCCCTACAAGTACAGTTAATTTGGCATGAAACTGGGCAACACAAAGGGCCAACCTCTCTCCCCTGTCTCCCTTGTTAGAAACTGCAGAAAGATTCTGTGCAGGCTGTTAGGCAGCATACTTACTGGCCAAAAAAAGGCTTCTCCTTCGCATGCAGTCTGATAGTTAAACTCTCACAGGGTATGCTAGTCCATACCACTTCTCCCTACAAGTACAGTTAATTTGGCATGAAACTGGGCAACACAAAGGGCCAACCTTTCTCCCCTGTCTCCCTTGTTAGAAACTGCAGAAAGATTCTGTGCAGGCTGTTAGGCAGCATACTTACTGGTTAAGATTCATCACAATTATAGGTCCAGAAAGGCACACAACCTCCAGTATTTGTTCTTTACTTTCAGCTCAGACTTCCACAACAGGCAGGCAACCTGATCCTTTTTTTCTCTTTGCCAAGCAAAAGAACTAGCTGCAAAAGTAACATAATAGCTTGGACTGCACTGTCTTCTTTAAAGAAAAAAATTAAAAAATGGCATCAGTGTTTTAATTAAACATTGTTAGAATTTCTTCAGAAGTTAACAAATCTGCAAGAAAATGTAATTAGCGCACATCTTTTAATAGTCAGTGCTAATCTCTTGTAAAACACCATGTTGCCTAGTAAAAAAACCTACTTAACTTTTGATCCACTTAAGCAGTGATGACATTCAGTGTGTAAAAACTACTTGAGTTATACTTTCCATTTTGCCTGGAGGTGCCTGGAAAGATGTACATGCTTAGCTATCTTTTAAAAGAAGGTACAAGAAAAGGTAGTTCTTCTGTACTGTTAAGTGAAACAAAAGCTCTAAGTGTTAAAAAAAAAATTGTGCATCTTAAATACCCAACTGCAACTTCACTTTTATGCTATTCATGAAGCTGGAAAAAGCTCATACAATCCAAGAGTCTCCAATAACTTAGCAGGCTTAAATTGCATATACTTAGGAGTAACACTGAAAACAATTCAGTATTTCATGATACCTGTTTCACATTTTAAAACAGCTGTTTTCTTTATTTTGCTCAACTGATTCATCTGGCCTGAACAGTATGCAGTCAGTCATAAAATTTGAGTTTATCTTGTCACGGTCACTTATAAATTGCTTCTGTGCTAATGAGACATACAGTATTAATCCTATATTGCTCTTCTGTAACGATCTCCCAGAAGCACTTTCATTTGTCAGCAGCACACGCTTTTTACTGTTGAAGGTGGAGAGCACGTCACTACCGTGTAGTTCAGGTCTTTGGTGTCCATGTGGCGGCCACTTCAATTCATGGTCAAAACGACCACTTAGCTTGTAAATTAGATTTCCACAGTCCATGTGGTTCACATTATAGCTTATTAGTCAAGAAACAATTATGTCATTGTGTACACCACAGAGCTAGCACAAACAGAGACACTGATACAATTGGCTCAGAGCCAGCTCGTTAAAAGCAATTGTGTTAATAACACAACTGTATTACAGATTCAATGCTTTGTAAAGAGCTGGCCACCTACTACTGGCACCAAAGCAATGGAACGACATGTGGTGCAGTAAGAGATGCTTGCTTTTTAAAAGTATACATTACTTGAATTGATATAAAAATCTGGGGGTGAGGGAGGGATGGAATTAACCATATTCTTCTTTGTGTATAAGAAATATTCTCAGCCTAAAGTAATTCTTGCAGAGATTCATAAATGAATTTTAATTGAGATCTTTATGGAGATACTGAGAAATGCTATGAAACAGGGTAGTTTATTGTGAGCCTCGGTGGAAACTGAAATAGCACATAGCAGCCTTCCAAAACAGCCTCCAAACCAGGATTTTTTCTCTAATACTATTTTTTTAGAGCCCATCCATGACTGTATGAGGTCTAATATTAGCTCAAAACATTTTAAATGAAGTGATTTACTGTGAAATACTGTTTTATATATATATATTTTTAGGCTGATATCAAGTAAATATTTTATTTGAATATGCTGCTCCTTCCTTTCTCTTAACCTATAATGGATAACAGTAGATCTTTGTATCTGTTGTTAGTTATATTTTGCTTTTTCTTGAATGACTTCCTAAAAGATGATCCCTTGAGTTACCTTTCGTGTCCCTTTCATTTTTCTTGAGTATGTGCTCTTTCAGCAGCACAAGCTCAACAGGCCTATATATATGTGTGTGTGTGTATATATATATAAAATGTATATTTCTATGTATATAAATATTTATATAAATACAAATATGTATTTTATATAGAATATATATATATATAAAATACCACCTTTTCAAACCCTCTAGGCTCAGCTACCTTCCCTCTTTCTTTCTGCTTGTCTTACTGACATTTAGGTCATTGTATATATACAATGTATATATACCATATATAGAGAGAGTGTATATACATATGTGTGTGTGTATACACACAATATATTATACAAAAATGTATAACTACACTATAGTTGGTAGTAGTATGGTAGAGAGAGAAAATGCTGTTTGCTTGTTCCAAACAGGGTTAAACACTTTAAGAAAAACAGTAAAATCATCTACCAGGGACAAACAACTTCAACAAACCTTGAAAAAACACATGGGGATCCCCAAGCTTGACAGAGGATATACTTGAAGCTACTGAGAGAGTACTGTGTGGGTTTCTAACCAGCAGAAAAATTATTTTACAAACTGTAAGCTTATTAAGCTAACAATCTCTGGGCCTGATAGAAAAACTCCTCAGTGATCCCCTTAGTCAGGAATCAACCCCAGTTGCAATTGACTGAATTTTCAAGAATTGGTTTGGTAAGACAGAGTTCATTGCAATAATTTCCAGCATCACTATTACTATCCTATCAGAGTGCCAGAATACCCCTGACTGATTGAGCATCTCCAGCTATGCCAGCAGCCGTCAGTGTGAGACTCAGGGTTAAGGAAGTTTAACATACTTTGTGCTGGCACCCTGGGTTTGCTCACGCGTGCTTTACATATACAGTTTATCAGCATCGAAAGAATTCCGAAAGTGCCAAGGCTTCTTTAATAGTCATAGTTTCAGAGTTACCAAATAGCTTCCCATTGGAATAAAGTATTTTGCATTATAACCTTACTTTTAATAACATCTGATCTATTGTCTTTACTGGATTTCATACGATTGCTAAGCTTAAGTCATTAGGACTTTTTCTGTTATGTGTTCATTTGACCACTTAATTTGGAAACTTATTTTGCAACCTCTTTAATCTTTTAGATATTCTACAGAATGATGTGAAAAAAACCCCAAACCCTGACATTTTGTACAGCTTTAACAATACTGATCAGAACCATATAGCCAAATTTTAAGTCTACATTGCATTATCTATACTTCAAACTCTCAGCTCTTCTAGGAATTCTTTTGCTGTTATACTTCAAAGGTTTGTAAGAAGTTATAGGAGGTTTGACCATTTCTCAAGAAGAACTTAGAACAGGAAAACCATTTAACATCACACAAAGTATTGTTTAAGAGGCCTGGGGTTTTGTATTTCCTTCAACATTAAATAACCGTACTGCAGGCTTTATCCCTTATAAGTACTTAGGAACATGCTGAAATCTCCTGAGCACAGGAGTTCTATACTTATACGTAGGGAGCCTCAGTAACTCGGGGAACATACAAAGCTTGACTTTTTGCATACTAAACAATTGAGTTTCTCATGCTATCTTTTTCAACCTCAAATTTGGTCAAGGCAGAAAGTATTTATCCATATGTCAAAGATTTCTGAATACCCAGGAGCACAACACATGCACTCTATTCTCCTCCAGGAGTCTAAATCTACATGGAACGTGTGAAGCATCTGATGGACAGATCAGTGTACTGCACAAAACAGAGTGGTTTTCTCTCTCTTAAAAATCAATTTTTTACTTATGCCTGTTTTCATCCTGTATTTTCATCATCTTTCTCTCAGAAAAACAGCAGATACTCAAAATAGTGGCTTACTATTTGATACTTTGTCATATTTAAGTTTTGGCAATTGGCTTTAGTCATGGGAAGAGCTTTATATTACATTAGAGTTGACCTTGCGTAGTCTCCAAATGAACTACTTTTCAAAAACAGTATGGATTTGAAGACAATTGTCAGATTAATTTGTACCACCAACTGACTTGGCCAGCTACCATCCTTCAGTGTAGGTAAAGTAATTAACAAGTATATTTCTAGAATACTGGAACATGAGCTCTTGTCATAAAGGAGGTCAGAGCAGATTACTCTCCAGAAAGCAAACTGATGGATGGAAGGCTTCACCTCGCCCCCTCCCCGATGTAGTCTTGTCATTTTGCCAAAGTAAAATAAATAAATATAATCTCAGGAAAAAAAGAGGTAAATTAATGGTGTATGTATGTCATTTTGAAAAATCAAATCAGAGAAAAAAATTCCAAACCCCTAGCCCTTCACAAGATACTACACACACTTGAAGTGAGAATAAGTGAGTGTGTAATAAAATAATGCTGCCACCTACTTTAGTGAGGTCATTATACTTTTTTTTTTCACCAAATAATAGTTCACTTTGAAGAATTAATCAGATCTGCATAGAACTTTTCACAGCAAGTGTATAAAACTCTACTTCATGGACTTAGCAATCAAATTCTAAACTTAAAGGGATTCAAAAAGCTTTTCAAGTTCTTTACAATCCCCACTGGTTTTGTTTTTCTTTGTTTTTAATGTTAGACACATCCAGTAGTAGCTGTAACATCAATTTAAGTGCAGTGGGCTTCATACTTCCAGGTAACTTATCCATGCCAGATCTTGCAGCCTGCGTAATCCCAGGTACTTTAATGGAGGTTCAGGAAGAGGCATCTCAGTAAGAATGATGGACTTCGCTACATTTCAGTGCTGGGTGAAATACTTCTGTCTTTTAACACAGCAGCTATCTGAAAGTGAGAGTAATGTTTCTTCTCTCACAATGCATGGGAGGACAAGCTGCGAAGTCTGTAGCTGGAAAACACTGTCAAGAGACTCCCAGTTGACAGATTTCAACTAGAATACTAATTTTATTGCAACTGGCTGCCAGCAGCTATGATTCTTAAACAAAAGGTTTTCTACAATGTTTCTCCACAGGCTGCAAGGAAACAAAAAATATACTTTGTCTTAAACTAGTATTACTGAAACCCGAAATAATAAAATGAATACTTTTTAAAAGAATGTTTCTCAAGTTTTAGTGCAACTAGTTAACAGCACTGTTGTAGTTCATAGCTATCAATTACTTTGCTATTTTGTAAGAAGAGTTAAGGTTTGAAGGATTATGAACGTAATTTTTCAAAGCTCAGCTTCTTCTTTTTCTCTTTTAATAGTGGGATGGGTATTAGGAAAGCAGAGACTTCACTTCCTTTTCCCTTTCTCTAAAATATAGCTGCTTGTGATTCCAAATCATTTGAAGCAAAAGGAAAAACACCCAGTTAGAAACGTATCATGAAAAGTTAAGTCAGCACCACAGCCAGTGTCTTTCCTGCATAGCTCTGTGGCCATGTGCTTTGCTTAACATCTCAGCCAGACAGGTGTCTGAATCTTAGAAGTGTCACTGCTTTGAATTTTTTATGAAATGGTAGAAGATTACTTGATACGCTTATTCATTTCACAAAGTAGGCAAGAGTGCTGGATATAGGAAAGAAAGTCTTTAAGACTGTAGACAGAGGAACTGGAGCAAGCGTATTAGTGGCAGGGCTTGCTTTCTCTTCTGTTCAAGGATGGGGAAGAAGAGAAGACAAAACAGCAAATGTGACTACATTTAAGAAAATGATCACGCCACATGGTACCTTCTGACTGAAGTGTTTTTTGTTTGTTTCTCCCAAGTTATTTTTCTTCCCTACAGCTGTGCATTTAACACTTTTAGATTTATTACTGATGATGCTTCCACGACACCAGTTTCTTAGAGAGTGACTAGCAGTACTGCAGTTCATCTTAAAACACATTTATCAAAATTGTGACATGATGCCTAGCAATAGCAGGGGACTAGACTCACTGACTGCAACAACACTTTTAGTCCAACTAGATCCCAGGGTGCGGTAGTTAAAAAACCCACCTTGAAACTCTTTCAGTTTGGAGGGGGAAAAAAAAGCAGTGCAAACGATGCCTGCAGCACTTTCTGTTAAAAACATCTTGGCTGCAGCTACTCAAGATATTAAAATACATTGGTACTTCTTCTGGTATTCTTCTAAGGCCAAGTTAGAATCACACTCTTCAAATGTCCTGCCACTGCAAAGTGCTTTCAGATTAGTAAATCTGTAAACCAGAGCTAAGCATAAACCGTGTCCACTATAGTCATCTAGGGTTATACAAAGTATATATATATTAATGTGCTTTCAGGTTGACATAAAAAAGTAAATTTAGGCATAAAAAGAAAGACAAACCATACCTACTAGATGGAAGAGTGTTTTCCTCACAGGAAGAAGTGATAAACAAATTGTTAATTTAAATATTTAGATGATCACTAGCAGGTGCTGATTACTGTCTGAGTAGATAAGGGTTACACTTGGGCATCCCCAAAAGGTATAAGCATACTTTAGTAGTAGTAGGAATAGGAGATAACACTTAGGGGACAAAAAAAAATGCCATGTATTTAATATCCTGTCTGAAGACTCCTGTTGCTAGATATTCATTTTGAATGGAAACACAAGTAATATGGAAAAAGTCTCCTGCGACCAGCATTCGCAAGCTGTCTGGCATGGAGTAAGACAGCATGGGGGCCGTGTGAAATTTTGAGGCATCTCAGTAGCTTTAACACTTCAAAGTCCTGTTAAGTTTTCTCCAAACAAAAACCTATCCCAACCTAAACTAAAGAAATACCGGTGTATTTACCAAGCAGCTAAACTACATTGTTCAGCTTATTTCTACAGTCTGTCAGTAAGGCTGACACCTTCCCCATCTCAGTTCTCATGGCTTGATCCATAGAGTCTGCATAATTCAACATCTTAGTAAGTCTTTAGGCAGTTTTGTGAGTTACCAAGCCTCTCCTTCTCCCACCAAACTTTATCAAGTAGATTGAAAATAGCAGTATTGTTGTATGAAGGTTAAATTCAATAGCAACTAAACAAACAAAAAGGCCACTGAGATATCTATTTGTTTACAAAAAAGAAGTGTTACGTTTTACCCTATAATGCTATGGACAGCATGTCAAAACTTTGCAAAACAGAGATATATTTAGATACATAGCAGTA
The DNA here is from genome assembly GCF_000699145.1 of Aptenodytes forsteri. Classification (NCBI taxonomy): domain Eukaryota; kingdom Metazoa; phylum Chordata; class Aves; order Sphenisciformes; family Spheniscidae; genus Aptenodytes; species Aptenodytes forsteri. Next base: position 697,408 of record NW_008794407.1, on the reverse strand, counting down.
TATAAAATCTATACTAACTATACCCCACCAGGAAAACAGTATTTAAAAAAAAAAAAGTTACATGATAGCAGACAACTTCATAATTTTCAGTTTGGTCTCACTCTGTGACAACAATTCACCTATCTAAACAAACAAACAAAACAATCCTTCGGTGGGGAAAGATTAACTAAATCTCAAATTAGACATCGGTTTTACTTTACAATAAGGTATTGGAAAGCATTGTAGGACTGTAAACTAATGTCTTAAAGAGTTACTTACATAATACTTGTCATCTCTCATGGAAGTATGAAATATAAAAGCCCTTACTTTGAGCTCCATTATCTTAAACTGGTGCTCTGGCATTAATGTTATTCTCAGTATTTTTTTTTTCTCATTTGCATATTTTCATGTACAGAGAGGTAAATTTAGAATCCAGATTACATGGTATTAAGCATGGGATATTCAACTTCACTATATGCACTTTCATGGATAGATATATATAGGTACAGAAAACATCTAGGTACTGTTTTCATCTTCATCTCCATAGTTTCCTTGTTAACTTTACTTTTTGGATTAAATATCTACTGGTAATTGAATGATGACAAACTATCATCAACCACTTACACATCCTGTCTGTCATGAACAACTTGTGCACACTGTTGTAGTGAATTAATTGTTTCTAATCCCAGGTACATTAGAAACAGCTCTGAAAAACTAGACATACCTAATAATTGTTAGTTGGCCCTGCACAACCCTTACTATTGAACCCATGTAGAAACTAGAAGAAAAGAAAAAAAAGAGGACAGTAAGATATTTGAAATATACCTTTCTGCTTAATACTGCCAAAGTATCTTTTACAAAGGGAATGAATATGACAGCAAAATTCCTACAGAACCATTTAATCCTTTCAGGAGATAAACATAAATGTATTGCTTCAGTGCCGTTTGAATGACCTGTAGACTTGCAACTAATTATTTCTTTTGTTTTCCCTCACTAAGAAGCTAAGCTATACCCTTGCTCTTGCTTGCAAACTTGTTTTACTTCTAGTTCCATTCTGAAAACCTGCCCAGAAACCAAACATACCTGTGTGCTAATGCACGTGCATGTGCACGCGCGCGCGCACACACACACACACTGTTCTATTGAGTTAATGCTTCTGAGAAAATAAATCCGTGAAAATCTCTGAGCACTAATCTATTGATTAACTTAGAGGGCATTAAATTAGAGGGCACTATCTGCAACTAGACATCAAGCAAAATAAGGGTCTTAGAACGTACCATCATTCTGGACTTCGGTAGATTTTTTAGTACTACAAAAAATGCTCAACAGATTTACTACACACATGCAACATGTGCCCGTAAAGTCTGGGGAAAAAGAAACCTCTATAGTCATTATAAGTAATATCTGTACAAATGTGGAACCATGTCCAATTTATAGAAATATTTTTTCTAAAATTTAATAAGTTTACCAATTTAATAATTTAGAAAAATGTGGTAAAGTTATTGAAGGTAGTGTTATAATGTGAATATATAAATCATTAACTTTTTTTAAAGCTCCTAGAGCTTTAACCAGTTTCTTAAACAACTCATTAGTCCTTTTTCATTTAGCACAATGATTACAAGAAGTACAGAGCACATATTTGTATCTATATCTTGTAGCAGAATGGTATATCTCATGGCCTTACTCTCAAAAGACGATTGAGGAAATTTACAAAGAAAAAAGTAAAAGTGGGGATTTTTGGTTCAGTAATTGTTTCTTCTCAATTTAAATTGCTATTAAGAAAGCAAATCCACAGAGAATGTAGAGCAGTTGATAATGGCATTTCTAAAATTTTCATTTTTGTAAACATTTTGAGGAGTTTTGCAATTTAAAAGATCGATGGAAGTAATGTATAAATAGGGAGTAAATAAAGAGCAGTATTATAACTAGACAAAAATGCAAGGAAGACAGCCAGTGCCCAAGTGCAAAGAGTCAATCATCAATATTTCAGAGATTTTGCTTAGATGATACCAGTACGATTGCTATCAAAAGAGTATTTCGTCACTAGAAAGGTTCTGACACCTGGATGTAAGCTCCCTAGGAGTTATATAGCAAACAAGGAGGTAAGGTACTAATCTAACTAGCAAGACACAAAGTCAGGCAGCATTATGAATAACTTACTATCAGCTTCCATCAAAGATCCGCAGCCCTTGTGTACCTATGGATGGGATACAATGACCACTTTTGGCACCTGTGTACAGGATAGCAACAAATCGCAGAGCCCAGAGGAAGGTCATTGAATGGCTTGGTAACTTGAACATGTGACATACGAGGGGAAACTGAGCGAACTGGATTTGTTTAGCCTGTAGAAGAGAAAGCTAAGGAAAGATCTGATTGCAATCCTCACCTACCTAAAGAGAAGTTATAATGAAGGCAGAACCAGGGTCTTCTCCATAACGCACCTTAATAAGAAAGAGGCAACAATCGCAAGCTGCAACAAGGAAAATTTCCAACTAGATGTAAGGCAAAAATTCTTCATGAAAGGAGCATTTAATTGCTGGAAAATCTTGCCTTGGAAGGCTGTGAAAACTCCATTCCTGGAGGGTCTCAAACTCACCTGAAGAACATCCTGAGCAATGAGATATGCCATTGAGGCTAGCCCTGGTTTGAGCAGAGGGTGGACCAGGTGGCTTGTGGAGGTCCCTCTTAGCCTAAATTGGACATGACATACTTTGTTGCAGGAGGAGAGGACATCTGGTTTAACAACGCAGCATCTCAAGCAGACACTTGTGCCACAAAATACTACAGTGTTCACTTATATATAAACAGCTTGGTTTGTAATGATGATCCTGAGGATTAATTTTAAAATGTTTCTAAAGTTACTTAAGTGTGTGACAATTCTAGTTACAGCTTCCATTTTTTGGACTAGTTTTGTCTAGGTCTTACGTGAAGGTAAGAATGACAGTGCATCCCATTGATAAGAGAAGGCAAAAGACCCAACCAAACCCCATTTTCCTGACAGAAAACCACAATTTCTATGCAGTGTATTAAAATCTATGTTTCTATGCAACATTATTGTAAAGGGGTGAGGTAAAGGATATCAAAGTGATATGCAAGAATGAAGGAGTTGAGGCACCAGAGAAGTATATCATAGTACTACAGTAGGAAATGCACATGAAAAATTCAAGTAGTTTGAATCATTCTTCTAGTCAGCACCCTACAATTACATTTTCAAATCTGTACTAGGTTCAGGGTCTCAGGCTGAACGCAATTTTTGGAGGGTCATAGGGAATGTTATGCTACAGATATGAACTGGGTAAGAACTGAGAGACTGAAAAGCTGACCAGACACTTCAAGCATTATCATTGCCCTTTTGTCTCTTGCTTTGAACACTTCAAAGATCTTCTACCACTAGTGAGGGTGATAACTAGAAATTTGATTTGTTAAGAAGATGCTCGTTGTGATGATTCCTAGGAGTTTAAGACAGTGCACAACTTACTTTAATGTGGTTATCATTCTTTGCACTGACATGATGTTGGCAGTTTAAAAATGGAGTAAAAATTAATTTAAAGAAGTGCTAAGTGCTTAGAGAATGACTTCACAGCCCTTTGAAACATCCTTTATTGTAGGAAATACTGACTCCTTACTTCCTTATGACAAGGTTGTGCCAAGAACAGGAAGAAGTGATCCATGACTGGCAGCCAGCTTCTAATGTCACACTAAACTCTGTTGGTGGTCTTAAGAGTTGATAGTGCCATACTAGATTAAAGAAAGCATTTAAGATTGCCTTTGTTTTTCCATGAACAATACAGGTGCTGAACTTTCATTGTTCTGAACAGTGCGCTGAGTGGTATTTGAAACTTTGAGGCATTGCCACTTACTGTAATTTTTTCTTTAAGAGTAATATGAAAGCATACCTAAAAGTGAAGTGGATTTGATCCCATTGGAGTGACAGTGCCAGACTTAGCTGACTTAGAAAACTTATGAATAATTTAATTAAGTGTTCCTGAGCTTGGAGTTAGGTGCATAGGTTCAGATCCAAGAAGTATTTAGGCATCTCAGACACTACTGTTTGGTAGTAGTACAAAAGCTATTTTATTCCTAGTGAATGTTTTCTGAATTTTTTTGGTTTGTTTTGGTTTGGTTTGTTTTTTTCCTAGCACAGAGTAATAAGACATAATACATAAATATTAACAGCCAGCTTTTGTCAGATAGCATTAGTTTCTGAAAACACTAGCTCTAAAAATTTTTGACTGAATTAGTTATGCTTGATTTTAAGCATATTGCTCATTATCCACCTTCAGCACATTTTAAATCCTTCAGAACAGTCACAGATTAATACTGTTTTGGGAAGCTTTGAAGAAAATCAATGCTTTAGCACTTCAATGGAACTTTGGTAGTTTTGGATAAAATTCCCACATATAATTCACGATTTTTCAACTCCATGGTTAAGGCAGCTATCATAATTCGCATCAGTCATACCTGGAAAGAGTTAAAAGAAAGAGAGGTTTATTGTGTCCTAGGGAAAATTTCTCGCTGTAGACCTGATGATCTTATCTTTCATATCCCTTGTGAGTCTTTCAGAATGCACAACTACTTGTTATTCCCCTTCCCCTCCAAAGTAATTAAATATGTAAAAGCTGGCATGAGACATGTTAGAGATGGAAAATGATTGATATTTCCTGAGATAATAGTTGTCTTGCTAAAATTTTTCTTTATGTTTAAATCAATATTTTTTATAAAAAATTCTAAGTCTTGATCCAATCGATTAAATTATTGAAGAGAATGATTATCGATTTTTCTGAGTTCATTCTAAAGCTGAATGCTGAAGCAAAAGCTAGTTAAGGTGAAAAAGTAATACATCTAGGAAGTTGTCAGATAATTAAATCTTTGAAATGCATTTGTATATTAATAGGTTTATCTAAACTAAGTGTTTTAGTATATACAGAAAAATGTTTAACAAATATTATCCAATAGCTACTTGGAAAAAGTATGGCTGATTTCATACAACAGTTTAAAATGTTGGATTTTTTTACTCTTTAATTGAAAATCAGGTTACACTTTCAAAAGTATTTTAAAATGTTGATTTGGAAGTTTTATGTCAGGGCCCTGAGGGCACTGTTCGACCTTTCTGTTCAATCTCTGCCTAGCCTTCCCTGGGGTATTTCACCCCCCAACCATTGCCCAGGATGCCATTTCAGCCCAGCTTGGGGCCTTCAGTCCCTGCCCCAGAGATGCTGCAGCAGTGCTGGTCCCCAGCCCTGTTTCTGGCTTGTCATTTAGATTTCTTGCTTGGTCCTGGTCCTGGCTTGATCCCCCACCATTGCCTGATGCTCGTTGGCCTACCAACAGGACGCATTGCTGTCCCCCCAACTCTGCTCCCCTGGCTGAGCCCATTGGTGAGGGCATTGCCCGTCCACGTTGCAGCCACCCTCAGCTCCTGACTCACCAACCCTTGAGGAGCAACCCCACTCTTGCCACTACTTAACAACTTAGAAATTCATGGAATGATTTTTGATCTAACATAACCCAATAATCACCTGATAAACTTCAGCTGTCTATAGATATTTAACTACTTCCAGAGTAATGTACATAGAATAGGATTTCCAATGCATTGGTTGGTGGCAATTCTTGATTTACACTATCAATCACAGTAACTTATGATTTAATGATTTAATTTACTTTAATGATTTAATTATTTATTTCCTTTTGAATGGGCTCTTTAAGTTAATTTTAGCTCGCTTACTCAATCAAGTCCTCATTTGCCAACTAATAAAGTATGTTTTTAAGTTCAAGAGCACTTTAAAGAAGGAACATAAGACATTTTGGTTATTTGAAGTTTAAAAAGTTGTGCAAATCTAATATTCTGTTCAATAATTAACACTGACCACTTAACTAATTGCACTCTACACAGCTTTTGTAATGAAACGAGAAACTTGGCCCAACACAAGCTGGCACATTCTAGTGGCAACAAAAGTGTCAGGAAACCTCATTCCCCAAACTGAAAAAAAGAAAAAACACTTTTGTTAACTGGAATTAAAAAGTTTGTTTTCTGAATGATAAATATTTTAAAATTATTATTTTTTTGTAATCAGAGTAGCCAACTACAGAGTGTCAGAAAAGCCTGACACAAATCATCTGTATCTGTATGATTATAAATCTGTATGCATACTGTAATGGGTCTGGCTGGAATGGAGTTAATTCTCTTCATAGCAGCCCCTATGGTGCTATGTTTTGGATTTGTAACCAAAACAGTGTTGATAACACACCAGTGTTTTGGCTATTGCTGAGCAGAGTTTGCACAACATCAAGGCTTTCTCTTTTTCCCACTCTGCCCCACAGAGCGAATAGGGGGTGCACAAAAAGTTGGGAGGGAACAGCTGACCAGAATTGACCAAAGGGATATTCAATACCATGTAATGTTGTGCTCAGCAATAAAAGCTCAGGGAAAGGAGGAGGAGACGGGAACATTTGTAGCTGCCTCCTGATGGGAAGCAGTGAGTAAATTCCTTATTTTGCATTGCTTGTGTGCACAGCTTTTCTTCACTTATTAAACTGTTTCTACCTCAACTCACAAGTTTTCTCACTTTTGCTTTTCTGATTCTCTCCCCTATCCCTCCCCAGGTGGGGAGAGACCAACTGGCTGGTTGGGGTGTGCTTAGCTGCTGGCCAGGGTCAACAAAATATATATATATATATATACAACTACATATGTTTTCATAAGCTTTACACTTCCTTATTCGCAGTTTGTTCTCTGAGCCATTAGAGTGAAGACAGTTCACCTTCTAAACTTTTTTCCTGAAGCTCCATATTCTAGAAAGCTTTAACATTTGTGGTGGGATTTACTGTTTGTTTGTTTTGTTTTGTTTTGCTTGACATTAAGTTTTCTTATGTAAACATTTATCTGAGAAACTTTAAGGATGTCGTAGGAATCATAATTGGAGTTCCAATGTTAAAATACTCTGGCAGAGTTTCCAGAAGATAACATAACTAGAGAAATAAAATGAAGTTATTCAGACTTGATTGTAAATTCCCTGACAGTGTCACCTCTGAAAGATGTCTCCAAATTATTGGATCCCTCTTTAATGGTTGAATCATTTCCCTGTTATAATTAATGGTAGCTTCAATTAACAGTACCTAACTACCTGAAGAGTTTCAATTTTGTCAGTTAACAGTTTTGCATGAAGATACCCAAGGGTTTCAACACGCGAAAGGTGTTTGTGAAAGCAATTGAGTTTTCTACAAAATGTCTATAGTGCTTTTAGCCACATCCTCACAGTTCTCCGCTTTTAACTATTGCTTGTCCTGAGGCAACAGTGAAAAAGCAATATATGCAGGTGATCCCAGTAGTGCTGTATGGGCATATATATAAAATTTTCTTCTGATCATCCCAATTAAATAAGGGTGAAACAAAATCTGGTTTTGAGGCTCCCAGAGAAGTCACAATAGAGCTTGAGAGAAACCTGAGGTAAGTTAGTTTATGTAAGAACTGAAAACAAATCTTCTGCCTAGAAAATATATACTTGGCATTTGGGTATTATATTTTACTTTGAATTTGCCATATAGTAGTCAATATTTTAGAGTTAAATATTTGGCAAAAAATTAGGTTAGGAAGAATACAATATGTCACATACTTCTATATTGAATCTTAATGTTGTCATTGACATTGAAAAAAGAGATATTGTATCTCTAAAAAAATGATTATTATAAAATAAAATGGTTTTTTTTTTGTTTAATAAATGAAGTTAAGCTGATGATAACATTAATTTGCATACATTTTCCTGCAGCAGGATTTTGTTGTCATGTTTTCTTTACGTATTGTCAGCATAATATCACATCCTTTGGTTAAGAGCATATATAATCTGTACAATTATTTTATACAACATCACCAACTTTGCGCTTTATTAGATTAAATTTGATTTAAACTGTGTTGTTTCAGTACTACAGTAACTCTTGAATGTATTCAATTAATACCTCAGTTTTTAGAAGTCCTTCTTTTAAAATCATCCTTCAGTTTCTGTCCTCTGAGGTGGTGTGTTATAAATACTAAGAGTAATATTAAGAACTGTGCTACGTATCCTGCACTGACACAGATATTTTCTGTATAATATTCTCTTACTCTTTAGAATAATTTATTTTCTTTTTGAATCAGCACTTGGTGTACTTTGGAAGAATGGGACATTCTCAGAATTACATGGATAATAAAAATTCAAGGTCTTGAATTCTTGCTTTTAGCTTTAGTCTCAGTGAATTTCACTGCAAAGAGTGATGGAGTACATCTGGAGTTAATGATGTGCAATCCCAGTACCTTAGGAGTGATGTAACATGAAATATTTAGCTAGCTCTTTTCTACTTCCCCCACCCTGACACACAAACACCAAAATGTTTAAGTACTGGCTACCACAAAGCAATCTGTATATTATACAGAAAAAAAGGTATTTTTATGTTCATACTGGGGAGAAGAATACACCTGCCCTGTCCTATGCTGTTGCCTTCAGAAAATCAAATAGAATAAACGGCAACAAGTTATATACTAGGCAGTAGAAAAAGAAAAAAAAAATCAGTTGTAAAAGTGTTGTTAACATTCAGAAAAACATAGCTCTGCAACACCTGCAACAGATACTCCTGGGACAGCTCTTGCTTGCAATCTGAGAAGCAACCTTCATAGAACATCTTGTCCATCACTGCACTCCGAGCTCAGAATTACCCTCTGCACAGGAATCGCAGGACCCACAGAATTGCTGGAACTCTGTCACGTTAGGCTATGGTACTCACAAGCAGATTGACGCTTTATTCTGAAATAAGGTTGAGACCCGTCATTCTAACATGTAACTGCTAAGTCTCTGAAAAACCCATGAATATAGATCAGAAAGAATGACTAGGTGTAATCAGCATCCTAAAGATAGCACAGCAAGCTGACTCGCACTCTCTCCTATCCTCCCTCTTCTGTGACTCTGTCATCAGCCACATGCAAACATTTGGTGGGAAAATTCCTTCTTTTCCTCCCATCTAGACACACACAATTATCTTTTTCAATTGCTTTTATCATCTTTGTGAGCCACTGTCTTGAGTGCAAATAATTACTAAGAGGTAAATAAATAAAAGGCAGCTAAAATTCTTTCTGGTATATTGACAGGAAAAACTTCTATTTCTGTAAGTATTATCTTAAATAATATAAACAGGCCTACCAATATTTTTTCTGTATAAAATTTAATGTTTCAATAAATAAGAAACATTCACCTCCACTGGGATATTGTTTTAATATTCCAACTGTTGTTAACATTCAGAAAAACATAGCTCTGCAACACCTTCAACAGATACTCCTGGGACAGCTCTTGCTTGCAATCTGAGAAGCAACCTTCATAGAACATCTTGTCCATCACTGCACTCCGAGCTCAGAATTACCCTCTGCACAGGAATCGCAGGACCCACAGAATTGCTGGAACTCTGTCACGTTAGGCTATGGTACTCACAAGCAGATTGACGCTTTATTCTGAAATAAGGTTGAGACCCGTCATTCTAACATGTAACTGCTAGGTCTCTGAAAAACCCATGAATATAGATCAGAAAGAATGACTAGGTGTAATCAGCATCCTAAAGATAGCACAGCAAGCTGACTCGCACTCTCTCCTATCCTCCCTCTTCTGTGACTCTGTCATCAGCCACATGCAAACATTTGGTGGGAAAATTCCTTCTTTTCCTCCCATCTAGACACACACAATTATCTTTTTCAATTGCTTTTATCATCTTTGTGAGCCACTGTCTTGAGTGCAAATCCAATTACTAAGGTAAATAAATAAAAGGCAGCTAAAATTCTTTCTGGTATATTGACAGGAAAAACTTCTATTTCTGTAAGTATTATCTTAAATAATATAAACAGGCCTACCAATATTTTTTCTGTATAAAATTTAATGTTTCAATAAATAAGAAACATTCACCTCCACTGGGATATTGTTTTAATATTCCAAAGGATTTTTAGGCAGGGTTCGTAGGGCTCCTGGCTCACAGCTACAGGCAGCTAGACCTGTAGTCCCAACAGCCTGTAGAATGGTTAATTCACGTGCACCGATATCACTGGAGACTGCAGAACACCTTAACACAAGTAGCAAACTCCAGGTCTGAGAGTTACAGACTCCAGAACTGCAGTTACAAATCACACAGATAAGCAAAACATAACAGAGAAAACAAACTCCTGGCTTATGCACTGGTGGGGGAGCCCTTGTCTTCTGCAGTTGATCAGCTAGAATCCTAAAGCACAGAGTTGTTGCAGTAAAATTATGGTGCAAATAAACAATCAGGAAACAGTAATGAATTTTCCTGCGGCACCTTTGAGATTACAGTAAATTGTCCTCCTAGATACTCTTCTCCCAGACTTAATATTCCACCTTTGAGATGACTCCTGTCCTGTTATAAAATTCCTTCCCTGTTAGGCAAACTGCATCTTGAAATAACTTAAGCTCTTTCCTTTTATTATTTCATTCAGGTGATCTTTTTAGCACTCCACTCACTCATATGTTAAAAAATTTTGTTCTTATTTTCTGTTGAAACCTATGTTACCAATAAAGGCACTGCTATACTCTGCTAAGTGTGATTTGGACTCATATTGTGATTGAAGTACATTAGTGTATCATTCTGCTCAATCAAAATTCCATGTAATTATCATCATCATGAAGTTATCATCAGATAACTTCAAATAAGTAAATTTGGTATTAAACATTATACTCTTCACATTTGGAACATCTAAAAGACCCCCGACAGTGAGTATTGGACTCTGACAACCTATTTCTAATCATTTCCACTAGGCTTTTAAAACACATCCTACCACATTTGAATAGTTACATGATTCCTGCCCCCCCTTCTTGTTACTCCCAAACACACTTAAAGAGACTCAATATCTTTCTCGGTCATTGTTGTGCTGAACTAGGTAAGATTTTCATTTTTTTCTTAAAATAGGTGCTCCTTCCCTGATCATCCTAGCAGCCAATTACTACCCTTGTTGCAAGTTAACCTGGTTTTGAATATAGATAATCAGAACCACACGGAATATACTAATTGAGATGTTCTCTGTGTCTTGTGTACTTACCTATTGCCTTTCTCTACTGCAGATACTTTGACTGACAGATCTTAACATCACTTTTCCCTTATTTTTTTCCTACGTTGTTTCTTATAATGATCTTATGACTCAAAAAATATACTCAGATCTCTCTTGTTTTCTGTCTGCTTCAACTAATGATGTATTTCTATACAGTAGAACTCCTCATTATTATTCCATTAGTCCATGACTTTGAAATTTCGTACTAAGAATTTTATTTCTTTTTCTACTAGGAAGCAGGGTCTAATTATTCTTGTAGTATTATCTCATTCTTCACAGCATCAGCAATACCTCCAAATTATAAGCATAAACTTCCTTCAGGACATTAATGAGCTCAAGTTTACATATTTAAGCAAATTTTATTTTTTATACCGTCATTAAAAAGATCAAACAAAAAATAATGCTTCCATTGGAAACTGGCATCTTCCAGGATGCACTTTAGTGTACAGTTTTGCAAGAGAGAGCTTCAGCTCCACATCTAGTCCCTATTCAGGCCACTGTGACCAATGATAGCTTAAGTCTTAGATGGGCATATATTAGCCAGTAAACACACCTTGCCTTTTATCATTATTTATGTTATCTTCATTACCTTCACTTTTGTGAACAATTAGAGGACTGAATTGTCTTTGGAGAGAATTTGTGTTGCTACCCATAGACTACTGGTACAGCATTATTAATTTGGAAGCTTGCAAAATTCTGGAAACTATTTTCTGTGTACAGTACACGCATATGGCATCAAATTTATTATAGTTCTTAAAATCTAATCGCAGAGAAGGTTGGGTCATAGTCTCCTTTTCAGCAATTGCTAGATACAGGATTTTTATTTTTAAATATTTATCTGAAACAATTATATTTCAGGAGATCTTTCATAATGATTCTGTTAGTTGTTTGGACTTTGCAAAGCCATGTCATTCTTTTTAATCATGTTTTGTCCATCAACAATCAACAATTGTCAATCTAAACAGAACTGCATTACGAACAAAACCCTGTTTCTCAAAAGGTTGCAGTATTTCCTAGCTAAAATGCTCAGAAATGACTAATGATAATGTCAGTTTGTGGCAGGCTTAAAGAGATGTTTTTCAGGAAGGGATGACCACGCTTCTTTAAAAATCATGCCCCCAGATGAGAACTCAGGTAGGAAATCTAAAAGTCAGTAGTCTTGTCTGAAAATATTGGATTTCATATCTAGAAAAAATGGCCAAAACTTCAAGTCTGTCTACATGATTTATAATGCCAGTATTAGTCTAATGTCTAAGCAGTTCAACTTCAAATTTTCACAATACTTGTATTATTTTTATTTTAAACTCTGCTGCTTCTTTCAAACATTTGTTTAAAATCATGGCTTTTTTTCTTTTTTGCACTATGAGACCAGTGTTTCAACCACTTTGCATAGTAGGTTTTAAATCTCATCTTGTAACATAACAGTCATAATGTAGAGAGAATTGAGGTTGTTACTTTACCTTTAGTCTGAAATGCTGTGAATTATTTTTTTTTTATTTCTCCTTTAAATTTATTTTGAATGGAACATTAGTTCCATCACTAGCAGTTAGGAGTACTTGCAAGTTGGGAAAGTCAATAAAATTTTCTTGTGCCTTTGTCTTCAAAATCATATCGTTTAGTGCAGGGAGAGTGGAAAAAAAGAAAAAGGTTTTAATAATGAACAATATTTTAGTGTATAATTACCTTTCCTTGTAAACAGCACAATGCAAAGTTCATGATTATTCAGACATCATGGTACTGCTATATAATGAAATTTAAATTCTGGCAAAGCACTGTTAATGGTGATTAATAAATAACAGCACAGGAACTGGGAGTTCTAAAAAAGACAGAGCTCACAATTTGTAAACTGCCCTAGAACTTAAAAATGGCTTTTGATAAATTATAAACACTGGCAGGCCCACAGGGCTGAAATTCTCAACCCATAGTCTGGAGGATTTATTCCTGGTCAAGTTTTAAACTGTTTTTTGTCTGTTTCTGGCTGCTAAATTGAATTAAGACTGCAAAATCCCTTTAAGCTAAAGCAGAACTATCTATTACAAACCAAGTCATTCAAACCATGAAAATGCTACTTAAACAAAAGCATCACTTTCTTTTTTTTTAATGTTTAGGAATCTGTGAGGTTGTGGCAAAATCAGTCTTTCCAACAATGTTATTATATTAGAATAATGTATCCTTTATTTTTCACAAGGATTCAACATTTAGTTACGAGCAAAATCATGTTTATCTTGCTTACGAATCAATAACATGCCTTTAAAAACAACCTCCTTTTGGTGAGAAAAGGTAGGGAGAAAATTAACACTGGTTGACAGTTGTATCAATAGTGAACCCCCGTACTGAAATAACCCATTAAATTTTTTTATTAGTATACTACTACCATTCCTCCAAGTGACGTTACAATGTGACCACCACAACGCTAGTTCTGCCACAAGGAAAAAGAAAATCTTATTCTGCAGTTCTCATACCTTTCCTTCCTTATGACAGTTTGAAAAATGGTACAGTTTAAAGTAGTAATAGTGTTGTAGCACTATAAGGGTATAAAAGTTCACAATACAGTTTCTCCTCACAAACCTTGCTACAGTTTTTTATTGATACAATTTTTTCTGCAGATTGTTTTTCCTTCTAGATTTCTTGATCCTTTTCTCACATTGTAGAAAACGCTGCTTAGATTTCTTAGCAGAGTCTGTAGAGTGGGTAGAAAATCCACTTGCTGCAGAAGCACCCAGGTCAGACGGTTCTAGATCTCCCAGATGAGAACTCAGGTAGGAAATCTAAAAGTCAGTAGTCTTGTCTGAAAATATTGGATTTCATATCTAGAAAAAATGGCCAAAACTTCAAGTCTGTCTACATGATTTATAATGCCAGTATTAGTCTAATGTCTAAGCAGTTCAACTTCAAATTTTCACAATACTTGTATTATTTTTATTTTAAACTCTGCTGCTTAATTCAAACATTTGTTTAAAATCATGGCTTTTTTTCTTTTTTGCACTATGAGACCAGTGTTTCAACCACTTTGCATAGTAGGTTTTAAATCTCATCTTGTAACATAACAGTCATAATGTAGAGAGAATTGAAGTTGTTACTTTACCTTTAGTCTGAAATGCTGTGAATTATTTTTTTTTTATTTCTCCTTTAAATTTATTTTGAATGGAACATTAGTTCCATCACTAGCAGTTAGGAGTACTTGCAAGTTGGGAAAGTCAATAAAATTTTCTTGTGCCTTTGTCTTCAAAATCATATCGTTTAGTGCAGGGAGAGTGGAAAAAAAGAAAAAGGTTTTAATAATGAACAATATTTTAGTGTATAATTACCTTTCCTTGTAAACAGCACAATGCAAAGTTCATGATTATTCAGACATCATGGTACTGCTATATAATGAAATTTAGATTCTGGCAAAGCACTGTTAATGGTGATTAATAAATAACAGCACAGGAACTGGGAGTTCTAAAAAAGACAGAGCTCACAATTTGTAAACTGCCCTAGAACTTAAAAATGGCTTTTGATAAATTATAAACACTGGCAGGCCCACAGGGCTGAAATTCTCAACCCATAGTCTGGAGGATTTATTCCTGGTCAAGTTTTAAACTGTTTTTTGTCTGTTTCTGGCTGCTAAATTGAATTAAGACTGCAAAATCCCTTTAAGCTAAAGCAGAACTATCTATTACAAACCAAGTCATTCAAACCATGAAAATGCTACTTAAACAAAAGCATCACTTTCTTTTTTTTTAATGTTTAGGAATCTATGAGGTTGTGGCAAAATCAGTCTTTCCAACAATGTTATTATATTAGAATAATGTATCCTTTATTTTTCACAAGGATTCAACATTTAGTTACGAGCAAAATCATGTTTATCTTGCTTACGAATCAATAACATGCCTTTAAAAACAACCTCCTTTTGGTGAGAAAAGGTAGGGAGAAAATTAACACTGGTTGACAGTTGTATCAATAGTGAACCCCCGTACTGAAATAACCCATTAAATTTTTTTATTAGTATACTACTACCATTCCTCCAAGTGACGTTACAATGTGACCACCACAACGCTAGTTCTGCCACAAGGAAAAAGAAAATCTTATTCTGCAGTTCTCATACCTTTCCTTCCTTATGACAGTTTGAAAAATGGTACAGTTTAAAGTAGTAATAGTGTTGTAGCACTATAAGGGTATAAAAGTTCACAATACAGTTTCTCCTCACAAACCTTGCTACAGTTTTTTATTGATACAATTTTTTCTGCAGATTGTTTTTCCTTCTAGATTTCTTGATCCTTTTCTCACATTGTAGAAAACGCTGCTTAGATTTCTTAGCAGAGTCTGTAGAGTGGGTAGAAAATCCACTTGCTGCAGAAGCACCCAGGTCAGACGGTTCTAGTTCAGCGCGAACTTGGCCAATATGTTTCTGTGTCACTGTATCTAGAAATCCCATCTGTGAACTAGTCTAGCTTGTTCTTGAAACATAACAAGAGAGGAAAAAGTCCTTGCTCCCAGAAGTACGTGCCTACATTGCAATACAAACACGGGTTTAGTCTGGTGGTTCTAGTATGAAGGTAGCGAGGATTTCAAATGAGCTGATAGCGCACACGCGGTGATGGTGTGCACATGTGCTCTTAGTACTGCACAGAAAGTTAGAAAAACCTGGTGTGTCTGTTGGTACACTTTTGCCTATATTTTCAACACAAGTCAGTTTAGATCAACACAACAGAAGATCAGTAGCCCAGTTACTGGTGCTTTAATAACCAGGTATTTGCCCTTTTACTTCCCACTGTTTTGATACGCCCAGCTGTCGATTTGTAGTTCAGTTTATATGGCCATTCTGGGCTAAAATCTCCAAAGAGTGTACCAGTGATATGTATGTAATGGGAAATCAGTATATATAAGAAATATGTAAATATAGAGATTACTATATAGATATAAGGATATACTAACATAAGTATATACTTATATATAGTATATAAGTATGTAAATATATGCTTATATAAGCATATATAAGAAATATTATACACTGAGATAAGTGTTAGTTTCAGATTATGATAGAGAACACGTTCCATGCAGAGAAAAGCACAGGTGGATTTCCACATTAAAAAAAACCTAATTAAGTAAGAGGTACTAATATGTAGCAGTACTTATGAGCTTTCATTGAGGATGCCAGAGTTAAGAAAGAGTGCATTTTCAGATGCAATGGACATATAACAAAGTATTTATTAAGTAGATTTAACTTATTCAAGTCAAGGTTTGAAAGTAACAGCACAAAGAGAATAGCAAATGCTGTTGCTTGACGCTAGAGACAGTGGAGAAGATTTAGGGGTTTATCTTTCTAACAGGATTTAGAGAGCTTAGCACACTCTCAATTCTAGGTCTAATATAGGAGCAGTTTTTTGTACATAGGGATTTGACAAACAAACTTTATTTGATCTCTTTGAGGAGCTTAAAGAAGACTCTAAGACAAGTCAGTGGAGAACTTCCCTTTACGGAATAAGAAATGCTTGTGTCACCCTAATCATTGGCCAGAAGCTCTCTATAAATTTTGGTCAGTTCAGTCACGTTAACCCTTTTTTTCCTCCTGGTCTTGTGCCATTTTCTCCTTGTAAGTCCAGCATTGCTTCAGGATGTTAGAAAAAGCACACTGAATCTAGCGCTGAGACTGGCGATGTGGTCATTCCTCCAGTGCTTTCACAGCAGCTGTATGGTGGTGATGGAGAAGCCACGAGTGGCGTCAGAGGGAACGTGTGACTCCCCAGAGCAGGCTGGCCCTGCAGTCCGTGGATCCAGTATGCTGAGTGCTCCGGTAAAGGTCAGTCTGAAGGCTTCTGGCCACACTGGGTACCAGACGTCCCACTGAAAATGTTAGCTGTATGTCCATGACTATCACAACCACGCGCTTTGTTGAACGGTGGGAAGAATTTTCAGCTCTTTTCAAAACTAAGCCCCAAAACTAGTGCCCACTTCTTGTATAGGATAAGGAAAATGGTGACAGTCTTCTTGTTTGTTATTTTCCTGTCAAGAAGAATATTTTAATTCACTTTGCTGGGGTTATTCTTGGTTTAGATAAGAACGCAAATGAAAGCAGAATATCAGCAATGTAATTGTTTGAATTCTCTCCATCTCTCAATATTATTTGTATACCTAACATTTGCATCCATTTTCAAACAAATCATTTTCTTAAAAAGATAATATGAATTATTGGTACTAGCTCTTTATCTATCAAACACTGAATTATTGTCATTTTAACTTTAACCTTTTATCAATATAAGAAATCCTATACTTTATTTTCTCAAAGTTAAATGAGATGAAATACCTGCCAATTGCTCTTTCTAGTGGAGGGATGCTATTAAGAATTATTTCTTGACATGAACTTTCTTTCAGTTTAACACAAAATTACATACTTTGCAGCACAGAAATGGATATGATTGCATACAAATTCTATTTCAATTATTTAGTTAAGAATAGTTATCTTCTTAATTTTAATTAAAAAAAAATATGTTTCTGTTCTTTTCGAAGGAGAACCACGGTTTTGCGACAGGGCAAATTAAGCTACCAATAACCTTTCTCTGTTTAACAAATAACTTTCTTTGCCCACAGTATTTTCTTTGAAAATAATAAAGCTTTCAAACAAAGAGCCTAATAAGGCTATTAGTCTGGGGCAATAACAAAATTTGAATGTAAGCTTAAATGCAATCAGCATCTTTCCTGTTTCTCTGAACAAGATGCAAATGTCTGAAATGCAGGCTGGTTTGACAGGACTCAGACAACTGTATCAACATATCAATTATATGCTGTGTTTTTTCCAGTTAGTCCAATGCAATTGAATAATATTCTTTAATTCTACTTACTAGTAGATTTAGGATTAAAATGGAGACTTTATTTAACTTATAATCATGTATTTTGTCTGATGAGTTTATTTGTAAAATAATGGATATAGGAAAAAGCATTTACTATGCAATGAGAATAGGCCTGGTTTTTTGAAGACTTGCCATCTGAGCATAATTACAATAGTCGGGACAAAAGCATTTAGGAATCAGCCTTGTGGTGGGATGTTTGAGTAATTTGGAAGCACATACTCAGAAAAAAGATGGGTATGAGTCTATGATCATATACAAGACTACAGCTTCACTACTGAACCCGCTTTCTTTCTGCTCAGGATCTCTTACTTCTACTCTGATCTTCTAAAAGGCATATACTATGTTACTGGACATAAAGGAGAAGTAGCAACTACTGAAATAAGTAGGTTTCTGATGAAAGAAAATTTTAAGCAGACATTTCTCAGAGTATTTCAAGTATTTCTGCTTGTACTCTTAAATGTGACCTGCTGATCTTGGGGTGCAGGATCTCCCACAACAGCCATGTCCCACTGCAGTGGTGGCTCTGTGGCCTGGAGGTGGCAAGCTTTCTTACAAAACTTTCACAGGAACCAGACTTTGTTCATGTAGTTCATTCCCATTAGGACATGCAAGTATGAAACATATTTTTTGGAGACAGATTATGCAAGTGAACCCTTCAGAAAAGTCCACCTTTGGAAATATCTGAAAGTACACATTTACTGAGATTTGTTTGTCCTCTGTGCTAAAAAGAGAGGAAGATTTTTATTCAGTTTTATTTTGAAAATTTAGGTTGTTTTCAGTTTTTTAGGAGCAAGGCTTGGATCCTTAAAATCCTTATGCAATTAACATTCATTATTTTAATAAATTCAGTGTTAAAACTCTGATAAACACGCCACAACTTATTTTATGTCATATATTGCTACCCTTACCTAGGAATATATTATGATTTTATGGATTTTATTGCTTTCGTGCTGGTCATTTTTTAATCAGTAACAGTTTGGGGGATTGTAGTTTCATGTGTGTTATAACTACTCTAAGAAAATCCTTCTGTTCTTTGGACTGATATTTCTACTACCTACATTACATTTTAGTGCTTTCTTTTGTGGGTTTCTTTTTTTAAACATTTTTGCAAAACAGCTGCAGGAATAAGTTCTTTGTAGGGAATGATAGGTCTGAGTTGCAGAACACACAGAGAGGGATAAAAAAACGTTTGTTGACCTTTTTATGTTTCTGTAAACCAACTGGTTATCTCTTTTGCAACTGGTTCAAAACCAGTCAATCTCAAAAGATATCTTGAGATAAGAGGAGGTAAAAAAGCTCTTCATGCCACCTTGACTTAAAATACAGCATTGCAGTGCCACTTCTCTGTCACCTATGTAGATAAAAGTAAGGAATAACTGCAGATCCGCACTGTACTTATAGATTAGTATACACCTGTGATCAGAGATGCACTTATTTCTGCAGAAGTGAGAACTACTGGGTTTTATTATAGGTTTTCTTCTGATGCATACCTCAACAGTGTGAAAATGGATTCAACTGTTGTACATTGCTCCCCTCCCAGAAACAGTGTGTTCATGACTGAAAATATCTGGCATTTTATAACAGAAAACAAGAACTATTGTGGTTTAAGGGGAAAAAAAAAAAAGCTTGTCATTGGGCTAGATCAACTGTGCTATTTCTGTAGTTAAATTGAAGCACAAACTAAGTGAAGTTTGTTCTTTACATGCAACTATCTCTTCTTAAATGAGAACAAAGTTAATATTTTTTTAAACATGTAAACCTAAAATACATTTCACTTCCTGCAACATCCTCAGGAAGGAATGCATAGAAATGTACTCTTCATATATGACAAGGACACAAAGATGAACTGTGAACACCTCTCTTCAATTTTCTAGTTTTCCATTAGTATTTTATGCAATTAAATGGTAAAATTATTGTTCTGTGCATGGTGCTCAGACTCAGTCATTCCACAACAGCGGATATGCTCGATGAAGTCACTCCCAATGAAGTAGCCCCTGACGACTTCACAATGAAAGATTTTGTCCCAAAGTTACCAATTGAGATGGGACTATTATATTATTGTATCCACTTTAGAGAGGGGAAACGTGAGACCCAGAATGATGTGCTCGAGGTCACGCATGAAAACAGGAATAGGCAAAAATGGAGTTTTCTAAGTAACTTCCAAAAAGTTATAAGCCTAGATGCATTTGAAAAATCTCACCAGGCATCTTATTTTCAAGCTTAGCTGTTTGAATGCCTTTACAATCTGTCCTTTATCACTATGAAAAAAAAGTTGGTCCTGTAGCTGAACAATTGCTCATGCCACTCAAGATTTTCAAAATTGTGCTGCAAAGTAGAAGGTGTCCCATTCCATACAATTTCAACTGTTTGCAGAAAATAACAGTATTGGTGAGAAATAAAAAACCCTGAAAGCTCAAACCTGAGGGCGTTCTGGGAAAATGGAAAGGAAGATTTAAAAATAGCAAGCACCATACATGTTTGGGAATTTATGTTTACAAAAAAATAGAATAGCAAAAAGTGCTGAATGGTTACTGCAAATAAACAGTGGATTCAAATCTCATATGCTTTAAAGGGAATTCGCATGATGTGAAAGTGTACTTATAAGTGGAAAAGAGAGATAAGAAATCTTTGGTGTATATTTTTTCTGTTGTGCATTTGTTAGCCCTTAATCTCACATTTAAAACATTTCTCCTCAGGGAACAGAAGCAGCGTTATGTGATTTACAAGAAAAAATTACATAGTAAATAAAAAGTGGCCAAAATTTAATTAAAATAGTTCAGGAATAATCCACCACCTGATTACCATTGGTCCAAGCTCTTCAGTGAAATTCTTTAGTAATATACATATTTCCAAAAATCAGGGCTACTTTTTTTTTGTCAGTAATGAAATAATGGCCAAATTTTTAATAACTTATTAATCCAAGGGCCAGTTTTACTTTGATCTATTTAGAGAACTTTTTCCAGCAATATGTAGTCTTATGTTGTATTCTCTGAATGGGAACATTCAGTAAAGAAGCAAAATTTAATGAAATAAACAAAGCATACATTTTTAATGGATCCTGAGACAAACATGCAAGAATTACTGTCTAAACCAGCTGTATATCTTTCATCTCTAGATGTACTAGTGTGCACTGTAGGTGTTATACACATTTGTATAAATAGTTGTGGAACAGTATCTATATGAAACAAAAAGAAACAAGATGTATTTGATTCATGCCATATTTATTGTTCACATCAGAGTTTTTGTTCTTGTTTTCCCTGCTCAGTTTATTGTACCACGATCATCACATGCTAGCCATATATAATTAGATTTTGCTTTTCATGTCTTCGCTATTTCTCTGAGACGAGAAGCATCAAAGAAAGCAGTTCCCAGTTTGCTCTTATCTTCACCACTTCTTTTTTTCCTGCTCTGGAACAATGAAATGTGAATCTCTTCAGAGCCTTTGGGCCAGAACAGAAGGTAATAGTTGGGTCTCCTACTGTTTTTGCTATTAGTTGTCCTCCTGCTGGAGGTCTTTCAAGATTTTGAAGGCTTGCTCTTGGAGCTCATGACACTGAGTCCTGACTATTAATGCCTCTGCTGTCCCTGAAATGCTTTTGCTTTTCTTGTCAGCCTCACTGGGAAGAGTCTGATGCCAGAGCTGCTGTAAATGCCTCTGGTAAGCATACCTGTCACCTGTCTGGATTTAAGCCAAAAAAATAAAACAAATCTGCATAAGTGAACACAGCAAATACGAAGCATGATTTTTGACTACAGGTTATATGAGTGTTTGTTTTTTGGGTTTTTTTTAAATGCTGAGTACTGCCTGGGAAGCCTCTGAACCTGTTCTGGAGTACACTCAATTTATGTCTGTAAAGGGCACATTTCAAGGCTGGACAATTACAATTCATCAATACCAGAAAACATTCTGAACAGCATCATTAGAATTTTAAATAAAGGGAATGCCAAAAATACCCAAGTAAAAATGGTTGCAGTGCTTAAAATAGATTTTGAGCTAACTCTAATTAATGATAATTGCAGTCTAATTCATTAGGATTGAGCTGATCTTGGTAGGAAAATGTGACGTAGCACACAGAATACACTCCCTGGCTGGGAGTGGGTGCAATCAGCCTTCAGCTGGGGAAGCAGCTGCAGATGGTTAGATGTGAGAGGTTAGGGAAGTATATGGAAAACTTTGAAGCTCGTGGTTATTTCAGGCTTTCGAAGGTGTACGAAGAGCTCAAAGAGGAGAAGCTGTGGGTTCCTTTTCTGGCAGATGGTATTGAGGAGCAAGACTGATAAGAGTTGTGTGTTGTTTTGGTGGGTTGTGTTTTGATGTTGGAAAAGAAGGAAAGTTGCCAAAATAGAGTAGATCTCACAGACATTGTAAGGGTATTTCAAATTTATCTAGAGAGTTTTTTTGCCCCTTTGCTTTTCTGTTTAGATGATGCTTTGCTATGGGGGCATAGCAAATGTGTGGTTATTAAATGAAATCACTTGGTGTTCTAAAGTATTTTCTCCTCCCTTTGCTTCTTTAAATAAGGCAGTCTTCAGGGAGCTAGCCAGGCTAGCAGAGAGTGTAGTCACCTGAAAGGAGAGGTGTGGGATTGGATGTTTGTTTTAATGTAAGACGTACAGGATATGTCTGATGAACTAGTGAAAAAACAGGGATAACTTTCTTTCTAAGTATGAATTGGTGTTTTGTCTGATGTCTTCTAAGGTATTCTGAGGCTTTCAGATAGCCTTTTTAAGGTGCCCTTTCTGGTGTGTTTCTGTCTTTGTGATAAATGCATCTGTTCTGTTGTTCTTTGGTCCTAATGCACTTTTACTTCAAATGTATTAGTTGTGATAGATAAGGAGTGCAAAATGGTGGGAAGGTCTGTTTTTAGTGAGTCTTTAACTCACTAAAGTATGTGACTATGCACATAAATAGCTGAAGTGCTTTAGATTGTTGCAACTGGACAGAAACAGATAACATTAATTCATTTTTTTGCTTCTCTTCCCCACCTTTCCCACAAACCAGAAGCCTCTCTCACTGCAAAAAGGGAGCCCTCAGGAGCACACAGGAAAAAACCAAACCAACCAACCAAACAAAAAAAACCAACAGAAAATTACTTCACAAAGCCTCTGTTTTATCTTCCCTGTGGGATGCACAGCATTTCTTTCATACATAAACAATCTCAGGAAAACCTGCCATGGGATGGTTTTGGCTGTTGGGAGGGAACAGAAGAGGCTTTTGGGAAACAATAACTCTGCAAGAGTTATGGGGTTTCGGTGCAATACATCTCTTGCATCTTGAACAGGCTTGGGGAAGCAGGTCTTATTGGTCTTTCCCTGGGCTGGATAAACATTGTGAAAAATCATGGAGGAGAAAAAAAAAAATCAGGAGAATGGCTTCTTTCATAAATTTAACTCCTAAACTCTGTTTATCCCCCCTCATGGGGTGGATAATCAAAACTTAAATGACAACAAAAAAACCCTTCCATTTTACTGTTTGACATATTCTAAAACTTTAGGTAGTTTCTTGTGAAGAACTTGTCAGTAACAAGTGTTGCAGTGAATAGAGGGCTTTCTCAAGGACCTGCCTTTACACAACTGGGTTTCTGGTTCCTGTCCAATCCCAATTTATGTTTAAAACCTTTCAGAATTCCCATAGCAGGGTAGCACCATGATGATTGCTTCTCTCTTTTTAAAACAATGGAGGTATGGAGAGGAGGAACATAACAGGATGACAATAGTTCAAGAAAGATTATAGTGAGAGAAACACTGATATCCTTCTGAAAAAGAGAATGTGTGAAGTAATGTGTAGTAGGAAGGTTTCCGTGATGTGTGATTACTGTTGCTACTGTGACCACTACCTGTTTTTCCAACTTTCTCATTTACCTCAGATTGCTGGTAAATCACAATTGTTTCTGTCAAAAGTGAACTCCTTCATTAGATGGAGAAGCAGCTAAATTTTAAACCTTTATTATGAATAAAATAGTGTTTCTAACAGTATTGGATGTTATGATGATAGACTCAGCTGCAATAAACTTAGGATAACAAAAGGAAGAAGTCAAAATGCAAAGGAATGGTGTACTACATTCTTTAATCTGCTGTTTAATAAGATACAGAGAACTGATTAGGCAATGATTCAGATATGAATGAGCTAATCTGTTACATGTATTGGTAGGAATAATTTTTCCTAGCTAAGCTGTTTTATATTCCGAAAAGATGCTAAAAGCTCCGCAGAAGGTCTGAAACAGTCAGAAGCATGCTGTGGTGCAAGCTGAAGGGCATCTGATTTCCACTAGTGAAAGCAAGATCCACATTCAGTGGATTTTGAGGATGGTCTATAATATTGGGATCAAAGTTGTGGAACTTATGGACTCAGAGTTTTATGCATAGCAGTAACTTTACCTTTCTTTTGTCTCAAGCTTTTGTTTTTTTTAAATTTTAAAATTGTAAGTCTGAATATATAGGCAATTGGAGTCACTTTAACAGAATGTTTGGGGGTTTTTTTATGTGTTCAGAAAACAACTGCTATGGCTGCAACTTTTTTTTTTAGTTTAGTCCATATGCATTTTCGGTTCTTTGGTGGTTTTACTCATCTAACTTTAATATTAAACTAATTAAACTATTTTGTAATTAATTTTTATAGCATCTGTATCTGAAAAATAGTAATTTTCTTTGTCTTCTTAACATCTAAACATTTGTTCTAAAGTACAGGTGAGATATTGATAGGTTCAAAGTCAGGGTTTTATGTCTGTGCATGTCTATTTTATTTTTATTAACAGCTTTGTAAGCTAATGAACATTCTGTAACTGTTAAGTCCCAGTTAAGTCCAAGCCAATTAGTTTGCTAATGATTAAACTGAAGCTTCAGTGCAGCTTCATGGAAGGCAAAGTATCTCAGAGAAGAAGCTTTATCACTCTTAGCTTTTACTTAAGTTGATACTTTCATAGTAGAAGATGGTGATGAAGAAATCCCATGTACAGATGTTAAGAAAGCATACACAAGTATAAGGTTAACGTCAGGTAAATACAAGAAATGTGACAGACCTGAGAAAGGAATCCCTAGTATGGTTGGTTTGTTTTCTTCAGGAAGGTGTTTTCTAACATGAAAAATTACTCAATAAAACTGCCAGTTAATAAGAAATGTATGGTAGGGAAAGAGAAATATCTTAGCAAAGTGTAGCATGATATTTGGTAGAACATGGTACCTGATTTAGAGTGACTTCTAAATCAACCTTTGTTTCATCGATACTGAAGACAGGAAGAAATTTGATGAATGGGTTTGTAGAAGGATGCGTGGGGTTATAATTTAACATATTAATGTCCTATCGAAGCTGATGCGTGGGACAGAAATAATTCAACTTAACTCACATCAAGCTGGAATTTGTCAAAGAACAGGAATATTTGATTATTAAGGCATGGAATTCGCCGGATTCAGACTTTCAGATATCACTTAAAACAATTTATTATTACTATTATTATAACTTGGGATTGTGAATATAGAATGTATTTGGTTGCTTTTAGTGATCATGAGGTATACAACATTTTGACTATATCAACTTTTTCCATTATTGGATTCAACCTTTGGGTAGTGTCTATGAGTGTTTAAGTGATAATTAAAATTGTTGAATTTCTTACTACATGCATTACTCAAATTTAGTGCACCAAGACCTGCAAATCAATGCAGTTCTGAAGATAACTAGTGTATTTTGACAAAAGTCAAAAGGTCTTTTCTGTAACTGCCAATAGTAGTGAACTGAATATTCTCTTACTGAGGAAAAATGTCTACAGTAACTTCATATCTCCCTCTGCTGTGGGTGGGTGGGGAAATCCTTGTGCATGTAAGGTTTACCTTTAAGATGGATGAGACTACTGATACTTAAATTAGCACGCCAGCTTCAACAACAACAAATGTACTGGCAGCATAATTCTGCCAAGAAACTGCTCAGCCTTCAGAAAAACTGTGGTTTTGGCAGGCAATCCTTTTTAAATATATATTAAGAAAAGAGGCATGGTAAAAGTGAGCTTTATAGCCACCTGGTAGGAAATATTCTCTAGAAACTAGCCATGTTATATCTTTGCTAAATATCTCACCTGTAGCTTAAATTTTTGAATAGCATAACCTGCACAAGTTTTCAGAATTTTGGCAAAATGGACCTAAAGTATTGGGATGTAGGAGATATTTACCAGTTCTCTAGTTTAAAGTTTATACATGCAGACTCATAGATGCTTTTATGCTTGACAGGTATGGATTACTGAAATTTCCAAAATGTCTGTACTACAGAATTCAGTAGAAGAAAAAGTGCCCAATTCAATTCTTATTTACAATCAGTATCAAAACTCCCACTGTTGAGATGGTGGAGCTTGAAGATCAACTCTATTTGCATACAGTGAAAGAGCAATGACCGTTTCATTGACTTTCATTACTGAAAGATCTCTTACAAGATTTTTTGAGAGCCCTCCCACATGAGTTGGCCAGTGAACTGAAAGGTGGAGAAAGGACATAGCTGGGAAGGACAAGCTTAACCAAACAGTGAACTGAAAGGTGGAGAAAGGACATAGATGGGAAGGACAAGCTTAACCAAATAGCTTTGATTCTTTTCCTCTGAAGAGAAACATTTTGGGTTACTACTCTGGAATTAACTGGCATAGGTAAAACTATGTGTGGTGATCACTAAACTAGTCTGCAAGTGTATAGCTCTCTTTTTTCCCAAAGGCAGCAAGCAAGATCATTCTGATACCTTGAAAAACATGAGTACACTAAATGTATACAACTTAGAGGGGCACAGTTTTACAGTCTGTAAAGCACTGCTGAACTTAAACTTGAAACCTCATGTAATCAGAGACATGACGTAATCAAGGCCTTCCAGTAAACTTTAGAAATCTGTTCAGCTAGGCAGTTTTTATCTTCAGTGATACCTATAACATTTTTATACATTCAAAATTTTATATGTTCAAAAAACTTCAAAAAGTTTGTGGAAAGAAATTTGGATGAGATTAATCACTATCACACAGTACTAAAAAATTATATCTGATCCAGACGAAGAGGTGATCAGACCCGTGAGTTCTTGAAAGTATAGTTTGCTACCTATTACTTCAGGAAGGACTGGATAACTGGAAAGAGAAAACCGTGGAGGAACACTGGAGGGGAAAAAAAGTCTGTTACAGGAGAAAGCAGCATGAAAATTAATCATCTGTTGTTTTTCTTCCCCTTGGTAAATGAATTAAGAAACACATAGAAATGTAAAATTGTGGCTGCTACTTTCCTAGTCACATAAGAGAAAGGAACTCTTATTTCTTAGCTTGTCTTTTCCTGAGCAGAGGATGTATAGAGAAAACTTCCCATGCAGGTTTTTTTTTGTTTGTTTCAGTTTCAAAGTTTTTCTTCAAAAGTCTAATGCTCTCTTAGCAAGCAGAAGTCTCCCATTCCTTTAGCTATGACAGGTATTGTTCAGGCAATGAGGGCTTGCCTGAATTTGAATCTGGTGGTGATTATTCCTTTGGAGTGTCATGCAAGTTTTCAAAGTGAAGCTGAGGAACAGTGTGTCACCACGTGCATGGGAAAATCTCTCCGGATCCAACTGAAAGATATTTGGATGTTAATGCCTGACTCTCCCATGCCACTGAAGCCAACAGGGCTGTTTGAAAATGTGGCCATGGCTAAATGAATCTGTATAAACTAAGGTATGAATGTTTGACTGTCAACTAATTTATGAGAAATTTTTTTCTTCTGATGAGACAATTGGTAAAGGGTCTTGCGCAAGAAGTTAATCCTCTAACATTTATATGAAATGGGAATGTATCTTAGTGACATAACAAGTCCTCAAGTACAACGTCCTGAAGCAGATGAAGCCTTGTAAGAACTGGTCTTTAAGGTTGTTTAAATCTTGCTTTAACTCTTTGTTTGAGAATTTTAGTAAAATTTAAAATAGGAAACCTACTCGGGACTTCCTAAATACTACACACAAGCAAAATCTCTTCATGAAATCCAAGCTAAAAACAATATGACTCATGACTTGTTAAGGCCACTTTCAGGTTGGAGAGTATGCATGCCAAAGGCAGAAAATAAGTTAAACTTTTTATTGTGCCGCAAGTTTGGCCTGAGTAGATAATTTTATCTTGTACAAATGAGGACAAAAAAAACATGCTAAAACTTAACTGAAGTAAGTTTACAAATTTGCATATTCTGAAGTCTTGTTTTATATGGAAGGAAATTGATGGGAGTCTTGCTCTTGTGTGTAAAAAAAACACTTTTAAAAATTATCGTAAAGGTCTGCCAGTATATGAGTAAGAATAATAGCGGCCAATACTCCTGTGGATAGTCTTTTAAGAGTCAGCATTGCAAAGACAGTAGAGATTCTGCAGTTGAAGTGCACATCTTTGTTTTAGTGAAGTTCCTGGGAATATTTTGTGTGTCTTTGAAAGTGAAAAACACGTTTTATAGATCAAGATAGGAAGAACCCTTTGTGAAAGGATTAGCATTGTGAATCTTTTTATTTGGAAAACAGTGCATCTACACAATAAAACCTTGCAAGCTTAGTAATAAAAATCAGAGAAATGTTATATGCAACATGACTCCCTCTTTTTAGATGTTTTGCCATTCATAAATTTCAGGATTGTCTCCTTTTCTTCAGCTGAGAAAGCTCTGGGGAAGAGCTAAAAGTAGGCCATAGACCAGAAACAGTTGCTGTCCTGTTCCCCTAGAGGATGAGGGTTGGGTGGCAGGTGGGTTTTGTATAAAGTTAGGTTTAGCAGCACCTTAATTAAGTTAAGGACACGAATTATGTAGCAGCCTTATAGGCAGCACAGCTCTTGCTGCTGGAGGTAACTTGATCCTAACACAGGAACAAAACTGCCTTCGGGCCATGGGTTGGCAGGATCTCCTGTATGGCTCAGGAGTCTCTCATAATGCAAGACTACAAAAGGAGCGGGAAGTCAATCGATAAACTTAGCCAGAGCACCTCAGCTTCTGTAATCTCACCACGATGATACATCCTGAAGTTACAAAAGAGGCTGGAGTCCCATCAGATTTGCTTTTCACTGGACAACTGTCACAGTTAAAGATATGCTGGAAACAGTGAAGCTCAGAAACAGTGGTCTTTTGTGTATGTATGCGCTGTCTGATTAATGAAACTCTGTGCTAGTGTCTTGGATCATCTGTAAATGTAGCACCTGATCATAGTATATTCAAGTGCTTAATTACTTTATTTTGCTCAGACTTATCAGCATGACAATGATCGTGATGTTCAGTTTTGCTTAATAGGACTTTTCTCTACTCAGATTCAATAAACCTTTGAAAGAAAGCAAACTTGCCACACTCACCACACTGCACCAGGTCCTCAAACAATGAAACAAACTAATAAACCATGCCATGTCAATATTGCTGTGTTCTGGCATAACTTAGTTTACAAGAGGTTTTTTTGTGGTGTACATTGTAGAAGGTTATTAAGATGACACTTGGTCAGCCTGGCCAGTTGCAAGATCCAGTTGCAGTGTACTTTGGTGATAGGTATAACTCTTTGCAAGTGACCTTCAATCCTGAACCAAATTTTCTTCTTTCTGTTCTCCATTTTAATCTTACTCCTGTGAATAAAAATGTTTAGAATTAGTTGTTTTCAAAATGACATATTAATTTTCGGTTTCTAAGTACATAGTATATGATGGCATATGGTTTTTATATAGTCCTGGTAAGAATTTGACCTTTTGTCATTTTAGGACGGAGTCTTTTTCCTAAAGGTACTTTGTCAGTATGTCTTCAAAGAAAAGGAATGTGAGAAAGAAGCCTGCTTCTATGGAAACATTTTGTTTTCTTTGAAACATTCTTTTTTTCTTTAAAAAACAAACCATCTGAAATAAACACCGTCAGTGTGACAGATGCAGATGTTCATGTATCTATTCCTTTGAGACAGGTTTTGCACAATTAGCTTTGTTTGGCAACTACTGCTGAAGAAATACATCTTAGTTGCTAGAGATATCGTGTCATACAGTGTTCTGGATCTCATTGGGTAGGGAATAATTGCCATCTTTGATTCTACTCAAGCTGGAACAAGGAAGTAATCTTATGGCTGCTTGGGAGTGTAAAGCCAGGCAGGATGCAAGTACTGACCCACTAGCCAAGGCTCTTATTTCCACCGCTGCCTCACTAAGTTTCAAGACTTGGTTGATGTCCTGGCAATAGTTTTGTTTGGTTGGTTGGTTTTTTAAATCATGGCACTATTTATTGTTGTTTGTGTATCCCAAAGCTCTCCATTGAAGTGCTGCCCCACATAACTGGCCATTTTTGTGAGTATAGTGGAATTGTGCAGCTTGTGAGAAGTTGAGGGTAGAAGTAATGCTTAATAATATGCAAGGGTTACTTCTGAAATCTTGAGGGTAGCTAGCATGTGGTGTTTGAAGCAGTCTGCAAATCCTCTTTCAAGCATGTGAATTAACTAGTCAAATGTTTGGCATACATTGCCAAAATTAAATCCTTATTTACCTGTTCTCTATCTTGCTATAAAGACTTCATAATGTCAATTTATGTCTTATAGTGGTATTTGAGAGATGGCTGGTTCTGAAAGGGTAAGTGTTAACAGCAGCAGTAAATATCTGAAAATACCTTGTTTATCTTGTAGGTGGGGGTTAGAAGCCTGCATTCAGGAGTGGAATTACTTTATGCTATCTTATGAAAGAGTGTGCTAATGCTCTTAGAAAAAGTTTTAACAAGAGCCTCATAAATTTCAACATGGTAAATGCAAAGTGCAGCCTGTGGGGCAGAAGAGCTCTTTGCAATGGTATAGGCTGGGAACTGAATGGCTGTGGAGCTGCTCTGCTGGAAAGGACCTTGGTGCCCTGGCAGACGCAGGCTGAACACGAGCCAGCGGTGTGCCCTGGCAGCAAAGATGGTCAAAGGTACGCTGGGCTATATTAAAAGGAGCACAGCTGGTAGATGGGGGAAGTGATTATTCCCCTCTACTCAGCACTCAGTAGACCCCACCCAGAACATTGTGTCCAGTTTTGGCACTGCATCATAACCATTATAAGAATAATATTATGAATGACTAATGATATCATATTATTGATATGAATAAACTGGAAAGAGTTTGGGGAGGGCGCAGGGCTGGAGCAAATGTTTGGGGGCTGGAGCACTTGGTCTATGAGGAGAGGTCGAGGGGCTGAGGCTTGTTCAGCCTGAGTGAGAGAAGGCTTTAGAGAGGACCGATAGCAGCTGCCAGTATCTGCGTGGAAGTCATTAAGATGGAGCCAGGCTCTTCACTGCTCCAACAAAGTTGTCAGTTTAGACAGGATCATCAGTACCTTCTATATTTAGTTTCTCATGTTTTTAGCTAAACTGCTTTCAGCTGTTTTCTACAGCATTTAGTCACAGATATCAGTGTTAACTGAACAACACATGCTCAGACTTCTGAGAAGGGAAGGAGAAGGGGTGGTAATTAAGGAAACAATAGTCTTATGTTTTGATTTTATTTATTTATTAGTTCATCAAGGATCTGATTAAAGGAAACAGTGGTCAGAAGTAGCTTGGTTTAAAATTTATTTCCTAAAGCAATTATGTAGAACCAGGGTAGATGTTGACAGTTCCATGGAAGAGGTTGTATAAGGTCAAGTCATGTTAAGTATCTGTACTGCAAGATACTTAGCTACAAGTAGCAGGGATCAATATTTAAGGATAAATAAATTCTAGACTAAAGTCTCTTCTGCTCTTGATAGTATTCCAATATTTACTGAAAAATGTAACGTTAAGCATACTTTAGCTTTCCCCGGAAGGCAGCCAAGTGTATCAGTGCAGTGATTGTTGTTTTGTCTGAACTGGAAATGGCGAAAGAGACAAGGATGTGCAACTACTCTCAAGCTATGTTATGGTAGCATACCAAAGTTAAGTCTTACACAAATCTTTACAACACCTCCTTTTCAGTTAGAGTCAGTCTGAAGATATAAATTTGTTGGTCTGCCTTTTCTTTGTCTTTGGTAAATTCTCTTATTAGTATCCAGCAAATTTAATAGGTGCTCTCAAAAGGAACAGTGATCTCCGCTTTCTGTAGGACTATTCTTTGCTGAGCAGAAAAAGAAGTTTGTCATCTGGCAGTCCTTTTGTCTAGAGCTCACTTCACTGGGAGAAGGAATTCATTGCCCACATGTTGCCAATAACCTCCCCCCTACCCACCCACCCCCCAACTCTCTCTAAATGTGATGTTGAGTCCTCATTTAGATCTTAGAGTTAAGACTAGGACTGTAGAAAGATTCTTTTCTACGGTTTGTTACTGGGGCCTGGGAGTTCATTAATGATTCAAATGGTGGAAGTATTGTGCTGTAAAATGAAACAAAGTTCATGTACATGGTGCTTATCAGCAATTTAACTAGATATCTTTCATGAATATCTTCATTTAGGAATGCTGAGTCAGCTTCCAGAGCTAATTAAAGTTATAAATGTGGATACATAAATAATCATAAATGCATTTGTTGATTACAAGCCCAGAGCAATGCTAATTTTCTTGCAAGGAAATTTCAAAGACTGGTGAAAAAAATAGGGTTGCACTTCAGTTTTAGTGTTCAGTACCTCCAAGATTAGACCACTAGCAACATACAGCATGAATAAGATGTGAGATCCTTTTAGCAGCCAAATACATCTCATAAACTCATCCAAATAGAGAGTTATGACAGTTTCAATGAAATAAACATGCAACTTTATTTACTGTGTGAATTCATACTTGAATCAGTGTTATCTACCTGTTTTTAATTTATAGTGTGACAAAGAGAAGGTCACATCTTATGATCTGTGTACGATATTTTCTTACCTCCTCATTGTTCTTATGAGCTTAATTCCATACAATCCTTTGTATTAAACAAGAATTATGCTATACACAGATGATTAGTGCTTTTATTACTTTGTATTTATTTATCATGTAGAGTATGCTACTGTCATTAACTTTTCTGTACTCTGAGAAAATGTATTGTGCTCACAAACTGCAGAAAACCAATTACGAAGATGTGATTCATAGCTTACTCTAAAGTACTTATTAATTTGATGTACTTCATTTGAGGACTGAAGTTTACTAAAATAAGGTTTTACCTAAGTAACACTAAACACTCTTGAGTCATGCCAATGAGAGCTCATAATGGTTAGGGTTTTTATAGCCAAGCTGAACAAAATACAGAACGAAAGTATTGCTTGCCTCTGACGTGCACTAATTCCTATAGTTTGATCAATTTATTGTGGGTACCAAGCAGAACAGACTTATGCTGAAAAACAGACCTGCACCAACCACAGGAAGGGAGGGAGGAAGAGAGATTCTCTGAAAGCACTAAGTTTTTCTACACTATGATATACCTAACTCTCTATAGTCAGGAATGAAAGTATTGTGTTCTGTAATTTAAAAAACTTTCCTCTATTGGCTAAACAGAAAACTGTTTGTTCTTGATTGCTATGGAATAGGAACTTTGAAATTCTCCTTCTCCAAGTCTTAAATCTAACCTAACAAAATTCCTATTTATATAACATATAAAAATATTTTAAAAATATT
>NW_008794407.1:657820-664003 GCF_000699145.1 Aptenodytes forsteri | reverse complement strand
ATTCTAATATATATTTTATAATAAATATTATATAAAATACAGCCACAGTTAGAACAGTATATTTTATACTGCCTTGTAATTTGATCAGTTAAATCTGTAACTTCTTGCTCTTTGAAAGGCTAACCTATCTATTTAATTGTAATTCTCATTTAGTGTAAAACCTAAATCTTCTAAGTCCTAGTTGACTCAGTCTGGGGTAGGGAGGGTTATCACAAGGCATCAGCACTGTGAGGTCTTTCTTTGGAGGACTGTGATACTCCTTAATACTGGGGTTTGCTTGGGGCCATTTTTGTATGTTTTCCTATTGCAGCCTTTCAACTTTCCCAAAAATGTACTATGTGAACTACTTCTTTTCCTACCCTTCCAATTGTCAGATGTCTACCTTCTTCCGTGTATTGTGTAACAGTGGACCTCAACACCTATAGGTTTTCATGAAATATTTTTCATTTCTTATTTTTTTCATAATATTTTCCATTTATTAAATACAAAAATAAGCAGCAATTGGCTTGCTGCTACTTTACTTTCCACATACAACTACCTCTTTGCTTCTCTTATTCAAATACTTGATGAAAGTTGGCCTTGTGCTACCCATTTAATGGTTCACTGATCCTACTGTAACTTAAGTTAGATAATCCCTCAGCTGAATCCGCAGAATAGGAAGTAATTTAAAACAAAAGCTGTAGACAGTTGGTATTCCCTCTTGTTTTGGCCTTTCTTGCCTAAGCAACCAATGAGCCCAGAAGAATAAGGCACAGTAAATTCATTTTTGAAAACTGACACCGAGGTGATAATTACCATAAACCTGCAATTTTTATGGCTTAAATTAGCAGTTAAAGCAATAATTTTTTTATCTTAGTTTAAGAATAAGGTAATAAATATTCAAGGAAAACAATGTTTCTATTTTCTTTGAAATGTCTAAACATCTCTTAAAAATCTTGTTTATCCCTTTCACTAATAGAAATTACAGGTAAAAGGGGGTGTGGGGTACAACAGTGATGTTGTTCCTAAAACTAACCTATGACAACACCACTGGAATTCTAGACAGAGGCAGAGTAATAATCTTAATTACTAACGTAGGATTTGCCCAACTTTTTATCAACTAAATAAGTTTGCTTGTCAGACTTTTCAATCTGACTATTTCTTCTAATTGAGTGCATTATTCTGGAATTAATATATCTGGATCATAACATTCCTTTTAGATGGTAAAAATGGATCCTCAGAAGTGTCTCAGTAGGTATTTCAGCACATTATGAGTTAACCAAAATCATTCCACATAATTGCAGTTAAGAGTTTAAGAAGTCTTTCTCATCTGGCAATCTAAAATCTCAGAACTACTGCATTTTAGTACAGTCTCTTGCCTACAAGATCCTGTTTTAAAGGATTGTTGCCTTCTCTAGATAGCTCTCAGTCACTTCTTTGAAATAAACCATTTTCTCATTCTGTAACCAAAACTAAAATGCTTTACAAAAGTAGTTGTGTGTACTCACAGTGTAGACAGTGTTTGAAATGTCTGTTCTAACTACAAAAACTGCCTTGCCTGTTTTCCAGGGAATCATAGTCATCTTAGCCAGTTAAAGCCAATTAAAGAAACTGATACTTGCCTCTATGGTTACATCAAGTAAAAATATAAACTTATCTGTAGTATTGCTCTTGATCAGTGAGTACCATTGGTTAAAATTCATTCATGTTCACTTGTTGCAGGAGCTTTGTGTGTGAAAACTCAGTTCTGGAAATCACAGGTTAATAATTTTTTCAGTTCATGGAAAGGAGAGCAAAGGACATTTTACTTCTAATCAGTTATCCACTTTCTTGTACTCGAATTGTGAGTGGAAGATTGCCTGACGTGCTTGTCTCCAGTTATAGGACTGTCTGCACCAACTGACAGGTGGGACTTTTTTTTTTTAAAACTAGAGAATTGCAAAGCACAGAACATGTTAAGAAGACATGAACTATTATACTTCTGAATTTAGGTTCAGGTGTATATAAATAAGAATTGGAAGTTTGCTGCTTCTATAACTGTTTTCTCTTGATAATAAAATGTTATCCATTAAATCCTAGGCTGAATATTAAATGGTTTTTGTTTGTAATTTTGCAGTTGAATACTTTCAGCAACTGTTTTCCTTTTGAAGGTGAGGAACATAAATTCTGAATTATGGCCCACTGGCTTATTTGTCCCGTAGTCTTCATTAGAACTTGACACATTCTTTCATGTTACAGTAAGTAGGATATCTTCCAGGATGTGCCTAAGGATGTACTTTAAACTGAATCCAAGTTAAGGATTGAAAATAAGAAAGAGCTGTAGCCAATGCAAAGTGCTGTGTGGGTGGTGAAAGGAATTTTCAAAAAAACCCCGGTGGAACAGCCTGAGCAACCATCAGTGCCCCTTAGGACTACAGTAGGATATTAATGTAAACTTGGTATTCAGTTGTTTAAGATATTAATGCCATTTTTTTCTTAAAGAAGTACTTTACTAAAAATGAAGTAGCTGCCTCCTTAGGTGAAAGGTAACAAATTAGAGAAAATTGAATCCACAGACTATTTTCTACCAATTTCTGGGTAAAACTGAATGTTGTAAAGTGTGGGAAAAGGGGTTGAAAATTTCTGAAGTGTTTCACCATTCTTGTGATATTGTCTCCTAATATATAACTTGAAAGCTATCACTACTGTATTCTCCTTTTTAACCCTTTATAGCATGGGCTTTGGGAAGAGGTGCTGTAAATTCTCCTTTCCCTAATAGGAGAATAAATGGAGGGGAGGCACAGACCACAAACAATATTTTTTTTAGACTGAGTTTAACTATCCTCAGCTCATAAATTTTGTTTTCTTATCACAAATTTCAATATAATGCAGTTTTTATATTTCAAGGTATCTTTAGTCTATTTGATTCAACTGGGTCCCAGTAGTGTCTGAAATCCTGCTATTCTAGACAGCTTCCTTGCATTTTAAAGGAAAATCATGTACATATGGCACGTTAATTGGCAGCCAGAATGATTTGTAATTTTACGTCTGAGAGAAGAAACAAAGATAGATGGTATGTCCTTGAAAGGAAATAGATGGTGTTCTTTGAACTGGAAAAACCTCAGTGCTAAGAAAACTGAGTATCTTTTAATGACAAGTGCTTGTTACTCACTGTATTTGGAGATATTTTTTTAGACAGGTAAGTTCCTAAATTGTAACATAGCTAATTCTGATGTCACCAAAAAGGAACTACTGTAACGCACCTGAGCTGAGAATTCATAACTGAAGACACACAAAAAAAAATTAATTTGAAAGACATAGTACCGTTTCCTATTGTATAATTTTAATTATGAGTGCAAACTTTACTGAAAATGGTTGATAACACTGTAAATAATACTAACAATATAACTGTGCAAAGCTACTTTAAGCACGGGCCTTGAAGCAAAAGGGTAAATTTCATTTACATCCAAGTGATGATTTTGACTCTATTCTCCAGTAACCTAACATGAAACTTAATTAGCAATGGAAAAGATTTATAGTGTGCTTGCTGGTCAACTTTTGTGTTATGAATGGTGTTGGTTGTCTTTAAAACAAGTTCAAAGAGATATAATGTTTCCCTTCCATAGACATTTTTTAATTATGTGGCAATCTCTAGCAATAACTAGTCTTTATTCTGTTTGCTATATTGAATATTTGCACTTATACTTTTGCTGTTAAAATGTACTGTAAAATTAGTGGACAGTTTTGTATAAGCTTTGGTTCAATATCACATTTTTACTTTGAGGTAAATGGGGACTTAAAACATGGGTGTGTGTCTTCGAAATAGGCAATAGGGATTCTTATTCCAGTCTCAATGGCTATGCTTTCCTTCCCTTCAGGGCAGGGTCTCTCACAAGTAGATCCGCTTCAAAGTATGTATCCACACATAACAGTTTCTAGGTTGTACATGGCTGGGATAAAACAGTTTGTCAAATACATCAAGACTGTTGGTAAACAATGTTGGTGCTTACATCTTCCAAAGCAGGTTGTGGTTTCTCACATTTAAAAAGATGTATAGGTCTTCCACCTACAATCTCCTCACTCTTCAGTCAGCTATGTCCTGTGAAATTAGCCCAATGTAAAGTGGGGCCACAGCTGTAGAGCTTATATGGAAGAATCAAGTTGTATCTTGGAAAATGAATAGAGCCTGAAACAGACAAATGCTTTGGAAACACACTGAATATGAGGAGTAACACAAATTGAACCTTATTCTGCTTCTCCCAGTGTTGATTTAGCATAGTCTTTCTGAACCAACAGCAAACTCTCTAGAACTTCAATGCCCCCATATTTCTCTGCAACTAAAGTGAACTTGCACTTCAGGAGTGTTCAGAGTAGTCTCCAGAGTGAATTGGAATATGATAATCAAATACTGCATAGTGACCAAAACATTTATATATCAGATGAAACTTCTGATGTTGTTGACTTTATATGTCTGTGTTGTATGACAGCTCTAACTCCAAACAGTGGATGAATCAAGTCTTCAAATGGTAAATGGAGGAGAATTTCAAATAAACTAAATAATAAAGGCTAGGTTTCTCTAGTACTCTGATGCCCTGGCTGAGTTCTCTATTCTCAAGTTTCAAGCAACATTAGCATGCCAAAATTTGGACATGTAGCTGTTATTCCTGGGACTTGTTGCTCCCTAGCTGTAAGAAGATTTCTGGGTACCACTTTTCTGCTTTTTGTCAACCATTTTATCCTCCTTTTTCTTTTTTTTCTTTTTTTTTTTTTTTTTCCTTGCTACATAATCTGCCTAGCAAAAAGTAGTATGAAGTATCCATTTTTCTTTCCATAGAAGACTAAGTGCAATTGGCTGGCTTTTAGTTTCAGGAAATGGGATGAAAAGATAACACACAGTCATTTTCCAGATTTTTTGCTCTCCTCCCTGTACAGATGTTTGATATGAACTTATGACTTATATTGGACTTTCTTGCAGTTCAGTAGTTATGTAAACTCGGATCAGTTCAGTCTCTGTAACCCGAGGAATAGGTGTGAAAGTACACTCTCATTAACCTTGTATGATCATTTCTAGGAATCGCCTGTTTCCCTGGAAGTGTTTGGATACTCCTTTATTAAAGCACACTAATTTAGGTACCTACTTAAGAAAATTGAGCCATTTTTAATGGATGTACTGCTTTTGCAATGTTCAAATGGTAGTTGCTACCGAAGTAATTTATTTCACAGTCTAATAGCTCTATACAACTCGTTTAGTGGTGTGTATGTGAAAAACTATTTTGAAACCCTTCCTGTACTTGCCTCAAGGCTTTAATTAGCAGCTATTCATTCTAACAATTGTAGCTTGTTACTGATTTTTTTTTGTGTGTGTTTGTTTCTGAATGTCCCTGCGTTGCTATCCTTACCCTGCTAATTGTTTGCTTCAAATTTGTGACTGTCTTTTATGACCTTTGTTCCCATTATTGGATTTTGATGACTATACTCTTCATATATTTCTCTATTGGAATGCAAATAGGAATCTGCTTCAAGGACAAATGGTTGTCTCCCTTGATTCTGTACCGGGATGAACCAGGTACAGTGGTTCAGTGCTTCTGTGGAACCAGGTCCTTTTAATACTTTCTAGAGTAACTAGATCTCACAAATTAGGCCAAAGTAAATAAGTTGGCACAACTCTTAAATCAACTGTAGTTCACTTTATTATGCTGTCTGACAAACATACATACATTCATATATATATACACACACATATTTCAGAAAAATGTTAGGTTTCTTGCCTGAAATCTTGTGTGCCACTTTAACAGATTTCAGCAGATTTCTAATATGTGGATTTTAATTCTTAAAACCAAAA
This sequence comes from Aptenodytes forsteri, assembly GCF_000699145.1. NCBI lineage: Eukaryota > Metazoa > Chordata > Aves > Sphenisciformes > Spheniscidae > Aptenodytes > Aptenodytes forsteri. The sequence continues at coordinate 658,203 of NW_008794407.1, read as the reverse complement.
AGGCATGAATACACTTGTATAGTCAGGACCATGACAATGCTAAGAATAGATCTGAAACTTCATTTCCTTGATTGTAATGTCACTAGGGGAAAAGAAAATAATCTGTGGCATGTCTGTCTCTCACTTAGAAGAAGTTACATTGTGAGATGGTGCAGCTTAAGATGTAAAGAAAAGTAAAGTAATGCTGACATGTCAAGGTAGCAGAAAGCTGCTCTGTCCATAATCTGCAGTTTAGAAGTATTGTGAAATGTGCAAAAAGAATTTCCTTTTTATTCAGAGTTAAAGGAAAGAAAACAAGATTTTTACAAACAAGAATTAGTTCTGGTTTTATATCTGCCATGATCCTGAAAAATCTTATGGTAACTTAGGCATTTTTTCCACTG
>NW_008794407.1:647392-657805 GCF_000699145.1 Aptenodytes forsteri | reverse complement strand
AAAAGGGAAAAAAAAAAAAACAAAAAAAAACAACAAAACACCAAACTCATAATCACCCTGTGGAATGTAAGTACATTTCACTATTTGTTAGAAAAACTCGAATCACTTAGCAGACTATTTTGTTGGAAAGTGTCCAGCTCCCGGAAGTATTTTTCCACTGTTTCCAACTATACAGTATGTGCACAAAAAAATTACACCTAATATTTTACATTAGAATAAATCAAGCATATATTTGTGGCACAAGCAGAGGGAAAACACAGCAATCTGTGAAGTGCTTGTCTCACAAAAGAAGGTTAGCCATTTCAATGGAGCAGGTGACAGTCTTTCAAAGATATCCTGTCATGGTTACAGGAGCCACATGAGGAGATCTAAAGATAAATATAGCAGGAGTAATGGTGTGAGACTTTATCTTGTTGACAGGGAAAAGGATATATCTCTATTTGAGTAGTTCAGCTAATGGAACTGTTTCTGTGAGTTCAGATTTTTGCTGAAGAATTTACGTGATAAGAACTTGAGCTTACCCATTGAAGCAGCAATCTGTCTCTCGTACAAAGCTGAACTTGAAATTGAAGCAGCAGCAGCAGTTAATCTTCCAGTGAAATTAAAATTCAAAACACTTTCTATGTCTTTTCTGCTTGAAAGCTGATTCACTTCAGCAGATACAGCAAGGTGGAGGCAGATCCGCTCCTATCACAGGTAGTGTAGTTGGCAAAATTATTTAGGAGGGTGATATCCTTCACTTTTTGCAATAAAATTGTATCTGTTTTAAGAGGTTTATCATCCCTTCATAAGGATGCATTTGTACTTTTTTTTTCTGTGTTAGTTCTTAAGGATTGTATTAAGAGCTGATCAGTCACAGATCCATATAAGTTTATATTTGGATATATTGTTGAGCCTGCATATCATTACATAGTTCTTTTAGCCGTTTAAAGTCTTACTGAAGTATTTTAGTGTCTATGGAACTTGACCTTTTAAGCTGCCAATATAGGCTATTTTGTCTGAATACTGGAATGAAGTGCCTCCACCTAGTAGTGGTGTTTAATAACATTCTATTTTAATAGGATATCATGGTCGTATCAGGATCTTTAATTTCCCCTTTAATTTTTAATAACTTTTAATATATTGTTAAGTGTTTCTGTTAGAGAAACACAGTTGGCAGCTGCTTCTGCTTGACCTCTGCTTTTACTTGTAGTATGCTTTTTAATGATTACTTTTATTTCTTATAGTTTATTATGTACAAGGAATTATGCACTTAGTTTTGTATTACGAAAATATCTGAGTCTTTAGAAACTCCTTAATTACTATACTAAGATCACTTTGTTTAGGCACTATGTTTTGAAAAATGAATATTTTAAAATACTGTTTACTTGTTTCTGTAGTACTTTCTTCTTATTATTTTTAACAGTTCTAGTTCTATTACTCCATGAAACTAGTATTTTAGGATGTTGACTGTTTAAATTGAAACTTATAAGAGGCTACACTGTGCTTACAAGGCAGAACATGCAGTGTTATGGTTTTCCTTAGTACAGATCCAAAAGTGATCAGAAAGTGATTTTTGTCTTGCTCCCTGGAATTTGCAGCGGTGGGTTTAGCAGGGTTTCTTAATCAAGGACCAGAAGAGGCAAAAATTCCTGGAACACAAAAAGTCCCAAGGTCCACTAATGGGATGTTATTGTTACTTTAGGCAGCTGTTTCTATATTCCTGGCTTCCTTAGTATGATATGCTTATTTGTGTTTTTCATAATCCATGGTAATGCAAGCAGTTTAAATACTTTAGCCATGGAATACAAGTAGTCCAGTGAATGTTGAATGCAACTGGGTTCTGAACTTCATGCTGGCAAGTGGAAATATAGATTACAGTTCCTACTTTAAATAAGGTCTAAACAAGACTATTCTTAGGCAATATCTCTCCCTCCTCCTCTCTTAGGAGAAATATACTTGTTCTTTAAAAGGTTTGATTCCTATTTGGTCGCTTTTATTGGTTCTTTGCTGGTCTTGAAATACTGAAGATCATTTCCACAAGGTATTGAGGTGAAGATGGTTTGCTGCTGCATTACAGTTGTACCTGAAGGTTTTTTTGATATATAATTAAGTGTAATACTTGTATTATCTTCATGGTATTTCTGTGTTTTAACTGGGTGATAGACAGAAATACACATTATCTGTATAAACCTTTTCTCTCCTTTGTTAGTGATCCTTGTTTCAGTTTAGTGTTTAGCATTTGTTTCAGTTTAGTGAAGTTAATGTTCATGGGCTTTCATTTTTTAAGAGGTTATTGAGCTAAATATATAATCTAAAAAAGGAAAAGGGGTGTGTGTGTGTATATATATATGGATGAAAAAGTGTATTTTATTTTCAATATATCAACTTCATTCTAAACTCAAAAGTGCTTTAGGTAGCAATTTCATGAGCTTGAGCTTAAAAGCATTTATCCTTCTCTTGTCCCATGCACAGTCCACTACATGATTGTGTGCTACTCCTATTATTGTATCAGAATCTTTACTTTGAACACAGTAGTTCAAAGTAGCTTTGGTCATTTTTATATGGTATTGTTTACTACTCCTCTGGCAACTAGTCCAGTATAAAACTTCGCAGTTTTGTCTGCTTGTCGTCTGTGAGTCAGAGGATCACTGATAAATTCCAGGGCAAAAGAACGTTCTTTGTAATCCAGTTTAATTTCAGTGCTTTGCTATATTCCAAGATATTGCAAAGTAATAGACCAGCAATACACACTTTCAGTTGTACTCTTAACCTGCTTTCTCTGAGGAAAAGCTATGTAGATTCTGTCATTTTCTGAGCTTGCCTAGATTTCATAAAAATTCTTCAAATATGGGAAAATAAAAGAAAGCAGAAATGCTTGTATTTTGCCTTTAGACAGCTTACTCTGCCACATTTCAAATTGCATGTGGTGACCTACTTCACGGTCTGTTTTTTTTCCTGGGGACCGTTGTGAGCAGGTCTGTATCTGTAGCATTGAGATGAAAAATTTAAGTCTCTGCATATATAAGAAAAGCAAAGACCTCCATACAAATTACAAATCTAAATCATACCTTTATCAGCTTTCTTTGAAGTACTTAAAAACCAAAAAAAAAACCCAAACCCAAAAAACCACCCCAAAAAACCCCCACACAAAACACCCTAAAAACCAACCAAACAAAAACTGAAAAAAGAAAATCCTGTTAGATGTATCTTGTTTATTCAATTGGCAGTTCCGCAGTGTCCTGGTTTTGGCAGGGATAGAGTTAACTTCCTTCCTAGTAGCTGGTACAGTGCTGGGTTTTGGATTTAGGATGAGAACAAAGTTGATAACACACCGATGTTTTAGTTGTTGCTAAGCAGTGCTTACACTAGTCAAGGACTTTTCAGCTCCCCATGCTCTACCGACTGAGAAGGCTGGAGGTGCACAAGGAGCTGGGAGGGGGCCCAGCCAGGACAGCTGACCCCAACTGGCCCAAGGGACATTCCATACCATGTGACGTCATGCTCAGTGCATAAACTGGGGAGAGCTGGCCGGGGGGGGCCGCTGCTCGGGGACTGGCTGGGCATCGGTCGGCGGGTGGTGAGCAATTGCATTGTGCATCACTTGCTTTGTGTATTATTATTGTTATCATTGCATTATTATGATTATTTTATTTCAATTATTAAACTGTTTTTATCTCAACCCACGAGTTTTTCTCACTTGTGCTCTTCCAATTCTCTCCCCCATCCCACTGGGTTGGGTGGGAGTGAGCAAGCAGCTGTGTGGTGCTCAGTTACCGACTGAGGTTAAACTGCGACACACAGTAAAAATCTGACTTCAGGTAATGCTTTGAGAGCATTCCTTTTAAAAGTAGTTGTCGTGCCTTACAACATGAGACATCATCTTGGACAGTATTGTAGCTCCAACACATTTCTTTGACCACTAGCCTTGATTATAGCCAGCTGCTTAAGGCTTTGCTTGAATAAAAATGGGATATATTGCATATATGATTAAAAGTAGACTTGAGTAAGACTTCAAAGGATCTCTTGTGGGAGGAAGCAAAAAGATAAAATGACATCAAAGCACAATTGTATGAATGATAGCTGACAGCAGATCTCATTGAAGTTGTTGCTGTCCCCAGTTGCTTGTTGCTGTTGGAAGCTAGCTTTTCAATGATATAAATGAGGAACTACTTTGGTTTTCTGTCTGGCTTCTGACTGTCTTGGATGGTTGTGAAGCCAGGTAATACAGAGTTATGAAATAATCTGTAAGAGAATCCTTCCTTCACTGAGGAATGGAACTTACCTTGCATATTGTAAAACTTCTAAGGAAACTAACAAAGCTTAGCACATCAGATAGTACAGACAATAAACACTGTCATACAAAAGCTGAAATGTTGATCAAGGCTCTGTTCCGGCAGGCATAACAAGACAGTCCTCATCTGAAAGATGAGGATGTCAAGCTTTCTCTGACAAGACTGAGCCATTGAGACACTTCAGAAAAAAATTTAGTAACTGTAAGAAAAAGTCACTTCTTTTGCTTCTAGTCAATGTTATAACAGTATGATTGAAGTCTTGCTTTATAGCTTTTTAGAAAATTCAATTGTGTATGTACTGCATCCTCATTTTCACGTATGATCTTTCATGCAAGGCAACAGTTTGAACAACTGGGTTTATTTAAAAAAAAAAAAGAAAGAAAAAAGAAAAAGGGGGAAGTGGGGAGAAAGGGAGAGACATTTTGAATGCTGTGTGTTTTAACTTATTTGTCCAGGAAAAGTCTGGTGAGACTTAGTTATTCTGTCAGGCAGCCTCTTTGTAAGTTAAATTACCTGATAGAGATCATTATATGTCAATGAGTCTGGTTAATCTTTCAGGCTAGTCTAGATATGCCCATGGAAGATATTGCTTATTGATCATTTTTAGCAAATGTCTTGACACTTGAGTGAAAGCATTCAGTTTCTCAAAGTCATGTAACAAACTGTGCAAGGTTACTCTGGTAAACAGACATGCTATTTGTAGAATTGTATCATAAATTTCCTCTGATCTCAATATTTGATGATATTAGATTATTGAAAAGATTACCAAAAACAAATCCTTATGCAAATAATTCTGCAGGTTACTATAACAGGAAAAAAAACAGAATGAAGAAAAAGAACAAAAGCCCTACTTAGAGTTCTGATGTTTTTTCTGCAGAGAATCTGAAATGAAACTCAAAAATTTAGAAACTGCCCAGTTCTCGTATGGTGCTCAATCAATTATCAAAGTTCTTAATCTACTGATTATTACATGGAAATAGATTAAGTAATGAAATAATGGTTACCTTGGTCCTATTGAACTGGAACTCTGCAGGGCACAACAGTTGAACTGAAACAGTAGCAGAAGTCTTGCTTTTGCCAGATCAGCTAGCCCATTATTGATAGCTGTTTGTCGTAACCATTTTGTGTATTCATATAATTACATAACTTATGTCCTTATATTGAAATGTCACATATAAATATTTGCTAAACTGCATAATGCCTTAATCCAAGTTGAGTAATAACAGACACTTTCCAGATTATATTCTCTATGAAGCCCACATTAGTCGGTAGATCCTGAATCCAACAAATCCCCCAACAACTTTTAGAAATCTTTCTTACATCTACCCTAGTGAACAGAGGGATGACTTGAAATGCAAGATCTAGGTTCAGATCTTCACATGCTTAATTTAGGCAAGAAAACTGAACCCAGATATCTCAATGGAGTTCCATATCCAATTTTAGGATGGAACTCACTTCCTTCAGTTCAAAGTTCTTGGGTTCTTTTGTCCAATATATTAGATTCTTTGGTTTGTTACTTTCTATAGTAATGCTTTTCCTGATGCAGTGGTTGGTTTTTTGGGGCGTTAAACAAAGAAGTAATACAGTTTCACCTGGGGCAAATTAAAGTTCTGCATAAACTTATTCTGTATCTTTGTAGCCTGGGAACTCAGACTGGAGATAAAGGTTCAAATCTGTCAAAACTGGGACTGAGATAAAGACATCTCAAATCACGAAAGAGCTTTAACTAATAGCAATAAAAGGGCAATGTCTCCTTCCTAGAGCTGGGTTCTTAAGTCAGACTCACTCTCTTATATGCAAAGACTCAAAGCTTGAGAATTCTAAACATAGAACAAATCTATGGTTTATGTGATTGCATATAGAGCACAGTAGTTTCTTTGCAACCTGCTGTGGAATTGGGGGACTCAAGGAAAAGGTTTATGTGGCAAAACTCCTGTGCACAATGGCAAAGTGCAGTAAGGAAGTAGCAAATTCCAAAGAATGCTCCTTGTATCAAACTTGGTTCTCAGTTCTTCTTACTCATAAATGATAACGAACTAGCTTGACAAACAGTATTTTATTAAACAGGAAAAAAAAAGACAAACTACATAAGGCAAAGGATAGAAGATAATATTTAATTGCTCAGTTATTTTAGTGCCTCTGCTCTTCACAAAGCAACTCAGGACTCGGTGTGGTTTTTGTTGTCATTGGGGTTTTTTTTCCCCTCCACTTCTTCCCTTTCTGTCTGCCCCATGCTCCCACTTCTCCATAAATTGTCAAGTATTGTGGGGTGGCAAGGCCCATGCCTTCTTAGGCAGAACAATGGAATACAGGAACTAAAAGTTAATATCCAAGTAGACTTTACACTCAATTTAATTTTTTCACTAAACACCAACCACCCTAACTGACTAAACACCCTATGAAGCCTTAAAATTCTAGAAAAACAGTTATCTCCCTTGTGATATTTGGGGGTCACTTTTTTCACAGTATATTGAAAACTATTATGCATGGAGTCATGAATTCAGATTTCTCCTTGGCATAGTGAAAGGAAGATAACTAATGCTATTTTACTGGTTGTCGTGGTTTAACCACGCAGCTGCTCCCTCACTCCCCCAGCTCTGGTGGGATGGGGGAGAGAATCAGAAGAGTAAAAGTGAAAAAACTCGTGGGTTGAGATAAGAACAGCTTAATAATTGAAAATAATAATAATAAGAATATACAAAGCAAGTGATGCACGATGCAGTTGCTCACCAACTGCCGACCAATGCCCAGCCGGTCCCTGAGCAGCGGTTGCTGCCCCCCGGCCAACTCCCCCCAGCTTATATACTGAGCATGATGTCATATGGAATGGAATATCCTTTTGGCCAGTTTGGGTCAGCTGTCCTGGCTGTGCCCCCTCTCAGTGTCTTGTGCACCTCTTCGCTGGCAGAGTATGGGAAGCTGAAAAGTCCTTGACTTAGCATAAGCACTGCTTAGCAACAACTAAAACATCGGTGTGTTATCAACGTTCTCATCCTAAATCCAAAACACAGCACTGTACCAGCTACTAGGAAGAAAATTAACTGTCCTAGTAGAAACCAGGACACTGGTATATCTAGTTCAGAATGTAGCATCCTCTCATCCAGTATAATAATAGGCTAGGCAAGTCCCTGTCTGATTATCTCATGCATTTAATAGCGTTGATAGGAAAATTTCTGACAACAGAGCATTTCACACCCAAAAAGTGCACTCTTCAAATGAATTAACAATTCTGTCATATCTATTTATTTTTTTTCAAATATTCTTTCTGCTAGTAATACTCAAAATGAAATATTGGTACTACACACCTGGAAATGAGAATTCAAGAGAAACCTCAACAGCCAGATGATCAGTTTTCTTGTTCATGAAGAACTCTATCATCATTGATTTCTGCAGAACTTGTCCTTTAGTAAGGATACAAATGTACTTCTATCTGTTCTCAGTAGACCAGAAACAAAGTTTGCTTAGCTATTACTTTGTAAACTCCGGGTACCTTTGGAAAAAATTACAATTAGTCGTTCTATATTAAGTCAGCTGTACAACCTTTCTAAACTATCAACACCAATATAAGGATTTATAAATATTTGGGAAAATGTGGTCCTCTATTTTCATCCCCTTTTGCAAGTGACAAACTGCTTACTTTGTCTTCTTTTTCTTATTAAAAATACTGAAAGCAAGGAACAAAGACTGAGGCAAGGCTTTAAAGTTAAAACTGATGCACAGATACAAAAAAAAAAAAAGGGTATCCCACCTCAACATTTAAACATTAATTTATTAACAAACTTTATTCTTCCTAACAGCATGAGAAATTACCTAAAATGAGACACTTCTTAAGGAGAAGTCAGCTGGAAAAATACCTGTTTCCAAAAATACATAATTACTCTTGATTTTTCTATAGAAGTGAAAAACAGTGAAGATATCGTACTTCTGCAAACTCCTTATTTTGCTGAGGTCTTTGGTTGTGGGTTTCTTCCCCCTCCCCCCCCCCCCCCCCAAGGGATTCCATGTATGAGAATCACTGCAAAACAGGAATCCTGTGTAACTTGCATCAAGTTCAGAGACTTTTAAGACATCAGAGCAGAAATCCAGTTTTTCTGTTAATCAGGAGCACCCTTCAAGAGGCATTCAGTAAAAAAAATTGTGGAGTGTATTCAACCCATGCTGAATGAACCCAGTTCACTTTTCATCTAATCAGGGCCTCTTCTAAGAGTGAAGCGCAGATCCTGATAACACAAGTTTATAATTTATGAATCCCACAGTCAAAATACATACATGTAGCAGCTGGAATTAAAAGCGGGTGTGAATGTTTGGTAAAAAGGTTCAATTTTCTGTCAGCTACAAACTCAGAATGACTGCTCCTGAAGCTGTAAACAGAGGCCAGCCTTAGCAGCATAACCTAGGAGAGGCATCAGGTTGAACTTATGCAGAAAATAGCTTCATAGCCTCCTGTGTACTAGCACCCTCTCAAACTCGTCTTGTTTCTCTTCACTGCTGAACTGAAGTTTAGATGCTTGTCAAAGATGATACCCTATTTAAAAATGATATTTCATTTATAGCAGCTATTATAAAGAAAGGAATTCTCTGTAAAATATTTAGAGCAGTATCCATTAACAAGTGTTTGCAACTGATTAGCAGCATACAGCTGTACATAAAAAATAAAATAATCAAGGTATCATTAGGAGAGAGATTCTCTTGTTCGTAAGGCACCAGAGGTTAATTTGGGTGAATAGTGTGCCTTACTGCTATTCTTTCTTTAACCAAATCAGAAACATGACAAGAAGCATCACAATTAAACATAACCTAGATATGCTTGAATCATTGATACTATGCTTACAAGTAATACTGAAATCTTAATTCAAAGCTGATGTATTTTCATGAAGACAAAAGTAAATGCAGAGTGGTACTGCGGGACTAAATTGCTTTGGGTGAGTGTCTGAGGATGTTGTCCGAGGTAAAAGGACTTGTTCCTTCAACTACTTGAACTGGTGTTATATCTTTATATTATTAATAAGTCTGGCATACAATGAATGAAATAGTAAAACCCACTTGCTTACAGCAGCATAGTGATAGCAGAGGAAAAGGAAGCATGTAACAAAGCTAGATTTGGGGTACAGTGAGTACATTGCCAGGCAGACTTCCTGAACAGTATGGGTCTCGAAACTCCTACAACGTTTTGCAGGCTCCGCACAAGCCTGATTTCCTTATAATCTTTCAGAACCATAAAGCTCTTTAAAAAAAGAACCCTGTGTTTTCAGGAAGAGAAGAAAAAAGTCAAAATGCATGTATCTTATTTTCTCTCTTACTTCAGGTGCAATGATTAGATCATTTCAAGTTGGATTATTTTATATGTTGTTACTTTTGTGCAGAGACTTGATCAGTGTAATTTACACTACAGTCACTCTTGGCTCAGATCAAGTTTCTAGTGAAGAAACCTAAACAACTGAGGGAAGATCCTCTGACAAGCTAGAATGTGTTTAGAGATCATATTTAAAGACTGCTGGAAGAGATGTCCTATGGTGGGTGTTCTTGTTTGGTTTGGTTTGGTTTGGTGTGTTGTTTTCCTATGGTGGGTGTTCTTGTTTGGTTTGGTGTGTTGTTTGGGGGTTTTTTGTTTGGGTTGGGGGGAGGGAATTTTTGTTTTTGTTTTGTTTTGTTTTTTAATTAAGAAAAAGTCTGCTACGGAGGTCTGGATTCTTCCCTTCCTTTTGTACAGTACCTCATGTAAAGACTTCTGAAGGATGTTGCTGTGTTCCTCAGTTTATGAAATCTCTTTGGCAGCAATATGAGCAATGCAGCTGCAAATGAAGTCAACAGAAACTTCATCAAGGAAATGTCTACTTTGATAATAGTCAATTATGATTCTGGTATTAAAAAGCATACTAGTCATAGTTTGGGCATCCAAAATGGACTATTTTTGCTTTTTCTGTCTTAATGATACTATCAAATGAAGTCAACAGAAACTTCATCAAGGAAATGTCTACTTTGATAATAGTCAATTATGATTCTGGTATTAAAAAGCATACTAGTCATAGTTTGGGCATCCAAAATGGACTATTTTTGCTTTTTCTGTCTTAATGATACTATTGTGAGGGAGATAGATTGGTGGAGCCGCACCCTACCGTCCCTGAGGCAGAGGCAGCAG
>NW_008794407.1:608319-644230 GCF_000699145.1 Aptenodytes forsteri | reverse complement strand
CCAGGGAAGTGGTTGAGTCCCCATCCCTGGAGGTATTTAAAAGACGCGTAGATGAGGCACTTAGGGACATGGTTTAGTGGGTGGTGGTGTTGGGTCAATGGTTGGACTCGATGATCTTAGAGGTCTTTTCCAACCTCAATGATTCTATGATTCTATGATTCTATTTAATGAATTTTTTTTTTTAGTATTTAATGATTCATTTTACAGAAATATCAACAAACAAATCAACTTATTAAACTGGACTTCACAAAAATTATACAAAGCTATATATCCTACAATAAACAATGGAAAATTAAATACTAAAATGAAATGAGCACTGACACCTCTAAGGCTAGTTATGCATAAGTACAGTAGGAAACAGAATATTGTAACAGATGGGGTTGGGGAAGCGAGCCAAGTTAACCTAATCTTAATTCTGATACTTTCTAAGTGATGAATAAATCTAGAGTAAGCAATCTGAGCATGTATTTAATCAGAGAAATCTATATATTTGCTTGGACTGGTGCACTTTCCACCCCACAATTTTATGTTTTACAATATCGTTGGGTAAATTTATTTCTCTATTTTTACTTACCCATTCTAAGATAAAAGGCCAATATGCAGAACTTCAAATGTTGCTTTCCTTTCCCATCTGGCGAATGTTTTAACCTCACCATAGAAGACACTTCTACACACAGTGACATATATTCCTGTTTGGTTTTAAAAACTCATTATTGGTCTGAATATTTCTGGACATTGACACATTTTTTCAGATGTTTATTTCTTTTAATTTCCTAAACATTTCTGCAATTTCATTCCAAGAAATTGCTTTTGTAAGTATAGCAGACCATATTTTACTATACACAGGCTTACTTATTAAGATTCTATCATATTTACAAGATTAACATAGAATTATAATTCATAAAATATGTTCTCTTTGACCTGGCGATGCTGTGTTTTGATAAATGCCAGACATTCTTGGTAGGTAAGTAGAGCTATAAACAAAAGAAGGAATGGAATTGCTGGTCAATTAAATATGCAACATGAAGAGATCAAAGTAGAATAGCTCAGGATTCTTTCAACAAATGAGTCATTTAAAATTGTGATATCTCATTTTCTTGACAAATATTCTAATGAGGGGAGAAAATAGCTCAACTTTAATCCTTTCTTGTGGCAGAGGGTAAGCAATGGGGAAATTACATTAAATTAATCTTCTTATTATAGGTTTGATACTAGTCTTGTCATTCTTATTACCTGACATTTCCAGCTCTCTATATTTACAGAGATTTTGTTGATGTCAATTTATCAAGAAGAGACTTAGCATTTTTAGTGTATTTATACTCCCCCTCCCCCCGTAAGACTCTTAAGTGTGAGTTAAAATTAAGTGATCTTTCAGATGTACAACCACTGTATAATGCCTTAATTCCCAGAGTTCATGATTCTCTTTTCCCTTAAATTTGGAAAATACTAGATCTCAGCAGGAACAGATTATACTAGATCGCAGCAGGAACAGATTCTCAGTGAAGTTTGCATCTGTCCTTCCTGATCATTTGCCAGGAAGGTGGTACCGCTCCTCACGAACTGGTGGGTGTTACAATTCTCAAAGTAGCAACAAGCTGTATCTGCTCCTACAGATTTTTGGCTTATTTAGTGGTATCAAATGTAGCCACAGATGTATGAGTTTCTTGGATTAAATTAATATATTATCCTCTGAACCATCCTGGCACTTCCAAGAATCTGACAGATTCAACAGAAGAAAAATAACCTAGAAAAGGGCAGAGTCAGTCACTGGTCCTCAAGTGTCACATTTTCTGATCATATCAGATACCAACCATAAATATTAAAATATGTGGAGTAGGTTATTATCAAGAGCACTTTTTCTGTAATTAATTGTTAAATTATTTTCTGTACAACATTGAATAGCTTTACGTCTCTCCTGAACTCTCAGCTGCTTCCCCAGAGAAACAAGTTTCTTCATGTGTCTCTAACTGCCAAAGTTCTTGGGCCATTTCTGCCAAATCACATAGAAGGATAGCAGTCTCCAAATGTTGAACTTCTGTGGAAATTGAAGTTTCACTGACGGTTGCAGCCAGGCAGGTAGGAGAAATAAGTTACTACTGGGAAAGCTGGGGCATGGTCAAACTAGAGTATGTGTCTGTAGAAAAACAGGTCTTGGTAATCCCAAAGCTCACAGAATTACACTTTTTGCAGGTCTGGGAAGGGATGCGAAGGTTAAATGATGACTTGATCAGACTACTTCCGACACATCACCCCTGTTCTATCTTCAGGAATTTTGGAAAATTCACCGCCATATCTTCAAAGCTTCTGTTTTAAAATAATTCTGTTGCTTTTCAGGGTTACTTCAATGAGGACTTCTTCTTGTAGCAGTGTTGGATTGGACCATTTCCTAGTTTTTGCCTCTCAAAAAAGACAAAGGTCTTTGAAGCTCCTGTATCTTGAATATTATCTCCCATTCAGGAATCTTCTTGTCATTCATAAAGCAGGCTTAACTGCTTTCATCGACTCCTCTATCTGCTAATGTCCATATATAAAAAAAAAAAAAGGGCAGTAATATTTGGATATTCTTATGCCTCCAGGCTTTCATATAGGCATGTTAAAAATAGCCCTTCTCCTTTATGGCAGGGGAGGGTAACACAATTGGTGAAGCCAGATTCATGCATGTTGTTTTGAGGGACTGTTGGGAACAATTGTCTGTCAGCCAGGAGCTATGACAGTGGTACTACTAAGGCTTCCAAATTTGCCCTTCAGCACATGAGGAATATTCCTATTTCTCTACCGCTTGATGAGCAGTCATTTCTTGGAGTTCTCTGCTGAGTGTAAGGATGGCTGCCTTGGGAACTACCAAGCATTAAGTCTAGCCTGTTTATTTCTAGAAACTGCATAATATGCTCCATCAATATAGCTATTCTTGCTTTCCTTAACAGCAGTTTATAACTGGTTTAAATAGGACAACCTGAACTGACCTGTCTCCATGGATTCTCTAATAGCTTGAAATTATACCTGTGCTCCTTTTTGAATTTCCAGATCCACCTTTTGAGGAGTAAGGGAATGTTCTTCATCTAGATTAACTGTAAAGGACGGAGGTGGGATCTGTTCCATGTTGTTGCACATGATTTCATAGGGACTTACCTGTCTTGTATTTCTTACCTTGTCTTTTAGTAGGGCCAATTTTCTTTGAGTGGCTGTATAAATTTGCATGCAGTTAATATAAAAAAATTCCACAGGGGAGCCTTCAGTAAGTAGCTTTGGCATTGCTGTCCAAATAATTTCTAGCTGTCGTGCTGCTTTCTCATCATGTTTGTTGTTGTTGATGGTGATGTGTGTTTTTCCAAAGAGCAATAAATCTAATCCAGAAGTTACATTCTTGTCTGCATGATGGAGAAATATGTTTTGGGTATGTTTTCTTTCATTCTTAAGACAGTTGTCACCTCTGAAAATATTTGCTTAAAGAAATGAAAGAACTTATTAAACAGTGAGAAACAGCAGGAAGTTTCCTAGGGAGGGTGCTTTCAACCCTCCCAAATAAGGGGGGCTGGGAGGTGAAGGGGGGGAAAGTCCTTTATGTATGAATAGTGTTTGGACAAAATACTATAATATTCCAGTCCCTTCCACTTCATTGTGTGATGGTGGCATGCCAAATCATAAACCTTGAAAAGATTAGTTTTCCTTCTGAAATCGGATTACCCAGAGTTCTTGAGTATATGAATATATATGCTGAAAAACAAGTTTGACTTAAGGACTCTTAGTATTAATTTCTTTTGCCTGGGTTCAGGTATTCAGGACCAGTACTACTTACCAGCTTTCAGCCTGTTGCCACAGGCCTACCCAGAAATACAAAGAACTACTGAAAAAATGAGGTAAAAACCTCCATGGATACTTTATTTTTAAAAAAATTACTTGGAGAATTGGTATTTTTTTCTCAACAATGTTTCTTTTCTTTGCAATGATGTTAGAATATTCAGTCATGTAGATAGTCATATTGAGTGTATATATTGAGTGAGTTCCAATACTTAGAACTAAATGTTTTTCAGTTTCAGAGTTAATTAGCTGACAATAGCAATTCGTAGAAAAGATATTTAGACATTCTAGAGTTTTATTTTTAACTTTTAGCCTGAGAAAGATATTTCAAATTTATGGCACTGGAGACCTGTCCAGAAACATGAATGGATTGGACAGACAGGACTGGGGCCATAGTAAAGCTAAATAGCTCCCTGTATAGCAAAGCTGTAGAAGAAATCTGAACACGTGTGGAAGGCGGCAGACACTTAAACTAAGGTAGATGAAGGAAAATGAGTAGATGTTATGGTTAAAAAGCAAGTGGAAAAGAGATCATTCTGTGTAGGTTTTACTACACTCCTGTATTTGATTTTTTTTTTACTCTATTTTAACTGACATTTTCAGTTGGTGCTTATGGGTTATATACTGAGTACAAATCTCTTAAAAAGGTGCAGGGGATGGATTTTCTTTATTTTCCTTCCTCTGTAGCAGGGATATCTGAGGACACATGTTCTGCCTGCTGTGATTGCCATCAAAATTCCCCTAGTTTTCAGAGAAGCATGCAATCATATTGTCATAGCTTGGTGATTTAATACTTGCCAGCTGACTAGAGGTAACTTGAACAGTGCTTCAATTCTAACTGTAGAAGTAAAGGGCATTAGCTTGAAGTGTTTTGTTTTGCAGAATGTTAATTTCCATGGACCAGCTGATAAGCAGTGACTTTAGTTATGCTCTCATTGACAGAGGTGGAAGGAAGTCCTGTTCAATATTGACTGCTGAAAGTTCTGAAAAGTTGCAAACATGGATATTTTAGGTTTGAATAGGTTTACAATAGAAGTTCTTAACCCAAATTTAAATATTTTTGATGCTGTAACTGTCTGGAGACTACACATTACAAACTGGTGTTGATCTGTTACACCTAGACAGTTTCATGCACAGTTAGAAAACCACTGTGCCATCATAAGGCAGTAGATTGTTAAAGGCCTATGTGCAGATTTTTTTTTTTTTTTTTTCGGGAAAGATATCTAATAACTATTCTTGGTTATCTTCAAACTGTTTGCAAAATAAGGCATTATTTTAAGGAACTCTAAGTTTATTTAAAAAGTGGTGTTTATAGTCAGACATTTTTAAGAGGTTTGAAATTGTTATATGTATGCACTACTGAAAAGTGTTTGCTTTTGGAGGTTAGCTCTGATGCAGATTGCTATCAGGAACTCGTGCTCTGTATGTTGATCATAATTGCGTTTGGTTTAGACACTCATAGCTTAATTTCTACTGACGCTTGTGTGATTCAAATTTCCTTAAAAGAAAGGAAAGCAGAAGTGCTACTGAATGTCATATGCAACTGTGACTCAGAAAGAAACCTTTTTTTTTTCCCCAATAGGTTCTTATTTGAAAGGAATTAAATAGACTATACTAAAGTAATTTTTGAGTAATACAACCTGTCGTATATGTTAGAGTGCTGTCCCTGGCGATGCTGACTTCTGTGGTTCTGCCATTTTATTTACACAGTGTTAGCTGGATATTATTAATGCTGTATGCTAGTTACGTGAAAGCAATTCTGTTATAGAAAGGGCTAAATATTGGAGGGAGTTATGAGAGAGAAACATATCGGTGCCATCTTGGAACTGGGCATCTGCTTCTGACTAGTGTTCGGTTTTGCTAAAGCTGGATTGATCCACCTCTCCTAAAAGAACCAAAAACCACTTTCTGAAAAGAAGAATGAGGGTGAAAAATTATGAGGGACCACTAACAACAAGGGATTAAATGGTTAAAAGTATAAGGAAGAGTACCAATGGAAAATGCTGAGTGAAACACTCCTGGCAGCATGTGTTGCTGCCTAAAAGTAGCCAAGGAAGAACCAAATGCTTTTTCCAAAGATATGACAAGATAAGCAACTGGAAATAATCCTTCCTTTCCCCCCCACCTTGACTCCTTTCCACAGTGCTGTGAACAGCTGGATTGGACAGGGTCAGGAGGCATCTGGTGAGGGAATTCTGTGGCTTTGGTAGGGCACTGAGAGAGGATGCTACAAAAGGATGACAAAAAAAAAAGGGGGGGGGGGGGGGGAATGTGCTGTACCACACACACAATACTGAATATGAGGTTTTTTCCAGATCACAGAAGTCCCCTTCCTTCACCAAGAAAATGAACGTCAGCTGTCCAGGAACTAGTCCCAGGTAGTGACAATGTCCAGACTGAGTGTGTCCTGGAGTATGTGGCAATCCACTGCTACCCACAGCTGTGTGAGTGGATACTCAGTGGAGGGCTTCCCAGCACTCAGGGGTGGTATTATTCTACTCGGCTGTCTTTGTCTCATCTTGGACTTCATCTGCTGAACTTTCTCTGAGTGGGGGCCCAGCAAGGGGCCCAGGCCAGCCTATGCTGATAGCATGGAGAACATCTTCTTGGGAAGGAAGGAAGTGCTGGGCCTGCACGTTGCATCTGACACTTTAGAAAAGGGTCTAGCTCATATTATACAGGTTATTGGCCGAGTTCAAGTTTGGAAGTGGGATGAGTCACTCACCAGCATTGCTGTGACCAGTGTTCCTTTTTCCAGGGAAAGGAGTGCAAACAGAAAATGCACTGACTATTCCCACTTAAATAATCACCTGTTAAAGTGATACCTGGTGTAAAACTAACTAACTAAATACAATTTAAAAAATCTCTCCAGACCTATTTTCTCACCAAGGAAGAACATGGTAGCAGTTTCATGGTGACTTGCCAGCAGAAGAGTGTGTAGGAGAGAGTGGAGTCTTTGCACTTCTGTGAGAAAAAGCTGACAGGAAAGAGCAGCTGGGACAAGATGAGATGAAGTGTAGATGACCAGAGCTTATCACTGCTCTACACTCCTTGGTCTCTCACGGAGACTCAAGGTGAGCAAAAACATCCCTTGCTGAGATCCCGTTCTCCATCGGAGCTGGACAGCAACCTCTGCTGTTAGAATGAAGTCCGTCTCCCTGGCCATGTCTTGGACCTGTTCCATTTCTTACCATCTGCCCATTTTCTGTCATCTCTTCCCTACTACAACATTGTGGATGCTGAAAGAGCATAAAGGGATTTTGGAGGATACCTGCTTGCCTCTTCCCTTTAGTATCTGATCATAAAGCCATTGCCTACAAATTCTTTTTGAAGCTGCCGATAACATCTGCCTCTACAGCTTCCTGCAGAAACACTTTCCAGACATTCACTGCTTACTGTATAAAGAAACATTTTCTTGTACCTGTTTTAAATTAATTTCTTCATGCTTCATAGCTTTCTAAAAATATATTGGTTTTTACAAAACAAAGTATTAAATACTGAGTTTTAAATCCATTTAACTGTTTCGGAAACTTGAGAAAGATTAAGTAGCTCGCGCTGCTATAAACAAAACCATTAGTTACAGTTGTTTTAGTTTTGGTTAAAATTATCTGATTTATAAATCAGCATTCTGATTTGTTGTCAGGGTTCTACAAAAAACTACTTTACCATTTCCGATAGGTTCCTATTTGAAAGAAATTGAAACAGAATATACTGAAGTAATTTTTGAGTGATATGTTAATAAATCCTGGCACATATTTTAGAATGCTGTCCATGGCTACAATAATGCCATAGCCTCTGTCCCAGTGAAGTGAAGGTTCGTGTTCCATACCTGAGGTAATTGGTTCACAACTGCTGTAATGCTAAAAGGAAATATGTAAAATGTTCATGCAACAAATTGTGGTTCAATATACTGACAGGCTTCCAAGTGTTCAGGATGTAAATATACACTACAGTATAAGGGTTTTTTTCAGATCTGAAAGATGAACTGTTTTCACCATCTAGGCAAGGCCAAACATGCAGCCAATCCAACACATTAAGCAGTTTAAGGTAATATGGTACTTTTTATTTTAAAACAGCATTTTGACAAGCATCTCAGATATGCCCCCTCACAGACTCTATTTATTAAATATCAGAGCCATAACATCCTTATCAGTAGAATGGCTGAAGTGTTCATTTACATTATCATATTTTAGGCTGTACTGACTCATTTGTTGCTGTGATTGTTTGTTGAAGGAATTATACTGAGTTACAAAAAAAATGGCACTAATCACTACAAAGAACAGTCCAGTTGCTTCAAAGTAGAAACCACTGAGAGTTTTTCCCACCCCATGACCAGGGAGTCATGATTCCAAAGAAATAATAAGCTATCCTTCCTAAACGTTATTCTGTAAACTCCAGCAATATGAGCTTGTGTGGTTCGCCAAGTTAGACAAGTTTGGGTTTGGGTTTTTTTGTTTTGTTTTGTTTTTGGGGGGAGCCCAAAAAAACCCCACAAGGCTGAAGATTTGTGTGGTGATATCATTAAAAGGATGTTCATTACTGTTAGTGGAGCTAAGAGTTCTGTTCAACTCTTAACCCAAAGTTTTGATACAGTTCAAGAAGAATAAGGTAGAAAAGAGCAAGAAGCAGTGAAAAAAGGAAGTAATTGCCTTTATAGAAAATCATGGCAACCAAATTTTAAATTCAGTAGAGGTTGTGCTAACCTTTTACAGTGAATAACAAATGCCTGTTAAAGAGACATGAAAATTAGATATTCAAAACCACAGACAAGCAGAAGCAGACCATCCAAGAACTCCACAGAGCAAATACTGGAAGTAAGATTCTGAATCACTGCTGGTGATCTATTGATATTCCTGTAATGGAGTGAAAATATTGATGGACAGAACCCCCAAGACTCAGTTCAAATAACACTTTCCTGAATTTAGTCGCTGTTTAACATAGATTGAGTAATCTTTTGTCTGTCAGGCTTGGTCATGTCATATACACAAATGAAATAAAGTTATCAAATTACTTTCTAAAGAGCTGCAAAACCTTCTGTAAAAGTAGCCACTAGTAATTAATGTCAGAGAGACCAAGCATTTACCTACCTTAGAAATATAACATTTACCCTTATACTGACATGATATTAGGATGCTTGAACAGAAATTAACTGCTTGCAGCAAGCATTAAGTGCAAACAGTTCATTTAGATATCAGACATCCTCACAGTCACCTGCTAAGGCAAACACAAGCCATTAAGTTTTTGCTGCCTTTTACAGCTGATGATTTTTTTTTTCCACTGTGATGGAATTGAGAGGTTACATCAAGTTAAACTACACTTGATGAAAAAGAAATGTATAGAGATGAACAAGAGAAGATTCAAATGTTAAAATGTTGCTACAGTTGTGTATTGTCATTTTTAGAAATCAATCTTACTGTTCTACGGCAATTCACTGAAATATGGCATAAAACTGAATAGTTCTAAGCACTAGCTCTACTGGTATTATGTGAACAACACCCTTGTGTTTTAAATTATAGATGAGCATCATTTCCTGACCTGCTGAAATCAGATCTAGTAGTTTGTTAAGTCAATAATCTTTGAGGGTGATAACAAGGAATCGTGATCTCCAGATGTTTTTTAGAAAGAATTTTAGCATGACTGTATGCTATGCCTGTTCTGCTGTTCATGTGGAGTTAGCTAAGCTTGGGTTAAAAAGACAGATTTGGAGCTTGCTATACGTTTAGGTGTTCCCAAAGAAAAACAAACTAAAACAAAATAGGGCTACTAGATTGTGATAATCTCAATGTTGCCACGGCTATACTTTCATTCCTACAAAAGTTCTTTAGCTGAAAACTTGTTTAAGAGGGAGAGCAGACATAAACAGTCCAAGAGGAAGGGTGTGAAAAGATGATTTAAAGTATCCTCCTCATGTGCCATTTTGTAGCCCAGGGCAGTAGCAGATCCATTATCGGCCCCTGAGGAGAAACTCCACTCCTGACCAGCTGCCAGTTTGACTTTGAGCCATTAACCACCACCCCCCGAGCTTGACAGTTCAGTCAGATACCCACCCATCTTGTGGTCCATCTGTCCAGTTCAGATCTTACCAGGTTGTCATGGGGATGTCATGGGAGACTGTGTCAAAAGGCTTGCTAAAATCAAGGCAAATGCCATCCACTGCTTTCAGCAAATTGTTTCCTCATAGAAAGCAACCAGATTGGTCAAGCAGGATTTACCCTTGATAAATTGATGTTGGCTTTTTCCACTGACTTTCTTGTCCTTCACGTGCTTCCACAAGTATTTGTTCTTTCTTTTATAGTTCGGGGGGTAATTACTCTTCAAGATGTTGAGCTCTTGAGGCTTCTTTGTATTATTCTGGTATTTTTTAGCACATATGAAAGGGATTAATAAGATTATTAATTTTGCCATGGAAGGTATCTGGAGTTGCTGAATTCTCTAACTTCACAACAAAATCCCTTTAAAGTCAAAAATTAATAGAATATATTAACCATTCTAACTGTAATAAAATATATTAACTAGCTGTTTTATTAGGATTGTATTTAGTAAATTGATGATTTACATTTTTATGACTAAATTTGAAGAGAAATTTTGGCCATTTTTGCTTTTGAAAACTATGGAAAAAATAAGAAGAATTCTTATAAAAAGAATCCCTTTACTATAGCATACTTCCAGATACTTACTGCAAGTCAGGTTTCAAATAAATATTGAGAAAGCCATTTGCAAGAAATATGCATTGTATTTAGTAAATTGATGATTTACATTTTTATGACTAAATTTGAAGAGAAATTTTGGCCATTTTTGCTTTTGAAAACTATGGAAAAAATAAGAAGAATTCTTATAAAAAGAATCCCTTTACTATAGCATACTTCCAGATACTTACTGCAAGTCAGGTTTCAAATAAATATTGAGAAAGCCATTTGCAAGAAATATTTCTTCTATTCTGAAAGAATTTATCAGTATTTCATATTTTACTTTTTCCTTTATTAACCTCTTGAAATGAGGCTTCTTTTAGTTTGAGTATGGGATGTATTTAGATGATCCTTTAAAGTCTTTCTACTTACTTACGAACAGGGAAAGCTAAATGTCACTGCTTTGTCAAATATAGGCGAGTGATGTTGCATTATGGTCAGTAGCTATTTTGAGCCAGTGGGAGCAATAGAGTGGCAAGATATACATTTCCAAGACATTGAAACAGGAAAATAAAATAAGGAATGAAATTGCTATTAAAATTATGGAAGCATCATTCCCCTCCACTGCAAGTCAAAATGCTTACATTAACAATTTATTTCAACTCAGTGTGCCTGGGGGCCCTTTACTATCGTCTTTTATAGCTCTGGAAACTATCGCAAACCTTTACAGAACCAGGTTTTGAAATCTGTGCATGTAAGTTTAGGATCTTAAACATGTGGCTTGACAGGAGAGAGCTTGTAAAGTTCTCAGTGATTTTTTTTGTTGTTGTGCCAGTAAAACACTGATTTGGGACACTTTTTCTGTGCATAATTTTACATAACCAAGATGTGGTAAGTGGGAAGGAACCTTGATCTGAATATGTCTTTTCTTTGTGTACTATATCATAAACTCTTGAACTGCAATTGTCAGCCTCCATCTAAAAGTGCAGTTAAATTTCATCCATCTCAATAGTGGGTAGTAAGTGCTTTGGCAAAGGCTGCAGAACATACACCTTTGTACACCCTGCCTAGGTGTATCTATCGGTGCTGACCACCTTTTTTCTATATGGTATTAACATATATAATGTATTAAACATTTTGCAGCTTGTTCATGTTTAAAAATCTAGTAGCTTCTGTTCCGCTTCTGAATAATAAATTAAAAAAGCTGGAGGTTGTCTCAATTGTGTAAATTTCTAGTGTTTTGCTGGAATAGTACTTCACTGGAGGTCAGAATTTTAGTCTTAGGTACCCTAAATTTCATAATCACAGAACCATATAATCATTTAGGTTGGAAAAGACCTTAAAGATCATCGAGTCCAACCGTCGACCCAACACCACCATGCCCACTAAACCATCTCCCTAAGCACCTCATCTACACGTCTTTTAAATACTTCCAGGGATGGGGACTCAACCACTTCCCTGGGAAGCCTGTTCCAATGTTTAACCACTCCTTCAGTAAAGAAATTTTTCCTCACATCCAATCTAAACCTCCCCTGGCGCAACTTGAGGCCATTTCCTCTTGTCCTATTGCTTGTTACTTGGGAGAAGAGACCGACACCCACCTCGCTACAACCTCCTTTCAGGGAGTTGTAGAGAGCGATGAGGTCTCCCCTCAGCCTCCTCTTCTCCAGGCTAAACAGTCCCAGTTCCCTCAGCTGCTCCTCAGAAGACTTGTTCTCCAGACCCTTCACCAGCTTCATTGCTCTTCTAATGAGAAGCACTATAATTTGTTCACCATTTAATTAAAATTCTGAAAGAATTTCTCTCAGTATCATTCCTTTCAGTTAGAAAGCCTCTAAATACTGCTTTTTGAAAAGGTATGGTTTTGTTAATAGGCCAAATCAGTTGAAACAAAATTGAATTCATGTCTTTCATGTTATAAGACAAAATTAACATTAACTGATGAAGTAACTAGAGCACTATTAAGTTCAGTGAATTTGCCCCAATTAACATTTTCTAAACTGATGCCAAATTAACACAAAAGACCACAATAATGTTATTTTTTAAAGATCCCAATGTAGAAGAGTCAAAGTTGGTCAGGAAATGTTTGAGTTTAGAGGTACCTGGGTTTAGAGGCAGGAAGTTCCTAATGATTGATAATAAAATTCTAGCTGCATTTTTGTTCGAGACTGATGATTAGCTGCAATGTCCTTTTCAAAGGCCATCTTGAATATTTGCATCCTGATGCTCAGCTGTGATTTAACATAAAGCTGTGCTTTGTTGTGAACGATGGAAACAGCAGGCATGATTCTGTCAGGAGATGACAAGGCTTTTCATTGTGAGGTTTTCAGTTTAAATGTTAATTCCTGTAGGTATTCCTGTCTATGTAGCAAGTCCCATGCTGATTCCCATTAATCCATAGCTTGCAGAAGCATAACAAAGTTGAAAGGTGCTTTCAAGATCCTTTAATGTATAAGGTACTCTGTCTAATAGCATCCTGAGTACTGCCTGAGTGAAAAATCTATCAATATTTTAGCACACTTGAGGTACTTCAGTTTTAAGGCTGTGTATTTGAAAGATGTATGATTTCATAGCATGTTTTTGTCATGAGCATAAGCACATCCCTGACTAAATAAAACTAACATAGAAAAAGGAGTTTATTTTCAGTGAGTGCCTATTATCTCTGATGTGGCATGAAACAACTTTGTTCTGGGAAATGAAGCAACGTACATGGAAGAGCTAAAGGACAAAGAGATTACCTGTTGGACTGAGCTCAGGGCGACAAACAAGGAAACTGCCAGCTAAACAGAAGTCCATGAATATACATACACAACAGTGCTGTGCTGAACCACATCCCCAGTCCTTTTACCCACATACTCAGACAAGACAAGTGAGCAGGAAGGCAGGAACTGGCAGAGCAATTTTTAATTTGTTGTGCCTCTGAACACTGTATCAGGCAGAATTCCCCCTTTATTCTTAAAGTGAGATTAAAAAAAGAAGCATTAGGCTGTCTTCCTTGGATTGAGCAGTTAAAAAACAGAACGGAAAAGGAACACATCCTGTGGGTGACTACAGAGTCCTAGTTGAAAGTTTGTCTCCACATTAATGACATTTTTGCTCCACCTACTGGTAGGAAGGTTTGGAGCCTTCTGAATTGCCATCAGGCACTTGCACCTCCTTCTGCAACTAGTCCTCTTGTTCCAATTAGAATATGAAATTTCACTATGCAGAAACAGAGAAAAAAAAAGTCGATACCTGTTTCTAAAATTTGGAAGTGAGAGAGAAATTCTAATTTTAAGGGAGAAAGAAACATCATGGCTCAAAATGTAAAAACAGAGGAGTGTTCCCTGTGGTGAGGTAGACTGATGCTCATAATTTTGGGGGGTAAAACAGAAAACAAAAACAAAATAAACAAAAAAACCCTCAAAAATACTCTACGACTTTATACTTTAATCTTTTAGCTGTTAATTGGTTTATTGTCTAAAATCTGTCTTGCACAAAACTGTTTGTCCTTATATCAACTTCCTTTCTAGCCTTATTGGCATAAGGGAGCTGACAGCCATTCTGAAATGCTGGTTTGATATCAGTGAGCACGTCTCAGTTCTGATGGCTCATTTTGCCACATTTCTTGATTACTGGGTGATGTCAAGAAAAATAGGACTTCTGAATTTATTTGCACAGCTGTTGTGATTAGTTATGTTTGGTTTTAAGCCAGGAGGTTCTCAAAGGTGTACTCTGCTGTTTCTGAAATTGTCAGCTCGCTGCCTCTGTCTTATTAGAATGATATCCAAACACTGATTTGTTCAATGTATTGTTTCATTCTTGCTCACTGGACTGAAGTCAATGAATAAGCTTCTTTGAGAATTACTGATTCAACAGCTGTAGCTTTCTCTTCTCATTGTAAGCTGAGGTCTTCATGAGGACACTGTGCAGTAATATCACGATAAATCTTTTACAAGGTTTATGTGGTGAAGTTCATATCACTATATAAATCAGACTGCAGTTTTTCAAATAGGAAACAAATCACAAGTCCGCTAGTAGCTGAGATTTCACTGACATTCTGTAGATACTTCTAGTTGCACTAGGTACAATGCTTTCTCTGTTTGGACCAGTGTATTTGAATTCATATTAAACCAGGCCCTGTTAATCACCCACAAAATCACAGAACAGGTAAGGTTGGTAGGGACGTTTGGAGATTATCTAGACCAATACTCTTACTGAAGTAGGGTCAACTAGAGCAGGTTGCTCAGGGCTGTGTCCAGTTGGGTTTTGAATATCACCAACGATGGAAACTCCACAGCCTCTCTGGGCAACCCTTTCCAGTGTTTTGTCAACCTCACCATAAAGAAGCTTTTTACACAAATTTGAGCCCGCAACAAGTTATGTTGATACTTCACCATACGCATATCATAGTGAGGTATAAAGTGAAGTGCTTGTGTATCGTCTGCAGGACTGGATTATTACAACTAAAACCACAAAAAGAATTAGGCTGCCTAGCACAGGCCTAGAGATAGAAGTCATGTCCGTGAGTCTGCAAATGGAATCAAAAAACACCATTATGCTTTTGTCCCACTCTTATTCAACGAAGAAATTCTCCCCCAACTCCCACCTCTTCCCATAGCTGCCTGCCTCTTTGGTTCTGTAGGCTCCCTTAGCTGTGTTTCTGAGTCTGTCCACAGTTCCACAAGTTTAACAGAAGAATTTCTGGACTATTCAGAGGCTAAAGAAAGAATCAACCAATTATTGTCCTCTAGATACAATGCAGAAGAAAAGGATAAGTGCTTTTCAGCATTTTTAACAGGAATAGATACCAGCTCTTACAGTCATCAAGGCTCTGGAAATGCCTTCCTGCAGTCTGAAAGTGTGTAAATTCCAGAAAACACATGGATTTCAGATGTTGCTGGAAAAGTTCCTATGAGCTACTTTTACGTATTGACAGACTACAAACTGACTAGTTCTGTCTGGTTTTGACTTCCTTTCTACAGTGTCCTTTAAGATACGAATTGCATATATCTAAAAAATAGGTGCTGTGTTCTTTCAGTAAAGATTATGGGTTAGAACGAATAATTACATAAATGCCAACTCTGAGGCAACTGGAGAATTTGGAAGGGTATTCATCAGAGAATTTGCAGCTTTATATATTAACTGGTCATTCTACTAAATAGCTATGTTACATCTGAGTTTACTCTGACTTGGTGCTGCAGTATCAAACACTGTGTGGCAAGGCTAGGCAGGAAATACGCACATTACACACACACATACACACAGGTACACACATATACACACAACACACAAAAAACCATGCTGCATTTTAAAGTTGTAATCTACTAATCCCAGTTATATAATAGAAAGTAATTACTGGATTGCAGAAGCAAAATATGGTGAATGGCAAAACAAAAAGTGGTGGTTTCTTTATCAAAAAGGGGAGAGGGACCTGCTGATGCTTAAGTAGTGGCATTGATCAGGTGTAACTGAGTGACATAATGCTGCAGAAATTTTTCTCTCTCTGTTCTTCCTTTGGTCTGCTTCTTGTAGGGGTTGTGATGGTCTTCTGTATCTTCTCAGTGGTGGCTCTAATTCCTCTAAGCTGATGGAGATCTCAAAGGGTAAGCACAGGTTACTTCCAGTTCTGTTGTACACTTTCTGTTCTGGTGGTGGGCTTAGTGCCAGCTTGTCTGCCATCCATACTTAGCACAAGAAAGAAAAAAAAAAGGTTTTAACAAGCATTAAAAAGTTTCGCTGGGGATGGACACCATTGTCCCTAAGGTAGAGCTACCTCTGTTTCTGACTATGTCCTTTGTGTTTTCACTGTATAAGGATGTTTATGCATGTTGCATACATGGGGTTTGTTCTTTTCCTATTGCCCTAAAACTGGTCATCCCAGCTTTCAAGGTTGCATTCCTTTAATAAAAAGTAAAACTGATTTTTCTGTGGTTGATGTTTATACCCTTGAGAATCTCTGTTACCACGTGTATTCTCAAGCCCTCTCTGTCATCTTGTGCTTGTACTCTTGGAGGCCACTGCTTCATAACAACAGTGACTATCCTGTCAACTACTAGTTAGAGAAGCAAGGGCTTGTAAGAAACAGGCTGTTGCCTTATTTTTTTCTTCTGAAAGGACATCTGTTATGATGTAAGCTTTTTATCCACACACGTCAAAATACACTCGTAAAACTATCAGCCTTTTCAGAATATCAGAATCTTAACTTTGCAATTAAGACAATTTGATCTGACAAGAACATCAGTAGTGTTAGTAGAGCTCAGGAGTTTCTACGAAACTGATTAAAATTACAGTAATAAATTTCTATTCTTTTTACTATTATGATAACAATGGAATGAATTTGAACACGAATCTTAGCACTGTTATATCTGTTCCATTAAGGTGATGAAACTTTCTTAGTAGAGAGATCCACTATTTTATGAAAAAATACTTCAGTGAAAAGACTTAGGTAGTCTTTTGGAAAATTAAAAATATTATGTATTTGAAAATGAAGCATAAGCATATAAAAATAATTAAAGGCTTAATTAACTTTGACTAATTGGGGATATTTGAGGTCAGGTGAAAGATTTCAGGAAAACAGATCTTTTTTACCAAGATATTTAACAAGATAACATCAAAAATACCAAGACTGAATATCTTGGGCTGGCATTAAATAGGAGAGCAGTATTGATGTTGTAATGCATATAGTTAACATTTTGGTTTTCTGAAGACTGATCAGGGTAAAAAGACATTTTTAAAATCTATGAAAAGCAGTAGTTAAGGAAACTGAAAAAATAGAGCTCTGGAATGTAAATGAAGAGAGAAAAGAGCAAAGCAGTGATGCAGACAGAACCTTAAAGAAGTTGTTTAAAACTGGTAATGCAGGAGTAGAACAGAATGTATATATAAGCATGCAGAATTTTTAAACTCTTGTACTATGGATAGAATTATGGATAGAGCACACATTAGATTTAGAGTGAGTGTGTGTAGGAGTGTGGATCCAGAAACGGAATGAAGGAAACGAGTACTCCTACAGGGTATTCGATGTTCAGATTTGTATTCTCAATATGAAGTTCTTAAACCCTAATGCCCTTATCGTATCATGGAATTACATTCCACGTTGCAATGGAATGCTATCCAGGATAAGAAAGTGTGCTTTTTGAAACCTGTACTTACTGAAATGAATCGTTATAAGAATTATATCATAAACTTATAATCTTATAAGAATTGCAAATTTCATGGTTAAGAATATATTAAGTGCATAGAATTCCTTCTATCAGTTCCCAAGATCTGTAATAATTTTGAAAAATTATTGAAAAAATATGCTGCTCATGACTGCTGCCCCTTATTCTCAGAGAATAAGGCTATTCTGTCTGCATTTTATTCCTCCCTGAAAAAAAATGCCTTACTATTGTTTTCTTCATTTTAGCAGAAACTAGAAATACAACTTTAGCATAGATTTTTGTTCTTCTCTTTCAAGTTATAAGCAGCTAATTTTCCCTGTTTCCCCGTTTTCTTGTTGGACTGAGGTATTTTTCTAAAGCTGTACTGAAGCAAACAATCTGTGTTTAATAGGTTACGTTAGAGTAGTCTTAACCACCTTACCCTGATGTAAAATTCTACTGAAGTTAAAGAAACTGTACTGGCAGAAAGAAGTAATGCATCTTATTCACACTGTGTACCCTTGGCCAAGAATTTTATCTCTTCAAGTAACTCTCGGGGAGGAGGAAGTCAGGTTCAAACCTTATGAAGTGGCATGTGTTAATCTTCTCCAGTTAAAAACTATATTACATTTTGATTGGCATGTACCTCAGAGCTTACAACTTTTTTCTGCAGATGCTCTATTAAAAACCAATTAACTTTCAGTGTAATCAGGAGTTTAACTTATCAGTTATGCAGTGAAAAATGTTGGGGGTGATAGCAATGACAAACAGGCTTACCGATTAATCAGCTGTCTAATTAAGTTGAGTGTCTTTCATGTTTAATAAAAATTATGCATAATATCAACTGTTTAAGGCCTGGTGATAAATATACCTGTAGAAAAGCCTTTGGGAAGGTTTGGCTTGAAATATGTTCAAAAGGCAGCTGAAAGATGCAAGGATGCTATGACACAAAACATTTTGGT
Source organism: Aptenodytes forsteri (assembly GCF_000699145.1). Classification (NCBI taxonomy): domain Eukaryota; kingdom Metazoa; phylum Chordata; class Aves; order Sphenisciformes; family Spheniscidae; genus Aptenodytes; species Aptenodytes forsteri. The sequence continues at coordinate 625,723 of NW_008794407.1, read as the reverse complement.
CTCTTCTTTCTTATGTAACCTTCCTCAGAGGTTAATAGAAAAATCTAGGAAGAGAAAATGATTTAAGCAGGGTTCATTAATAAACAACCTTTTCAATGATGTCAGAAGAACTGGTGTTCCAGGAGAGACCTGCACCTGTAATCGGGGAATATTTAATTTCCTGATAATTCCAGAGCAGATTAATATTTTTCTCTAGTCATTTAAAAACATGATAGCTTTTGCCTCGTTTCTTCCCAGGCGGGCAACTATTGGGCATAACTGGCAGGGTTTGGGTATCAGGGGCTGCAGGATGCCCTGTGTGGGAGGAGGTCAGGAACTACCCTGTGCCAGTCAAGCCAGGTCTAGCTGACTTGGCAACAGATAGAAACAGCCCACTGTGCACCAGAACTTCAGTCTGAGGAGCACATGGCACCACTGCTCAGACATCATTAAGAAAGTGCAGTAGCTGTGGGGAGTAGGAGACATAAAAAGAAAGATGTGAGGAGGCACAGGAGATGAAAAAGGAGATACACGAGGAGATGTGAAGAGGTACCTTTTGCAGAAACCAGAGAAAGATGTGCAGGAGACACAAGGAAGAAGACATTGCTGCACATGCAGCTGGAGACACACTCTTGGTAGGGGATGGTCCATGCTGGAAGAGGTCTGAGGGACTGCAGGAGCTCCAAGAGACTGCAGAACAGGAACAACCCTGAGGTACTGTAGCCCATGGTGGAACCGACTGCTAAAAACCATGGGAGTGGACACTAGTAAAGGGGAAGGAGAGGTGTTGAATTGAAGTTGAGCCTGTGAAGCCAGGAGAAAAGGTGTTACTCTAGGTGTCTGTTTAATTGTATGTGGTTTTTTTTCCTCAATACCTGAATCAGTAATTAAAAGATTATGTTAATCAGCAAAAAATCAAATGAAGTGAAATTTCCCAAGTCAAGATGGTTTTGTCCATGACAGTAATGGAAATAGAAATGTAAGCTAACTTCAAAATCTTTTTCTATTAAGTTCACTATCTTCTTTTGCATGTTAGCTAAACCAAATTCAATTATCAAAATTTCTTTACACATACTCCTTTATTGTGGTGGTATTTTTTAAGCAGTTTGGACTGAGTATGGCTTCTGAAAGTTTGGGGTTTTTTTCTTTTTTCTCTAGTTTGACTGTGCAAGAGTTTATGGTAGATATATGTATATTAATAGGTATAGCTAGTGGAAGATTTGAACATGCATTGCTCAACTTGAATGTTTCTTGCACAGCCTGGAGACCAGAACTATAGTCTGGGTGACCTGACTGCCTAAGAAGTGCATTAGGAACACAATACTTTGAGAACTCAAATACAAGCAAATGCAAGTCAGACAACTGAAGCAGGCAACATTATCCTGAACTGTCAATCCAGCCTTTCTTTAGGTTGCCTCTTTCAGAGGTTGAATAGATAGCTAAACTGTGTATTAATCACTGCTTTCAATTTTGCTTTACATCCCTGGCTATTAAAAGAAACTGTAGAGGATGTTTAGATTACCTTAGAAGAGACAGGGAATAGTGGCAATTTAGCTACAGGCTAAGTTTACCAACAAGTGTGCATGTGGCTCAGCAATTGCTGCTGTAACGACAGCAGGTTCATGGAGAAGGAATGGTGGTTTAGAGATTAGCTGGGAGTAGTAGCAGCTTTTCTTGTGACTTAAACTTACCTGTGAGTCATTCTTCATTTCGGAAAAGGATCTAAACCAAACACTAGACTACAGAGAAAGGTGCCTACAGCTACCCACTGGGAAATGTAATTATGGGTTACTGAAAATTTTCCAGCTGTTCTAGTTATAAAGAATGGTTTCAGATATCTACAGTAAAATAAAAGTGTTGCTGTCAAACTATTGACAGAAATTAAATGACACGGGTATCTCTGTTTTGAAGGATTTTAACATGCAGCTTTTGTTTGCAAACACCTGTTTTTCAAGGGACTGTTGCTCAGTTCATAATTTATAAAAAATTCAAAGCTCACTGATGAGGACTGGAGAATGACTTTGTCAGGATACTTAGATGGGAGAGAGGTTTTGACTTTTCTTCCTATTCCTAGGCATTTATACACTTCTGTCTTACATTAAGCACATAAAAGAAACCTAGAAGAAAGACCAGAACATAAAACTATCTTGACTGAATCTCATCTGGTTTGGCAGGTACCAGAACCATTTCATTTTCTTAGCTCACAAAGTGTTTCAACCACTGAGCTGTTACAGTCTTAGAGGTATGTATCCTAGATACTGTGATTAGCATGGAACCTAATGTTTTGATGATTGTAATCAGTTGCATTGGTTTTTAATTGCTAGGGATCTCAACAGAAAATCCTGTAGTAGGCTTGGACACATCTGTGTGCATGCTTGCTTGTGCAGGCTTTGCACACAGATATTTAAGAGCACAAAATCATACAGAAGAAGAACAGTATAACTTCTTCATAAACAATGATAAGAATATTTATGCACTCCTTTTACCGCTCAGCTCAAGTTGCCACATGCCTCTCTCTGAAAGCCTGGGGATAGCCCATGAAATCCTCTCTCATGGCTATTGCACAGAACATTTTCATATACCTTGAAATCACGAGCTAGAGGGATGAGAGAGACCCTTTGTTGCTGTATGGAAAATACAAAGTCTGGACACAGATGTAACATTTCAAAACATGCAACTTTTAATTCACAATATAACAAAAAAGCAAATTAGGGTAATAGAGGTACATAAGAACTAAAAAAAAAATGCAAGGGTTGCTTACATTATAAAACCAACCATCTTCTTGACCATGAGATACAAGTTTTCATGCCTAAACACATCCACACATGCCCACATACATCTCCTCTGACAGGGAGAGATTTCCCCATTTCTCTCCTGTACTGCTGTTTTTTATTTGATACGGCAGGTTACTCATGGACTGTGGTCTGCATGACCCTAGGGAGGTCTGGCAGGAGCTGTGCAGTCCTGACACTCAGTGCTGCTTCCGATCTTCTCCACTGGGGTCCTCTCTGAGCCATCGCTTTGCTCTATCTCTGGTCCTTTCCAAATACAAATAGGAACCATTTGGATTACAGGCATGTTTCTAGATGGACATTTGGTTGTTTCTATGCATTTTTTGGCTGTTTCTTGGTGGTGTCTCCCCACAGTCAACTCTGTATCATTCAATCACACTGCTCTGTTTAGCAAGCTCCTTTTCCATGCGAGAGCACAAGAACTTCTCCACTTCCATCCTCAGGAATCTTCTGTCTTTGCTTTTGCACCAATCTGGACATCACAACCCACAGGAAGTATACTATAATGTGCAAGTGTCCAAGTGTTTCTAGGTTTAGGCAGCACTTGGCAAGGGCTTTTCAGGAAGCAGCTTTGGAACTGAGGACCTCAGTTAATTTTAAATCTTGCACTGGCTGTCTATCTGTAGGTCATTTAGCCCTTAAGGTTTTCGCAGCTTCTAAGTCCTAGTGTACTCCCATGCTGCTGGGTGAAGCTGCTTCTGTTCATTTCAGTGAATGCAAAGATGTATATTTTAAGTTTATTTTAATATTCATGAGAGTGTACTTAATATTCATTGAAGTTTGTGGAGAGCTAACAACATGACGTAATTCTTTTTTTGCTATACATAATGAGTCTCTTTGGATGGATGTGGAGAACAAGTTTTCATACCTGAGTATGACTTGAAATTATTCTTGCTGTCAAGCCAGAATCTCACTCAATGGAGGAATATAAAACTAGCAGGTTTAGAAAAGGCATAGGACTAACAGGCAGCTTCCTGGTTTCATCCCAGGGAAGACAGAGCATTTATGTAGGAATGGGTTGCATAAGAGTTCTGACAGAACCTATGCTTAGGTTGTATGAGGAGTTTTGTAAGCTTCAGAAGATAATCAAGCAACCCCAAATTAGTTGTTCTTGTTTAAATAGCACTGAATTTAATATGAGAAAGGTACAAGAATATCTGTATACTTCTCAAACTGTTTGAATTCTAGGTCATGTGCTACACCAAAACCTCTCCAAGTCTGACAATGCAGAGTTGAAATAATAAGCCAGTTTCTCTTTTACTGCAAATAATTTTGAAATGCTTCGGGCAACTCTTTGCTAGTCATTAGCTTAAATACTTAAAGAAAATCCCATTAACAATATAATCTTTAGTTTTATTCAAGAGAAAAATTTCAATTTGTATTTGGTTATCATAACAGGAACAAATTCAGTGAGTATAATTGCCCTTTTCTACTACTAAGATTTATCCTTAGAGCCATATTAGGGAGAAGAAACAAAATCCATTTGTAATATAATTTTCAGATGTACTTCTTTCCTTTACTTTTCTTCTTTAGCCTTTTTGTCACCAATATAAAAGCTTTTGGTGAGTAGATGATTTAAAACCCTTTCTCTTGCTGACATACAGGGTTGGCATGAATCTTTCAGCTATGCCAGAAAAAGTGCTGGTTTTCCACTTAGCTCCCCTAACTGATTCCTTTTCTGAGAAGAAGTTCCTTTCAATTTACCAGACCTTCAGTATACAGGTCAAAACTTCTCTTATTAATGACATAGACAGTGGGCCTGAGTGCAAACTCAGCAAGTTTGCAGGTGACACCAAGCTGAGTGACACAACTGATACTTTAGAGGAAAGGGATGCCGTCCAGAGGAACCTCGACAGGCTGGAGGAGTGGACGCTTGTGAACCTCATGCAGTTCAGCAAGGCCAAGTACAAGGTCCTGCATCTGAGTCAGGGCAATCACCAGTATCAATACAGTCTGGGGGATGAATGGATTGAGAGCAACCCTGCAGAGGACTTGGGGATAGCGGTAGGTGAAAAATTGGACATGAGCTAGCAATGTACGCTTGCAGCCCAGAAAGCCAATCACATCCTGGGCTGCATAAAAGGAAGCATGGCCAGCAGGTCATGGGATGTAATTCTCCCCCCTCTACTCCTTGTGAGACCCCACCTGGAGTACTGCATCCAGTTCTGGGTACAAGAAAGACATGTACCTGTTAGAGTTGGTCCAGAGGAAGGCCATGAAAATGAGCAGAAGGATGGAACACCTCTCCTATGGAGAAAGGCTGAAAGAATTGGGGTTGTTCAGCCTGAAGAAGAGAAGGGTCTGGGGACAGGTTATTGTGGTCTTTCAATATATAAAGGGGGCTTATAAGAAAGATGGAGAGAGACATTTTACCAAGGCCTGTAGTGACAGGACAAGGGACAGTATTTTTAAACTGAAAGAGGACAGATTTAGTTTAGATACAAGGAAGAAATTTTTTACTATGAGGGTGGTGAGACACTGGAACAGGTTACCCAGAGAAGTTGTGGATGCCCCATCCCTGGAAGTGTTCAAGGCCAGGTTGGACGGGGCTTTGAGCAACCTGGTCTAGTGGAAGGTGTCCCTGCTCATGGCAGGGGGGGTGGAACTAGATGATCTTTAAGGTCCCTTCCAACCCAAACCATTCCATGGTTCTATGAGTCTATGATTCATTCTATGATTCTATGATTCTTAGCTCAGTATCATTTAATTTAAATAGTTGCATATTTGAATTCTTAATTTCTAATAGATCAAGAATGCAATTAAGTTAATAATAAGTGAACTGAAGTTGTTATTGCAGACTAAAATTACTTTAATTTTAATCTGAACAGCATTACAATTTACCAAAGCAGGAGTAGGGAAATACAGAAATTGGAATAAATGTGTGATGTCAAGCATGTTTTACACATAAATCTACTATAATGAAATTAAGACTTATATTTCTATTATTAGTTTGTATATAATAGTACTGAAATTAGGCCATGCTTCCACTGCTGTTATTCATGTTACTCAGACTTCTGATCTAGAAACATCTTGAAATTTCGTGCAAAAAGTGTACATTTGCTCTGCTTAGTCAGGCATATGATGAAGTATTAAGATGAAAACTACCCTCTCCCTTCACTGCATTCAATAAAACTTCTGACTTTCAGCTTTATGCTCAGACCAATAATTGCTTCCCAGACCCTTTGGTTTGGACAGAAGTCAGTAGAGAGATGGAAGAACAGTGACTATAATCAATAATGTGTCTCCCTACAGGTTCTTAAACAGAATCAACATATTAATATGCTGAACCCCACTGAATGAAACACAAACTACACTTCTATGCTACAAGCTGGGAGCCCTAAAAGAATATAGCTGCTCTGATCCAAAGATTCAAGGATAGTATTACTACTGTAGCTGGGATTAAGAAATAAAATGTAAAATGATCCTTTGCTCACTCAATATGCTTAGGCTGTGCTTTTCTGAAGTATTAAGGCTCACTCAATATGCTTAGGCTGTGCTTTTATGAAGTATTTAGAGTTCTGTGTTTGTTTTTTGTATATATTTTATGAAAATTTACATTGAATAATTGTATACTATAGCAGCAGAATGAGATTTCTTTTCCTAAGATACTAGTAGGAAAGATGCAGTGAGAGAGAATGCTACCCAATGTGAATATGTTTTCAAAATACCTGTCACCACTAATTGGCAATTCCAAATTGCCAACTGCTTGTTCAGGAAAAAATTTATGAGCATCTCAACCTGTTGATTAAGAAGTCTTCTGGGGGTCTTGATTTATCTGGGTAGAGGAATTGATGTGGAGGGGGATGAGAATGAATGGTCTGCCACACAGCCTGCCAAATTAAACTCAGTTCTGACTATCATCAAGAATAATAATGCACATTTGTTATCTAACACTTATTTAAGATACACGCTCTTATTTAGGTATATAGCTTGCTGCTCAGCACCTATTTGCACTACTCAGTACCAGACTTGATAGAGTTATCCTAAAATGACCACTAAAAAAAAAGAAAAATCCCTGCAAAATTTAGAATATGCAACTTAATTTTATTGATCAGAACAGGTTTAAAAGTTGTTCCACCTGGTGTTCCTGAAAATCAATTGTTTGGTTAAATTTGGTAGGCTCATCTTCATAGTTTTTCCAGTTATTAGTGTCTTCAGATTTTACAGCAGTGGCACAGGATGCATGTAAACTTAGTCCTGTGTGTGACGGCAAAAAGACATTTCCTATGCCACAACACCTTTAAGCAGTATGTGTAAAAGAAAGCATTTGAATTGTTCACTTTAAAACAATGCCTCCTTGACAGTTCAATGTTAAGATACATTTCTCCCATTAAGTGGTGATAGCACTTGCCCTGCCTCTGGCAAGTGGACAAGAACTGGGCTGAAGCAGTTGCAGACTTTATGCACTTGGGCTGCTGGATAATTCATTTATCTGAGAGGTGGCAAGTCCTCAGATCAGCAGTGACACTTGCTTCTAAGATTATCACTTGTCAGCTTCAGGAAGGGTCCAGAGAGGGTGAGAAAAAAAGAAAACACTGAGGAATTCAAGGACCTGAACTGTATTGCTTTATACAGCAGAAACCTCTGACATCAAGTCCTTTCAGGTTCTTGCTCTAGGCTGCCTGCTTTTTGAGGCTAATTATAAGATATAGTTCAATTTATTATGAAGAGTAAACTGAAAGAAAACACACAAATTCAGGTCAAAGTGTTTCTTACCTCTTTGTGTATATGAATCAAAGAGTTCCCTGTAGCATACTGTCAATTTTCTTCTGTGAGATTTAACTGCAGCCGGAAGAAAATCAAAGATTGGATTAAGTTCAGGTATTAGAGGAGGAAAGGGAAAGCCCTGGAGGAAGCAGTGCAAGAACCACAGAATCACAGAACGGTTGAGGTTGGAAGAGACCTCTCAAGGTCATCTGGGCCAACCCCCCAGCTCAAGCAGGGGCAGCTAGAGCACGTTGCTTAGGTCTGTGTCCAGTTGGGTTTTGAATATCTCCAGGGATGGAGACGCTACCACTTCTCTAGTAAATGTGTTCCTGTCTTTCACCACCCTCACAGTATAAGTGTTTTCTTGTGTTCAGATGTAATTTGGACATGAGGAAAAATTTCTTTACTGAAAGAGTGGTTAAACATTGGAACAGGCTGCCCAGGGAAGTGGTTGAGTCACCATCCCTGGAAGTATTTAAAAGACGTGTAGATGAGGCACTTAGGGATGTGGTTTAGTGGGCATGGTGGTGTTGGGTTGACGGTTGGACTCGATGATCTTTAAGGTCTTTTCCAACCTTAATGATTCTATGATTCTATGAATTTCCTGTATTTCAGTTTGTGTCCATTGCCTCTTGTCCTGCCACTGGACACCACCGGAAAGAGTCTGGCTCCCTCATCTTCATTCCCTCAAAAGTAGGTATTTGTATACATTGATAAGATCCTCCCTGAGCCTCCTCTTCTCCAGGCTAAAGAGTCCCAGCTCTCTCAGCCTCTCCTCATATGACAGATGCTCCAGTCCCTTAATCATCTTTGTGTCTCTTTGTCAGGCTCACTCCAGTAAGTTCCTCTTTCTTGTACTGGAGAAACCAGACCGGACCAGCCCTGGACACAATACTCCAGATGTGGCCTTATCAGTGTTGAGTAGAGGAGAAGGATCCCCTCTCTTGAGCTGCTGGCACTACTCTTCCTAATGCAGACCAGGATGCTGTTAGCTTTCTTTGCCCCAGGGACACACTGCTGGCTCATGTTTAACTTGCTGTCCATGGGGATCCCAAGGTCCTTCTCTGCAGAGCTGCTTTCCAGTCTTAATTTAGATGCTAGATTACTTCTGCAACATCTCTTCAGTAATTTTTAAGTTTTTAGAGTTTTACTCCTTACAGAGAAATTGGAAGTGCATAACTGTCTGGACACTTAAGATTTCGAATTTGAGAGATTGTAGGCAAATAGAAAATGCTAGTATTTCTTCTTATTCAGCTACGTGACGATAGTTACTGATAACATTTCAATCACTCGTACTACATTAACTGAAACAATGTGAATGGACCATAAAAAGACTCCTTCCTGAACTGGAGAAAGAGGACTTTTGGTGCCACAGAATGCCTCAGTTAGGTGGAGTGTATTATCTTAAATAAGAATTACAGTTCTTGTGCCTCTTGTGCTCAAGAGCAATAGATTACCTGGAATTCAACATATAGGCTTTGCATTTCCACATTTTTAAAAAGAACATGCACCAGTATGGCAAAATTTTGGGGGAAACTGCAGCTGAAATCTGAGGGTGGAGCAGGAAGAAGAGGGAAGAGAAGGTGTCAGAATGTGTAGCTGAGTGGTCTCAGTGAAAAGGTAGCACTGTGCACAGCACTGGATGGTGCAAGGTGAGCAATTGCCTCTAGAAACCTTTGAATAAGTCCACTGTTTCAAATTTCTAAATTTTAGAATAACTGGAAGCAAAAAAAAAAGAAATTATATTTTCCAAGTATATAGGGAAGTAGTCATCTCAAATGGAATACTCACTCAAATGTGTCTAGACAACTACTAAAACAGTTTTAGTTCTTTGGAAGTATGTCCAAAGCGAAATCACTAAATGGTTGGGGGGAGAGAGACAGTTATTCTAAATTGACTGGTAGGTTATTTTGGTGAAATTTTGTACAGAAACACCTTTAAAATATTACATGGCATGGACATACAATGACAATTTCCAGGATTTAATATGAATTTTACATAGAATATATAGATGCTTGTGAAGGTGGCAATTTCAAGGTCCCAACTTTTCTTTTGTTTTGCTGAGTAAAAAAAATGGAAGGGAAGTTACCTAATATTGCAGAGTTGTTTGACTTAATTCCTGTTGATTTCAAGAGCTTTTGCAAATTATGTGAAACTGTATAATCCCTTTAGGCTTTTTATCACAAGAAATAATGAATGATGTATTGTTCTCCTCAATACATAAGTTCAAAATGAAAATGGTATGCAGCCTTAAACCACCTGTATATATTCTGGTTTAGGCATGGAGATTTTACTAGCAGAGGGGTTTTTTGCTGTTTTGTTTTGTTTTGTTTTTAAGTTGTGTTTTCAGTCTAAGGAAGGAAAGGACTTTCATCATCAAAGACTGGGATCAAAACTGCAAAGCAAGAAAGTTCTAAAAAATAGTTTTGTTAGCTGCACAGCATGCTTCAGAAAAGTTTTCTTGTTTTGGACTAGTAACTTTAAGAAATAGTGAGATAGCATAGAGGGAGTGGGGTTTTTTAAGGTTAGGAGAGTTCTCTATTTTTACCACCTACATAACTATGCAAGTGACCTATGTTCTATGACCTTTGTTACCTACTAATCACACCACGCTCATGAATTCTGATTACTAGTGTATCCTGAGGAGGACTTAAATCTCAGCTGAAAGTTCCAGTGCAGTAGATCAAAGAATTGAATTCTTTAACTGGTTAATTTCTTAATGTTAACTAATACAATTTCTTGGATGAATAAATTCATAAATAATTAATGATCTGATTTCACTAAACTTTCAGAATGAATTCCACATGGACAGAAACTAAGGCAAAAAAATAAACTTTTCATTACTGAGTTACCCTTTTGAATATTTAGATTGTAGATATTCAGACATGAACTATGCGGTGGCAAGTCTTTCCTATCTGTACTGGGTCTGCTGGGATGGAGTTAATCCGTATGGTGCCGAGTTTTGGATCTGTGACTAAAACAATGCTGATAACACATCAGTGTTTTCAATATTGCTGAACACTCCTTGTTGGTACACTAGTAGGAGAGATAATTAGTTGGTTAGAGTAAGTATCATTAAAGGATTATCATCCATAAGACTCTTTATGATCGAATGATGAAACATCCATTTTGGATAGTAACAAAGGTAAAATAAAAAAAAGCAACATATTGTCATTAAAGGAGATGAAAAGTTTTTATTTGGAGGATCACCCCCAATCATCCACCTCTCACCCAAGGAAACTGAGATCATATTGACACTGAGAAGGATGAAGCCTAGAGAGGAGAAAATCTGATTCAGCAGATATTCAAGAGACGTGGATAAGGAAATTTTCAGAGCGATCCTGCCAGGACTCAAAAGCTAAACTTCTCTTTGCAAAGCCTAAGATCCATACTGTGAAAAGGCTCTGAACTTGACATTCAGTACCTACAGAAAGAAAGTACTCCATCCTTAATGTAGGTTTTCTTGTTTCAATGAGATAAAACTTTTATTTACCTATTACCAATCTCATATGTTCAAATGTTGGTTCGTGCATACATTAACAATACAGATATACGTACTTCTGAGGAATCGGAACCAGAGTAGTTTTCCTTTTCATTGCTCACAGAGCTTCTCACTCCACGCCCAGATGTAGGACATCTCAAGCAGGATGTGTGTAGCGCCATTCCATTTTTCTCAGCAGCCCTGTTGAGCTTAAGTATATAGCTGAAAATAATAGCATTCTGTTGATACTTCATCTCTGTTTCAGCTGTTGTATACTGAAGTGACCTTTCACAGGTCACTTTCACAAAGATAAGAATCAAGTTTGTCCTGTAGTTATAATTGTTGCATAACACCCAACACATTTAGTTTTCAGTTCCCTGGATAGTATTGCCCAGCTATTATTCAGATAGACGAGGCAATGGGTTCATTTGACATAATGGACTGACTTCAAACAAGAGGACTGACTGAACTCCTAACTGAGTTAGGAGTTCACAGAAAAGCATTTAATAACTGTTGCAGGAGCTCCCCAGGCTGAAATTTCAGACGATCACAGAGGTTACCCAGGAAGTTCCTGATATGCCCCAATCAAATAATAGGCATTATTTATATGCTTCAATCTGTTGATAAATATCCTGGGTCAACAATTTGACCATCCCAGCAGATTCCTGCTGCAGAATTGACCAAATAGTGCATAGATAAGACTCTTGTAAGTCGTCAGTACAGACTGCTCCTGCAGATGCAGGAATAATCATATAAGGACATGTCTTTTGTACATAGTTAAGAGATGGTTTATACCCAATTTAAGGGGAATAGATCTAACAGCAAGGGACCGTGCATGTGCTGGCATGGTCCCAAAGGACCATGGGCCAGCTGGATATTAGAATTCAGAAGAATGGCAGTTTGGGGGAGTCTTGTCTGATCAACCTGAAGATGCTGTTGCCAGAACCCTTGCAAAGAAGACATCTGGTTTCCATCTGGACAGTGGCTGATCATCTTGTTTGAGAGATATCATAGCCCATGCAAGCATTACCCTATGCAAAGATCACAATAAATTAGGTTTTGTTTTCTTACATTTTTGGTGGGTCTGTGTTTTGTTGTTTTGTTTTCTTACATTTTTGGTGGGTCTATGTTTTGGTTTTTTTTTTAACAGACTCTGTGTCTTTGCAACAAGTTTTTAGTCCCTGTAAGCCACCAAAGGGAACTATGACAGCAGGTACAGTGGGAGCTGTTATCTTCATAGGAAGATTGCCTTGAAAAAACATCTTTATCATCTCCATTTCAAGATGGAGTCAATTTCTTGACCTGTGGGATTATAGCGAGCATCCATTGCTGGGCAGCATCTGACATGTTTCACTTGCTTATAGCTGAGGCATGCACTGCAAACATGTTTCGGATTTTTTTTCCTTTTTCATTAGTCTCATTGATAGCATCGTGCATTCTGTATTGCATATAGACTATATATGTTACACTGGCAAATGTGGGATCATCTCCTGAGCTTTCCTTTCCATTTCTAATAATGTCATGAGTTTTCAGTTTGGTACTTCATGGCACTTGAACTTGATGCCTGAGCATGTCTCCACCAGTTTAGTATTGTGTTCTTTTGTACCTCTTACCCTGCACATGTCTGGAACTGTGTAATCCTATCTGGTAGCGTGACAAGATGCAGACAAACATATCCTCTCTGGACACCTCTACATCTTGAGGATCTTGCCATGAAGGCAAAACAGAGGTGTCATCCTTACGATAGGAACAGTCACCTGCCTCATTTCATGACTGCTGAATTCTAGATCTGTCTCTTTCAAACCAGTCTCCTTACTTTGCTTAGTGGCTAATAGAAAATACTGATATTTCTTGCCCTATAGTATTTGTGTTCCACTTCATGGAATGGATGCTGGACAGTTTTCTTAATTAGTTATCCTATTGAAGAGGTGCTTCTGAGCAGCACAAAAGAGATTGGTAGGTCTAGCTGACTGCGTAATGAGTCAGGTTTGTCTGAATGCTTCCCGTTGTATCATCTGTATCTCCAGTGGTGAGTTGTCTGCCCAAATTTAACATTTTCAGATTATCTGTTTGGCACTGAACCTGTCTGTCATCACACTACATATCTGTGGGAACTGTGGGGGTGAAACAGACACCAAGCTTCAGGATCTCTGCAGGTCGGCTGACATGTTTATCCTCTCAAATCTAAAACTTCAGTGGAACCTAAAACTGTCCTGTGCTTCCATAACTCCTTTCTTCAGAAAAGTGGAAGATAGTGGGGTTTTTTCCCATTCTCATAGAAGAGTAGTAGAAAGCTTCAAGGTTTCAAGGTGTTAAGGTCATATGCGTGCATACACACACACACATAGATATACATAAATATGCATACATGCTTATATTTAATAAATATGTAACTATATAATAGATAAGTATGTAATTATAAATATATGTCAATACGATAATAATATATAATATGTATAATAAATATATCACTTCAGACATTCTGACTGCTGGTTTAAACTACCTTTCTTTTCCTGCTTAGCAGAGTTAATGAAGAGAAGGTACTACATTTTTGACCAGTAACATTTTATAATGTTGCAAAAAGGTGTTTCTCAAAATAACCTTTTTCAGTAAAGGTCTTTTTTTACTCTGTGTATAAGCTCCTTAAAAAAAGAAAAAAAAAAAATTTGCACCTTTTTCCTTTTATCTTTTCCTGACCAGTGAATAATGTGATGAGAATAAGTCAAAATTTAGAGCACTATGCCACTTACTTTTTTTTCCCTGATTTTTCCTTTTGTCTACTGCATAATTTAACATCATCTCTTCAACATGGGAAAAGCTATGAAAGTTAATATTTTGAGCATGAAAAGTACAGGAAAAAAAGCTGAGAAGTTAGTTCCAGCATAGCTGTCAGTAACTGTGGACCACAGTATTGTCTAAAAATCTGAAAACTTAAAGTTATCTTGAAATTAAAAATAAAACTTAAGAATAGACTTTACCTATTTTATATCCTGAAACCTGGAAATAGTTCTGTTTTCTAGCTCTAATTTTAGCCCTTATATTTTAATCAAATCAACTTTGAACACTTTTTTGCCTCTAGACATTTTCTGTGCCATTTGAATTACAAAAAGGGTGCGGTTTTTTTTCCTTCACTAAAATGGCTGAATAAGCAGCTGCTTCAGAGATACTAAATAAGGATCACTAGAGACATATAGCTTATGGACAGCCTTAAATGTTTAATAGCAAAGTGACATTTTGTATAGTTTGAAAACCAAAACTGTATTCAGAATATTCCACACTGCTGGAAGTCTATTAGAAAATGCTGAATATCAGTTGTTTTCAGCAATTTTCTTAGATTCTGAATACCAGTTGTTTCCAGCAATTTTCTTAGAAGGCTGTTTGTTTCCATTTTGAAATAAAAAACTGTGTCATTGATTGAAAATCTAAAAAGAAAAATAAACTATTTCTAACACAACTATTTCACATCAGTGGTTGATAACTGCAATAGCCTAAGGAGTACTTTCCAGCTTGCTCCATTTAATGTGGTCTGAAAATACTATCTTCAAAAAATCCAACCTTTTAAAACTTAATAAATTTTCAGAACACTTTTTCTCTCCATTCCATGTCCAACTTTAATGGCAAGTTTAATATGGGGAAACTTCATGACATAAAACAGAAGGGAAGTTGATTTTAAATGAAAAGACCCCATAAAATCACAGAACTTAGTAAAGACACATCTTTCTTACAATGAAACAATGTGTTTTTAGGGTTGCTAGATATAGGCAAAAGTTCTGCTTTTCTTTCCTTTTTCTGATTTATTATAATTAGATTCCCAATACAATACTAAGGTTCATAAATATATTGAAAAGGATATTGTTACGTTTAGCACATCTTGGGTATTCTACGACTTCAAGTAAAAACTATTTGATTTTAAGATGAGTTCAGATTCACATTTTAGAATAAGTTAATTTCCACTTTGTAAAGTTCTCCTGTATTTCAGCTGAACTGAAATTTGCTTTTCCTTGCACAATAGGTGTTCTTTTCCTTTCAGACTACAAGACAAAAGCACCTCAGCATCCTAGCACAAGGTGAAAAATTGGCCCCAGTTCATCTCTATGCTGCCTATGAACAAGTAGGCATCTGTCTTATTTCCTCAGTTATCTCTTTTCCAAGCTGAATGGTTATAGTCTATTTTGTTGTGCTTAAAGCAGAAGCCATTTCATATACTTGATATTTCTCAGAGACCTGTTCCTAATTTCTATGAGTTCTACTGTATCTACTAGTTCTACTGCATCCTTTCTGTGATGTTAACCTGAACTGTGCACAAAATCCAGACACTAGCATTGCATGGGCTCATGCAGTAACAGAATGAAGTTTTCTTTTGTTCTATGTATCTTTCCTGTTAATTCCTGGGTTTTGTTGGCTGTGTTGGGACTTTTTTAAAACAAATGAACAACAGGACACAAAACTCAAGTCTGTTTGAGTTGTTATGGTCAGTTCACAATCCATCTGTGGCACATATGTTAAATTTTATCTGCTGTTTTACTGCTCAGTCACTGAGTAAAATTGGCACGCCCCAATAGCTGGGGGTGCAAGTACTCATTGCTTGTATTAGCTTTATCATTATCAGCATTTGCAAAAAGCCTTTACATTTTAGGCTTCAATTTCAGTGACGTAAGTGACTACTATTTCCATTCTTTTACCAGAACTGACTTAGCTCTTACTTTATGGGAAGAGTATGTAATACATAAAGGTTATCACAGACTTATATGTCTTAAGGAAGATAATATGTAGCTAGTGCAGCTAATGCATTTGATGTCTTCTTGCCATTTTTAAGTGTTCATATAAGGCATATTTGTAATAGCTAAATTACAAATTAAGGCTGCAAAGAAAGCTTCATCAGTCAAAAAAAAAAAAAAAGATACTAAGTTTTGAATAAAGTGCTTTTCAATCTTCTTTTTATTGTAAGAAAAATAGGGTTCTCTCTCCCACCTCTACTTCTTGTCCTGAAATTTCAAGTCAAATAACTGGCTGCCCAGATTTAGCTTTCAATAATGTGAGTCAGTCACACATTTACTAACAAAATTGTTTTTCAGCATAACTCTGTGTTTGAATGAATATTTTTGCATACAGGCAGGAAAAGAAGGAAATTCTGTCTCTGAAAAAATCCATTCCTAGTTGAAAATGTAATGCCTGAGAGTTGTAATTCCTGTAATTTAAACAAAGCCAGAAACATTTTGGAAAATATGTCATTCTGTGTTTGCACATCTTATCTTCCTTATTGTCTGTTTCCATCCCTCTTTATTGCCTGTGTCCATCCTAGAAATTTTCTTCTTCTGCATTGACATAGTGATAGCATGGCTGTCATTGTGTTTATCCATTTAGTTTGGATTACCCACACATCTAAACATACAAAAGTATGAGTTCTTAATTTAAAAAGTCAGGAGAGTGGATATGTGAATCTACCTGAATAAATTTAATATTCAGAACCTGCGATGAATGCTATTATTCTGGTAGCAAAGTCTGTATTTCAGAGAACTAGCTTTCTGGCTAATGTTTCCCATCTTTACCTTTCAGAAGTAATTAGTCTTGAATAAACACATCTAAACATACAAAAGTATGAGTTCTTAATTTAAAAAGTCAGGAGAGTGGATATGTGAATCTACCTGAATAAATTTAATATTCAGAACCTGCGATGAATGCTATTATTCTGGTAGCAAAGTCTGTATTTCAGAGAACTAGCTTTCTGGCTAATGTTTCCCATCTTTACCTTTCAGAAGTAATTAGTCTTGAATAAGGATAATTCACTACTAAAAGTACTGACTAAGCATGGCAAAATCTGACCTTGTGTAGTTATGGCTTCTGTCCTCTTTATTCATACTGAATGCAATTCTTTACTTAGTTTCATTTAAATCAGTAATACCCTTTCTGTTTACAGTATGTATGCTGAAGAGTAAATATGATATGATATGATCTGGACTAAACATCTAGTTTAATGACACATCCATTGATTATTTGGGTGGTACAAATCTGACTTCTAATGTATCTCAAAAAGCACAATTGTGTGTGCTGGAAAGCCCTGAGAAGTTTGGGTTCTTTTTATCAATTTTGCAAACATGTCTTTTGGGTGTTTGTATGTTTGGGTTTTTTGTTTGTTTGTTTTAGCATAGTGAAGAAGTTAACATTGTGCTTTAGAATGAACAAAACGTATTTTTAAAAACATGTTGGAATTAGCCTTAAAAAAAATGGGCTTTTAAAAAGTACCTTAAGTTCATATATTTATTGACATTCCCAGTATGTCGCGGGTGGAGTGAGACTGCACTTCACTCGTAAGAGAGAAGCAACAATACACTTTATTGATATAAAACAGTGAGTTAACAAAGTTCAATGGTAAACGTGACAGTGATTTAACAAGATTTGATGGCAAGGTACACTTGATTATTTACTGCATAGAGGACAGGGTCAG